>NC_088305.1:18993160-19352111 GCF_032854445.1 Liolophura sinensis | reverse complement strand
GAGGAGTTGATCACCACTTCCTCGCTGCAGACAACTCTGGTCTTTTTAAAGCATAAGCTCTTTCTCCATTTTTCACTAACTGAAGCTGCGCTTGTATCAAGGTCAGATTTTCCTTGGCGATATTTCACCTGACAGGGGAAAATTATCTCCCTTGGCTGTTGAATTATCCTCCCTGAAACATTTTCAATATCAACTAAATTTGGCTCTTTTATTGGATTGGAAATATATTTTTTTAGCCCGCGGCATTTCATATGAACCTGTGTGGATTTACTGTGATAAAAAGATGTATAACATTGTCTAAATATCGTCACCATTGTCCAAGCATTCTTTTGTTTGGAAAGGAGTAAACACGTGATGCAGAAGACTTCAAAACTGTGTCAGGGGTCAGGGGTCATCAAAATGGCAGGGACTTTGTTGTTGACGTTTTTCGGATTATCCTTGAAGATTCAGCAGGTTGGTTTTTTAGGCTGTCTTCGTGTATACGTAACGTCCTAGTACACTGTAAGCTCTTTACGTTAAGCCAGGCTTCATTAGTTCTTTATTTAGGCTATGAAACAACAGAATTGGGACGCTGTAAAACAAAAAGGAAAAAAAAAAGAAGCGGAAATGCGACCCTTTAGATTGTAGTACTTCAAGTAGTAGGCCTATTATTTTTGGTCATTAGTTCATAATTGGTGTTTCGAATTTTGGTAAAGTTTTGCAAGTTCAAGATAAATTCTTTGAGTTTTCACTATAGGTTCATCACACTTCACAAACAAAATGTTCAGTTCAGCACCCTTTACTTGAGCAGTAAGTCTTAGGTTAAAGAAGGTGAAAATGCAACTTAAAATCCCAGGTTTTGACTATTTATTTACTTGATATTTTACCGTGTTTTTACGCCGTGCTCAAGAATATTTCACTTGTATGATGGAGAGCCTGGGGGAAACTCATGACCTTCCCAAGGTTGCTCGCAGACGTTCCTACATGCAGCCGGAGAGGAAGCCGACATGTCTGGGTGTAAATTAGACTACCGGTAATTGGTTTTTCAATGTTGGAAAACATGATAACATTTAAAAATTTCAGTTAGTTCAAGAGTGCTCTGAAGTTAAATTGGAACAATCTTGTTCAGCCGTATGTCAATTTCTTGAAACCAAAGTTAGACAGTGTTAGAGAGTACATCCCATTTAAATCTGTCTGTTGATTGAATGCAAATAGATTCTTAGGTAATGATCAAAGTGACTGGCGTACACTCTGCTAGAATTGAAATAATTGACAACTCTAGTTCAGACATCAAATGTGGTGCACACAGTACATGTAACACAAACTTTACATGTAATACAGACTTCAAATTGTGCACACTCTACTACTTGTAACACAAACAGATTCTAGTTTTTACCTCATTTATACATTTGGAATTGAGCAGTTTTCCTTGGTTTTCACAGTCATGCACTGTGATTAGGTGTAGGTTTGTTTCTCAATGTTCTCCCATACAGAATAGTTGGAAGTGGGGGCTATGTCCAGGGGTAGAAATTTTTGGCCATGTGCAAACCCAGATTGTTAAAACCTTGATTGATTGCCTGGAAGAAAATAAACATGCCTGGTACATATGGACATGTGTTTTTTTAGACAGCTACATGTAGCACAAACTCTTGTTCACCATCCCGCATTTTTTTTTTTTGGCAACAGCGTGTTGATATGAGTTGAAGTAACGTACATGTATCTTCACACGATGTGAGACTAAAAATGTCCTTTGAAAATTCTCATGTGTTTTAGGTACAGTTGTACTGCACAAAAATCATGTTCAAGACTGCTTTGAATGATACATGAAATGGCTTGGTTTTCATGTTTGAATATGGAGTTTAGGATATGATCTAACACATAGAAACTTCTTAGCTTTCTTGTAGAGGTGTAAAGATGGCTTTAAACTAGAACTTTCCACATGCCCCAGTGGTCAGTCCCGAAATTAAGTAGCCTGCTGTGGTGACATAGAATAAACGGTGATAGCCGTCAAAACAACTCTTGGAGGTGGGTGCAGGCTAAGCTGGTTCTGCGGTCCCAGTATCTTTATTGGTGACGTCATTTCCGAATGTTCCAGACCATTGATATGGAAAATATGCATGAAATAGAGGGGTTACTAAGAAATATATAACTTGCCTCAAAAGTGCAACATTTTATTATTACCTTTTATTTTGGCATGTCTTTTTTCAATTTTCTTAAAAGCATATTCTTAGTTTTACATTACCTTTCCATGTTTGCTTTAAGCTGGGTAGTTTGGTCTTTTTGTTCAGTGATAATCTCAAATATGTTTTCTTTGTCTTCTAGGTCAATGCTTATTATTGTGACAACAATAGGTGAGTAGTTTGTTATGTCTGTTCATCTCCATAATGTTTCTGAAATCACAAATAATCTAATCAAATATGAAATTCCAGTGTGTATTAAAGGTAGATTTATTTATTTATTTGATTTTGTTTCGTCGTACATGTACTCAAGAATATTTCACTTATACAACAATGTCCAGCATTATGGTGGGGGGAAACCAGGCAGAGCCAAAGAGAAACCCCCGACTGTCCACTGGTTGTTGGCAGATTCTCCCACATACAACTGGAGGGGAAGGCATCATGAGCTGGACTTGAACTTAGAGCGATAACATTGGAGAGAGGCTCCTCATGGTGCTATGCTAGCACGCTAACCTCCACTTATTAAAGATAGAGATTGTTCATGAGTATGACCAGGAAGAAGCAGGTTGTTACCAATCAATCAAGATTCTGGTCATTGCTTTGAGAGGAGATGCAAGATGTTGGTTCAATCCCAGTCTTGGGCAGGAAATTGTTCAGATTTTCCAGCATCTACTTTTTTTTTCAAGGAGGTAGTAAGCATTCCGCAGTGCTCGAAGGACTATTTAAATGGTCTTGTTGAAGGTTACTTACGTTTCACAAAATATTTTTTAGTATGGTTGAACAAGTGGTCTTCAGCAAAGGTTAGACGGAGAAATATTGCTTCACAAATATCTGTTGACTGGTTAATGTCACCAAAGCCTGACCAAAACAGCATTAGGGGAATTATGCCCCTGCTGTTAAAGTGTGACCGCTCTCTTGTAGAGGCAGTTATCCCACGTCAGACAAAAATACTCTGCTTTTCATTGGATGGCATCTGTCACATGAGGGCCGTGTATATTCCAGTACACTGCAGCCCACGTGAAATGTTTGTGCTGATTTGGTTATCTCCATTTGTTCAATTGTGAAAACATTGATCATGGAAGATATTCACCTATACATCGGTCTTTTGCCCTGAATCGATGGGTCTTTGTAGGATAAATTTGTTATGTTGTTACTCAGTGGCAGGATACAGAAATATATGATGTCAGTATCCTTCATATTGGGCTTGGCGTCTATATGATGAGGGTTATTTCTGTATCCTGCCACTAAGTAACCATGTACGTGTAACAAATAAAATACCCACAAACTGACAGTGACTGCAACTACAAAGAAAGTCATACCTTGTTTTAAATATGGCATTCCACTGACAGTCAAAGTTGGGATTTTTATAGAAACACATATTGTCTGCTGGACAGATTTTTATTATTTAGTGTATGTATTTCTTGCAAACTACATTGTAATGTTGTATCGTTGAAAGTTACTTTATCTGTTTGCTTACGTAGATGCAGTGAGGATGAATATTGCTGTGGTATCAACGTTTGTTGTGCGTCATACAGAGTCTTGGGTTTATGGTACTTCTGGTAGGTTGTTTTTTATTTGCTGGGATACCCAAGGTGCGGGGTCAAACCTGATGTTCTCATGATTATTGTCTTCCACTAATATCATGGGCATGTCTGTGGAAAGTCATAAGTGAAAAAGTTTGTCAGTAACTTACCAGAGGTTGGTGGTTTATGCCAGGCCCCCTGCTTTTCTCCACCCATGCAAGTTGGCGACATCGAGTAAGGCAAAAAGTCATTGAGTTTAGCGATAAACAACAATAAGTAAATAGGTAAACACTTTGGAGCTGCAACTTACGTGTATGTTTTCCCAGTAGGATATCACCCTACCATCCAAAAGAAATGAAAAAAAAAAAACATGGAAGACTTAAAACAGTTTTCTAACTTTGATGGAACTCCCAGAATGAGTAATTTCATCATGAGCAAAATATACTATTTTGTGTTCATAATGACCATATTTCTTGTACTACTTCTAATGAATATAATATTATTAGTCATTTTCTTGATGTGTAGTACTCTTCTTCTTGAACAGGTTTGGTTTAGTCTTCTTCATCTTTCTTCTCTCGTCATGTGCTGGATTCTGGAGATACAGATATCGGCAACATCCCGTTATTATCACTCTACCGTACAGCCCCCTGTCAAACACAGAGCCCTCGGCAGATCTAGAGAAGGTTAGTCACATCACATAACATTCCATCATCATAAGGCTACCTTCCGCCGGGCTCTGCCCGGTTTCCACCCACCATAATGCTGGCCGCCGTCGTATAAGTGAAATATTCTTGAGTACGGCGTAAAACACCAATCAAAAAAAAAAAAAAAAAAAATCATAAGGCTACCACACAGTCCCCTGTCAAACACAGAGCCCTCGGCAGATCTAGAGAAGGTTAGTCACATCACATAACATCCCATCATCATAAGGCTACCACACAGTCCCCTGTCAAACACAGAGCCCTCGGCAGATCTAGAGAAGGTTAGTCACATCACATAACATCCCATCATCATCACGCTACCATACAGTCCCCTGTCAAACACAGAGCTATCGGTAGATCTCGAGAAGGTCAGTCACATCACATAACATCCCATCATCAAAACGCTACTTTACAGTCACCTGTCAATTACAGAACCATCAGCAGATCTAGAGAAGGTGAGTCACATCACATAACATTCCATCATCATCACGCTACCATACAGTCTCCTGTCAAACACAGAGCCATCAGCAAGTCTAGAGAAGGTCTGTCACATCACATAACATCCCATCATCAAAACGCTACCTTACAGTCACCTGTCAATTACAGAACCATCAGCAGATCTAGAGAAGGTTAGTCACATCACATAACATTCCATCATCATAACGCTACCATACAGTCTCCTGTCAAACACAGAGCCATCGGCAAGTCTAGAGAAGGTAAGTCACATCACAGAACATCCCATCATCATAAGGCTACCACACAGTCCCCTGTCAAACACAGAGCCCTCGGCAGATCTAGAGAAGGTTAGTCACATCACATAACATTCCATCATCATCACGCTACCATACAGTCTCCTGTCAAACACAGAGCCATTAGGAGGTCTAGAGAAGGTTAGTCACATCACATAGCATCCCATCATCATCACGCTACCATACAGTCTCCTGTCAAACACAGAGCCCTTGGCAGATCTAGAGAAGGTTAGTCACATCACATAACATCCCATCATCATAAGGCTACCACACAGTCCCCTGTCAAACACAGAGCCATCGGCAGATCTAGAGGTTAGTCACATCACATAACATCCCATCATCATCACGCTACCACACAGTCCCCTGTCAAACACAGAGCCATTGGCAGATCTAGAGAAGGTTAGTCACATCACATAACATCCCATCATCATCACGCTACCATACAGTCCCCTATCAATCACAGAGCCATCAGCAGATCTAGAGAACGTTAGTCACATCACATAGCATTCCATTATCATAATGTTACCATTCAGTCCCCTGTCAAACACAGAGCCATCGGCAGATCTAGAGAAGGTTAGTCACATCACATAACATCTCATCATCATCACGCTACCACACAGTCCCCTGTCAAACACAGCCATCAGCAGGTCGAGAAGGTAAGTGACATCACATAACATCCCATCATCATCACGTTACCATACAGTCCCCTGTCAAACACAGAGCCATTGGCAGATCTAGAGAAGGTAAGTCACATCACATAACATCTCATCATCATCACGCTACCACACAGTCCCCTGTCAAACACAGAGCCATCAGCAGGTCGAGAAGGTAAGTGACATCACATAACATCCCATCATCATCACGCTACCACACAGTCCCCTGTCAAACACAGAGCCATTGGCAGATCTAGAGAAGGTGAGTCACATCACATAACATCCCATCATCATAAGGCTACCACACAGTCCCCTGTCAAACACAGAGCCATTGGCAGATCTAGAGAAGGTTAGTCACATCACATAACATCCCATCATAAGGCTACCATACAGTCCCCTGTCAAACACAGAGCCATCAGCAGATCTAGAGAAGGTAAGTCACATCACATAACATCCCATCATCATAAGGCTACCACACAGTCCCCTGTCAAACACAGAGCCCTTGGCAGGTCTAGAAAAGGTAAGTCACATCACATAACATCCCATCATCATCATGCTACCACACAGTCCCCTGTCAGACACAGAGCACTCGGCAGATCTAGAGAAGGTAAGTCACATCACATAACATCCCATCATCATCACGCTACCATACAGTCCCCTGTCAAACACAGAGCCCTCGGCAGATCTAGAGAAGGTTAGTCACATCACATAACATCCCATCATTATCACGCTACCACACAGTCCCCTGTCAAACACAGAGCCCTTGGCAGGTCTAGAGCAGGTTAGTCACATCACATAACATCCCATCATCATCACGCTACCATACAGTCTCCTGTCAAACACAGAGCCATTGGCAGATCTAGAGAAGGTCAGTCACATCACATAATATCCCATCATCATCACGCTACCATACAGTCCCCTGTCAAACACAGAGCCATTGGCAGATCTAGAGAAGGTAAGTCACATCACATAACATCCCATCATCATAAGGCTACCACACAGTCCCCTGTCAAACACAGAGCCATTGGCAGGTCTAGAGCAGGTTAGTCACATCATATAAAATCACGTTACTGTAGTCCCCTGCCAAATAGTCTGCCAGCAACCTACTGATGGGTTTGCCGCTGGCTCTGCCTGCGTGCCAATCACAAGGGCAAAGAGGCCTCCTAAACACTGGTCTGAAAGTATTCTGTGGCTGGAGTTTTGTACTGTGTGTGTGTAAGGGGTGTTTGTTATTTACACATGGGTGTGGGTATGTGGTACATTGTTGTGGGCAAGATATGATCTGATAAAATTTTGTGGAACACTTTTTAAAAGTTTTACAGAGTGTTACAGGTCTGAGGAGTGGTGTTTGAAGGGGGGTTGGGGGTGGGGCTTAATCGGATAAAGCATGTCTGTGTGGGTGTTACCGTGTAGTTCTCGATATTCCCCACAAGTGACGAAAAGAAAAGAGTCGGCAGGGGTATCTATACTTTGTAAACACGCCGCATATCTTCTAGTTTCTACCATTCTCTGTTTCAGCCACCAGCTTATTCCGACTCTGACCTAAGAAGCAGCAGTTTTTACTCAGGTGCCAACAACAGCCCACCTCCACCGTACGGCCAACAATACCCCGCCCAGGCTGCCTATATGACTCTGCCTCCATCTTATGCAGCCCCACCCACAGGATACTGTGACTTTGAAACCAGAAACCAGAACTTCTATCAACATTGAGGGAATTGGGTGTGGCTGTTGTTGTTATTTTTGAAGAGACAGTTAATAATATGGTTCAAATGTGCTCTTTGAAGTTCCATGGTTTGCATGGAGCAACCAGAGAAAAGTGTTAATGTTAAACAAAATTCTCTTTTTTATCTTGACACCTTGAAAACACTAGGGTATAATGGTGCATTTTGACTGGCGATTTGTAGGAGAATTTCCAAGACTACATTTGCCTTAGGTTCTTGTACAGTAGTGCTTAGGGCTCTTGCAATACAAATGGCTGGACTACCATTCGAGTAGTTGAATCAGTCGCTGATGATGTCAGATAGAAAAGAAAAAAAAAGAAAAGAAAAATGAAACGACAGAATGATTATCATGTAGTGTATACGAGGACATGTATTGAAGACTCCATGAGACATTCTTGAGGAACTCTTTATTAAATCATTATCTCTTTTCAGATATTTAGAGTTAAATCCCTCCTACATGTACATTCAGTGTTCAAATATGAATAATATTGTGTCTGAAAAGGGTTTTAAGTTTGTGAAGACCAGATTTCCATGCTCTAACCTATATAACAATTTTTAGAGAGAAATTTTTATCCTATGGTCTCTTGTAACCTTATCTGTCTCGCATTACAAGCACATCTTCCAGCAGACAGCCGTGACCACTGTAAACACCACGCCTCATATCGTCACCCAGGACAACCCTGCTAAGGGTTGAAGCACTGATGACCTTTGTGAGCTTTCCTTTCTGTCACTGGACTAAAAGGAAATTCTCCCTGGTTCAGCACATTTTACTTTGTTTAATTCTTTGAGGAAGCTGGAAATTGTTATTAGTGCAAGCCAAGCTTTGAAGAGGTAATCAGATTTGAACAGTGGAATGTGTGTGTTGTTGTTGTATTGTGTAGTTTTTATTTTTTCCTGATTAATGAACACTACTCTGGATGCCAGGTACTATTCCTCTTTCAAGTTTTAGGATGCAAGTTTTAGCCACCAATGCTGTAGAAAAATTTAGCAATGATAAGGGGTTATGTACAAGTGTGCAATGGGGAAGATATTAGCTTAATTTTTCTTCACTGTGTGACTGAGGAAGGGAGGTAACTTTTGTCCCTGATTTGACGCAACAGCCTGCAGTCTGGTACTGAAAGCAGCACACTTTGTGCCCTCTGTGCTTGACTGCCAGGTCAGGTTGAGGTATCACTTGGCTATCATTGGTTAATGGCAACCTTGGTTGGATCTTGTACATCATTTTGGTGGTGGAAACTTGCAAGCCCAAAATTCAACAAATAAAAAAAAAAAAGGAGAGAAGTGTGTGATACTTAGAAGGAAAAATAAATAAATAAAATTGAGTTTCCTTTTCATTGAATAAGTCATCATAGTTTTTCAGCAATCAAATCTGCCATTCCTAAAATTCATGTTATATCAGACATAGCCTGAACTTGCCTGTCTCTTACACCAGCCAATCAGAAGCCATTCTTTATCCCTTTAATATATAGATGACATTATTCATTACCCACAGTACCAAAGTCCTTACTATCGTCTTTCAGATGATGTACCAGTCTGCTGTGTTTTTAATAGGCTGTGATGTGATGAGAATTTAATGTTTACTTTTGGTCATCGCAGATGTGCTCATCAAAGGACGGTGAACGTCATACATCTATTTATCTACCAGTGCATAAACTTATATGCTTGAATACATAATCCCTGGGAAGTGAAGGGTTTGTTTTTAATCAGTAGTGCTTAACCAGTTTTCTGCTTATCCATTCAGGGGAGATAACTCCGTTAGCAAATAGGATATTCTCAGATAGGCAATGTTGCATGAAAAACTTAGATGTCTTTGAGCTAGAGTTTTCAGTCTCCATTTAACTGTACTGATAATTTGCAAACACTGTGTTTAGCATAATTGGGTGGTGAGCTAGGTGTAGGAATAGGTCACAATGTGAAGTTATCACACGCAGTGTGTGTATTTCATTGACATTTGCCTTCTCATTTTAGTCGATTTTTATGTGTTTCTTACATTTACATGTGTGTACATATATATATGTATGAAATATAACACTGATTGTGCTAACACAAGGGTTAAGTTCTTGCCCTGTAAATATGTGTACATACATAAGAAGAAATGTTTATTTATGCCTTTATTTTCACTTTATAATGTTATTCCTGTACTAACAACTATTAACATGTATGTAGTTCCTTAGCAAAAATCTCAGTAAGGGGTCTGCCCAGGATATTTGTCATTATTTAAATAAAATGTATAACCGTGAAGAGGGTGATTGACCCGATAATATATTAGCATTTTCAGAAAACCCTTCGTCTGGCGAGAACTTCTCACACTGAATATGTACGATTTTATCACAATTTCTTTATCAGTTTACATCTAGACTTACCTGTACTTTACATCTGAGGTTATGCTAACCACGTGTGTCGTATGCTTCAAGGCAAAATGACAAATTTGGTCAAGAAGCGAAATGTGGTAGGGGATAGCATTTTTGGAATGTAGTACAATCAGACAGTTACTTTACTTTGTGCATCATGTCATGGGTAATTCATAATTTTTTGCAAAAGGCTGTTCAGTTCAAACTTTGAGATTGTGGGAAAATGAAGTAATGACAGTTGTTTAAGCATAATTCCTAGTTTTGATAGTACATGTATATCTTTGTCATTTTGATGCAGAGAGAAGAGAAGGTCCACATTTTATGATTGTTTTTTTTTTTTTTCTGCAAGCAAATAAAAAATCTTTTTCTTAATCCCTGTGCTTGTGATTTCTCTTCGATGGTTTAGGTACAGCAAAGATTTGGGAAAAGTGTAGTCTTGGCTGAAGTGTAGTTATAGACTGTCTTAAATACTATGCGCCATCTAATGACTGCTTGCAAAGATGTTTACAGTTATACATGTATATACCACTTCAGTATTAAGACTGTTTACAGTTACACATGCATATACCACTTCAGTATTAAGACTGTTTACAGCTATACATGTATATACCACTTCAGTTTTAAGACTCTGTTTACAGTTGTACATGTATATACCACTTCAGTTTTAAGACTGTGTTTACAGTTGTACATGTATATACCACTTCAGTTTTAAGACTGTGTTTACAGTTATACCTGCATGTACCACTTCAGTATTAAGACTGTTTACAGTTACACATGCATATACCACTTCAGTATTAAGACTGTTTACAGTTACACATGCATATACCACTTCAGTATTAAGACTGTTTACAGTTATACATGTATATACCACTTCAGTTTTAAGACTGTGTTTACAGTTATACATGTATATACCACTTCAGTTTTAAGACTGTGTTTACAGTTATACCTGCATGTACCACTTCAGTATTAAGACTGTCTACAGTTATACATGTATATACCACTTCAGTATTAAGACTGTTGACAGTTATACATGTATATACCACTTCAGTTTTAAGACTGTGTTTACAGTTATACCTGTATGTACCACTTCAGTATTAAGACTGTTTACAGTTATACATGCATATAACACTTCAGTTTTAAGACTGTGTTTTACAGTTATACATGCACATACCACTTTAGTTTTAAAACTGTGTTTACAATTGTACATGCATGTACCACTTCAGTTTTAAGACTTCGTTTACAGTTACACATGCATATACCACTTCAGTTTTAAGACTGTGTTTACAGTTACACATGCATATACCACTTCAGTTTAAGACTGTGTTTACAGTTACACATGCATATACCTCTTCAGTTTAAGACTGTGTTAACAGTTATACATGCATGTACCACTTCAGTTTTAAGACTGTGTTTACAGTTACACATGCATATACCACTTCAGTTTTAAGACTGTCTTTACAGTTACACATGCATATACCTCTTCAGTTTAAGACTGTGTTTACAGTTACACATGCATATACCACTTCAGTTTTAAGATTGTGTTTACAGTTACACATGCATATACCACTTCAGTTTTAAGACTGTCTTTACAGTTACACATGCATATACCACTTCAGTTTTAAGACTGTGTTTACAGTTACACATGCATATACCACTTCAGTTTTAAGACTGTGTTTACAGTTATACATGTATATACCACTTCAGTTTTAACACTGGTGAATTGATGGAAAACGTGGTCTTTTACAAAGATTTTCTTGTGGGCGTTGTGCACGAGCGTTGTCAACCATACATTGTCACCAAAGCCCCACGAGCAGTGATAACGATCGAATCAACATATTCTCTGTCCAACTAAGGCAGCAGTTTTTGTGTTATGCCAGAGTAGTACATCATCAACATCTTTTATACTAGCATGGTACATGGTTTGAATAATGATTTCATGCATTCACCTAAAACATCCCTTGGGGGGCCTCCAAGGCTCAGTTGGTTAGCGCACTAGTGCAGCGTAATGACCCCTCACCAATGCGCTCGCTGTGAGTTCAAGTCCAGCTCATGCTGGCTTCCTCTCCGTGGAGAGGTCTGCCAATTACGTCAGAGACGAAAGGTCACTGGCGATTTCATGTCAGCTGGATACATATCTAGGCTTATCATATATGCATGGATGCCTGTCATGCGGTGTATATTAGATTTCCATTAGGGTTAGCCATATACCCATATTGTACATTTAATTCACCATATATTGTTCCATTACAATCACGAAGCCATGCCTTACGGGTCGTCAATAAATCTATTAAATAGTTTGTTTCGTTACTTCTCGCTGTCTTGTAGTGTTTTTTTGATATTTCCTGAAATCCGTACTCCATACATTATGGGAATCTATAAACTCCCTGTCCAAGGCCGGGTTTGAACCCGCACCTGGTGTGCCTTAGCTATTGAAAGGCAAACGCCTCAAACCACTAGACCATGAAATGCTCCCCATTCATCGCAGAACTGTAAAAGTTTGAAAAAGTTATCAAGCGACCCACAATATAAATTTTACGAATTTTATTACCGATTTTGAAACGTAACACAGAGGGTGCACAAAGGGGGGCTGATATTTTGTGAAAGGTATAATTATCTGTGCTTCTCTAACTGCAAAAATTCAGTTGGTTTATCGCTAATCAATATTTGACAAACATCTTCGGTATGGACTTTAACAAGAATCAAATAAATAAATTAAAATCTCTTGTGGAAGTTAGGAACTGAGCTGTACAGGTATGCATCGATAGTAGTCATGGGACTACAACTCTAACCATAATTATATAATATCAATTACTGAATGTTTTACAAAAGATGTTTTTCATGTAGTGTTTAAGCATAGTGTTTTGTGCACCGTATATAATGAGAATTTATTTGTGGTTACAGGTGTATGTTTTTTCTTATACGACAGGGGGAAACTTAAGAAAGGAATCAAGGAAAAATCTTTGTCGTGTAAACCTCCTGACTTAACGCTTTGCAACCTTTGAACAAGCAAGAGCTTGATTCGAACACGCGACCTGAAGATCAATGGACTAAGAGCCGCCTTCAAAACTCCGTTCCTTGAGTGATGATGGATTGCAATTTCGTCGAGCTTGCGGATTAATTCTCTCCTGATTACGTAAAAATATACATATTTTGCTCAGTGCAAAATTTCAGACTGCATAAATCTGGACAAACCCAGTCGTATACATATGTACATGAATATTGACTGGCATATATCCAGTTGTGTTTATTCACACTGAGACTACATAAGAACGCAAATGTCAGTTCAAGTGCCGATTACGTGCAGAGGAAGCGCTTTTTGTGTTGGGGGAGGAGAGGGGGGGAAGTGAGTCTTTCGTGAAATTACTGGTTTCAGATATTAAAGTGACTTCTCGGCCTATATATTTGTTTCTTGTCACGGAATATACTAAAAGCATCTCACCAATGCAATCGCTGGCTTCCTCGAGCCTCGGCCGTACGTTTGGTTTGTCAGCAACTTGCGGATGGCCGTGGGTTGGCCCTGGGCTCTGCCCGGTTACCTCCCACCATAATCCTAGCCCCCGTCGTATAAGAGAAATATTCTTGAGTACGGCGTAAAACACCAATCAAATGAATAAATAAAGAAATCAAATACACTAAAAATAATACTCTGTTAATGTTAACAGTAAAGCCATTATGGGATTGAGCGAGAAACACAATTCTTCACCTTTAAATTTACTGACAATTTTAGCGAAAAAGTACATCTTTGACATGAGACGAAATGACGCCAAATTAAACATAATTAACCTGCAGAAAACGGTAAATGACCATTAAAAAATCGAAAAATATATAGCTGATATATCCGGGAAAGGCAACAATTTTCTAAACCGGTGAGAAAAATTTTATAGTTAAAAATAGTTAAATCAAAAGTATGAATGTATGAGTACTTAGAGAAAATAGAATCTGATTGGTGAGAAAAAAAAATGTAAACAGTGAGTCTGTCGTCTGAGTGATGCTAGAATGCATTCTGTTATTCTAACTTAATGCTATGTCATATTCCAATCAATATAGCATCCTGTTAGTCTGATAAAATCTTATCTTGAATTAATAGAGTATGTGTGCCAAGTTTAACAGAACAATATATGAAATAACAGAACAGAGCCTGGCATCATTCAGACAAAATGCTTCCTGTTAATTTAAAAGATTATTTTTTTCTTCTGAGAGTTCAAAAGAATAAGTATTTAAATCACGGTTGAATTTTTCACGCCAAGTCCTTAAACGTTATATAGGCCTTCAGCAAATTTGTCAACTTCAACCTCAAAGATATATATACCCTAACTTTTACGTGGTACCATGCCATACCACCACAAGCAGCTTGAACTTTTCTCTACAACATATAAAAAAATCAACCTAGCATGACCACCATTTTTTTTAGCTGTGGTTTCTGGAAGTGACATGACAGCATTTTGTTACCTTGGTAACCTCAAAGGTGTGAAAAATAATACTTGACAAAAAGTTTTTAGTTCTATCTAAAATAGACAAAATTCGGATATATTTTTTTAACTAGATGCAAAATAACAGTGCAGAAATTTACAGTATATCAACAACCCAAACTTATGTGGCACTATTACCCAATCAGTGCTCCTTCACAATTCATTTCGGAAGCAAATCTTGGACGCAGTTGGCCGACTTGTGTAACCTTCACTGTGTTTACAAAACCTAGGCCTAGTAGTTGTCTTAACATAACTAAAAGAAAACGATGACAGCTTAAGTTTTATCTTATCTACATAATGCATCTCAAGTGCACCTTAACGCATTATAAGAATGCCCGGGCTTATCGGCCACTTAGTTCGTCTATTGAAAACACACAGGCTCAATCTTTGGTCGTCCTGGCTTTGCTATAGATAGGCCTATTATAGAAACACGTCCAAATCCGCTTTGAAAGCGCGGACCACAAATTGCGCATGGCTAATGGGTGAGCCATTAAGCCTGGCACCTAGTTACCAGATACAATGGGCAAGTCAGTGCAAACAGCTAGCCTATAGCTACCGGTTTTACCAACAAGGTAATACCTCTGTATATACGGTGTACTACACGTTAAGTGCACACGCAAGTGTTAACGGTTTGTCAAATAGTGACTTCAAACTAGACCAAGCCGTGGTGATATATATATAGATATATATATATTTACATACATATATATGTATTTCTGCATAACACCCGTAATCGCGGACTGTGATTTATGCATCTGGTTATAAATCAGTTATATGTATATGCAAACGCAGTGAAATGGGAGATCAGCCCAACGCAGTACCGTAAAGGTAAGGTGATATATTATCTATTTACACCTTATATACACCTGGCCCCCCTGGTCATAAAATAGCAAGGTGCACTCACTGGGTTGTAAATTGTGGTGTATTTTATATTTTATAGTGTGTGAGATATTTAGATGTGTATGGCCCTTATTATAAAGCAAAGTATACCTATACTTAGAAGTGTCTTTAACCTATACATCTGGCTGTGAATGACAAAGCGTGATACAGCATTTTTGTATATATTTACACTCATTGCTGTCTTAAATGTCCAGTGCTATTCGCTTCTAAGTTTACATGTAAACATGTTCTCGCCACAATATGGCTGAAGTATTGCCTACGTGACGTTAAGCCATAATCATTCATCTCTCCGGCCCTACGTGGAAGATCTGTCAGCAACCTGCGGATAGGCGTGGGTTTCCCCCCTTGACTGCCCGGTTTCCTCCCACCATAATGCTGGCCGCCGTCGTATAAGTGAAATATCATTGAATACCGCGTAAAACACCAATCAGATAAAAAAATAAATAATCATTCATTCATTTTAAGTTTACGCTGGTTTGGTGCAGTTGTGTACTGATAGCCTATACCCTGTACAATGCTAAACAGTTCAAACTAAATAGGCCGATTGCCCACATACATTTAATCAAGACCTTCTCAATATCAGTCAGGATACGTAATATTTACCAACCGTTCCTATGCTTTGCGCACGCGCTGCCCAACTGTGCAACATTTGCTGAACGTCAGACATCGGAAGCTCAGATTTCTTGCACTGAATGAACTTTCGTGCTACAGTGACCTTGTGCTTAAAGATTACTGTGAGGGACATTTTGGCAGAAAATCAATCAGCATAAATCAATGGAAGTTTTGCTATTATATGAACGTATTTTAGAATAGCCCAAATAATTACCTTTCGCAAAATAACAGCCTCGTCTGTGCACATGTTAGCGTTGAAAATCAGTAATAAAATTTCTGAGCCTTTTTCAAAAATACTTTAGAATCATATTAACGCTTTAAATAGTCCAGGTACGTGTCTGATATTCAGTGAAATTTAATGAAATGGAAAATAGCAAAAATTTAATTTTTTTGCTATTCTTGGTAAAAAGAGAAAATTATATTTTTTGAGGGAATATAGGTGTTTGCTAAAATATCTCCGGTCAAGCCGGTGTATTTGACTGTTGAAGTGAAATATTTTTCTGGAGAAGCTTTAAATATAGGCCTAAACTAATAAAGTAAATATTTTCAGAGAAAAAAGAGTAAAAATAGAAAGTTATATTTTTTGAGGGAATATAGGTGTTTGCTAAAATATATCCTGTCAAGCCGGTGTATTTGACTGTTACAGGGAAATATTTTTCGGGAGAAGCTTTAAATATAGGCCTTAACTAATAAAGTAAAAATTTTCATAAATTTCACCGTAAAATGTCGGTGAGTCGTTTAAATTGCTGTTATTATATTTGCTTGAGTTACAGGAAAACATCTTTCGTTATTTATTTATTTATTTAATTGACTTTTATTTGTTTCTTTTATAAGCTAAATATACCAATTGTGTACATAGCCATTTATTTATTTATTTGATTGGTGTTTTACGCTGTACCCAACAATATTTTACTTATACGACGGGTATAACTGGCAAAACCGTCGACCATCCGCAGGTTGCTGGCAGAATTTCCCACGTAAGACCGGAGAGGAAGCCGGCAAGAGCTGGACTTAAACTCTCTATGACCGAATTGGCGAGAGGCTCCTGGGTCATTGCGTCGCGCTGGCATGCAAAGTCACCTCGGTCACGGAAACCCCACAGCGTAATAAATAGTTAACCGTTTAAACTCTTTGTATGAGTATACATGTAAAGACATGCCACATTTTAATTAATTAATAAATGAAAATGTGTCACAAAATACGTGCCATTAAGCACAGAGCCAGAATTTGCCATGTATATTTGATACCATTTAGAAGTGCATTTTGAGTATGATTTATTAGTCCTGTTAGAGGTAAAACGCACGTATAAGTAAAGTACACAATGGAGTGTCCATTAAATCTCTGTATCTGTAGGCCAGTCTTGTTAAAGCCACGAGTTCGAAACCTGCGAAGGCCAAGTTCAAAGCTACTGACATTGTTTGGATAGGAAAATTGAAGTCCATGACGGTTCCACATGCACATGGTTATAGATCTTTTAATAGTATTAAAATGACATGTGCAAAAATGCACATCCACAGAAAAGAACGCGTACCAAAATGCGCATCAAGAAAAAACAACACGTCAATGCAAAACTGCACATCCACAGAAAACAACGCTTACAGACATGGACATCCACAGAAAACAACGCGTGCAGACATGGACATCCACAGAAAACATCGCGTGCAGACATGGACATCCACAGAAAACAACGCGTGCAGACATGGACATCCACAGAAAACATCGCGCGCAGACATGTACATCCACAGAAAACAACGCGTGCAGACATGGACATCCACAGAAAACATGGCGTGCAGACATGGACATTCACAGAAAACATCGCGTGCAGACAGCACAAAGGGTATGTAACAACACAATTATCTTTAGATTTAACAGAAAGTCTGTTTCTGAATGCATTCCGTTATTACGGTAAATTATTCTGTTGAATATAGCACACGTATTCTATTAATTCAGTATAAAGGGTGTATTAGACTAACATGATAATATGACTCAGTATGATGCTGTAAAAATACTGTATTATATCATGACTCAGGCAACAGATTTGTATTTATTTATTTATTTGATTACTGTTTTACGCCGTAGTCAAGAATATTTCACTTGTACGACTGCAGCGAGCATTATGGTGGAAGGAAACCGGGCAGTGCCCAGGGGAAACCCACGACCATTCACAGGTTGCTTGCAGACCTTCCCACGTACAGTTAGAGAGGAAACCAGCATGAGGTGGACATGAACTCACAGCGACCACATTGGTGAGAGGCTCCTGGGTCATTACGCTGCGTTAGCGCGCTAACCAGCTGAGCCACGGAGCCCCCTTGTGTTTGTATCTGAGTTTACAATCAGAATGGAGCTGTTTATGCACAGAAAAATCGACTGTAACCGAAACTGCCGGCAAAGTTTGATGTAAAATTACACGTCTTCGTATTACACTGGACACTTTGCTTATATATTGGTGATACCGCATATATGTAAGTGTAGATATTCAACACACATGTCTACACGGCTTTTACAGAAACACATCTGTCCAATTTTAGGCCTATTCTAGGGAAATATCGATACGGATTTTGTAGTCGTCCAGTTTTTAGGCCAACTCTATAGTGATGTGGAATTCACCTCACACGCTGTGATTTGCAGTGTGACCGGCAAAATGGAGATTAAAGGAATTGATTATCATCGAGTTTATTTGATTACTTCAAATCAAATGCAAAAGAGCATGTCATAATGTCACTGGACAAGTGCGTTCGGTGCAAATCGTACCCTGTGAACGAGGCTTCAAGAGAATACAATGGCTAAATTTAAGGCTTACTCTTGTGTTGTGTATATGCGAGTTATACGGAGTATAGCTTATTTCAATAGTTAGGCCTACTCTTGTGTTGTGTATATGCGAATTAGGAGTATAGCTTATTTCAATAGTTAGGCCTACTCCTGTGTTGTGTTTATGCGAATTAGGAGTATAGCTTATTTCAATAGTTAGGCCTACTCTTGTGGAGCTGTATACATGGCCTACTCTGGAATTATTGACTCTGAGTACGCATGTATATAACGACGAAGCCTATGTTTGAAAGAGAAATGTCAGTAGAAACGAGACTGTGCTATAAACCATTGTAAAAGGAATACAGATTTCTTGAAGTTATAGACGTTCTCTTGTGGAACGTGAAATACATAGGTCTCAAGGTTGGGTCTACTGTGCAATGCCTATGGAGTATGCATTGATTTAGTACTAAGCTATGCTGCTGGGGCGTGTCTACGGAGTACACATTGATTCAGTTTGAGGCCTACTCTTACGGAATGTCTACGGAGTATACATTCATCCAAAGTTAGGCCTACCCTTGTGGAATGTCTATGGAGTATACAATGACCCAGTGTTAGGCCGACCCTTGTGGAATGTCTATGGAGTATACATTGATCCAGTGTTAGGCCGACCCTTGTGGAATGTCTATGGAGTATACATTGATCCAGTGTTAGGCCTACTCTTGTGGAATGTCTGTGGAGTATACATTGACCCAGTGTTTGGCCTCCTCCTCTGTAATGTCCATGGAGTTCACATTGATTCAGTTTGAGGCCTACTCTTACAGAATGTCTACGGAGTATACATTGATCCCGTGTTAGGCCTACTCTTGTGGAATGTCTATGGCGTATACATTGATCCAGTGTTAGTCCTACTCTTGTGGAATGTCTGTGGAGTATACATTGACCCAGTGTTAGGCCGACCCTTGTGGAATGTCTATGGAGTATACATTGATCCAGGGTTAGACCTACTCTTGAGGAATGTCTATGGCGTATACATTGATCCAGTGTTAGGCCAACACTTGTGGAATATCTATGGCGTATACATTGATCCGATGTTAGGCCTACTCTTGGGGAATGTCTATGGTGTATACATTGACCCAGTGTTACTCCTACTCTTGTGGAATGTCTATGGCGTATACATTGATCCAGTGTTACTCCTACTCTTGTGGAATATCTATGGCGTATACATTGATCCAGTATTAGACCTACTCTTGTGGAATGTCTATGGAGTATACATTGATCCAGTGTTAGGCCTACTCTTGAGAAATGTCTATGGCGTATACATTGATCCAGTGTTAGGCTCACTCTTGGGGAATGTCTATGGTGTATACATTGACCCAGTGTTAGGCCTACTCTTGTGGAATGTCTATGGCGTATACATTGATCCAGTGTTAGGCCTACTCTTGTGGAATGTCTATGGAGTATACACTGACCCAGTGTTAGTCCTACTCTTGTGGAATGTCTATGGAGTATACATTGACGCAGTGTTAGACCTACTCTTGTGGAATGTCTATGGAGTGTACTTTGACCCAGTGTTAGTCCTACTCTTGTGGAATGTCTATGGTGTATACATTGACCCAGTGTTAGGCCTACTCTTGTGGAATGTCTATGGAGTGTACTTTGACCCAGTATTAGGCCTACTCTTGTGGAATGTCTATGGTGTATACATTGACGCAGTGTTAGACCTACTCTTGTGAAATGTCTATGGCGTATACATTGATCCGATGTTAGGCCTACTCTTGGGGAATGTCTATGGTGTATACATTGACCCAGTATTAGACCTACTCTTGTGGAATGTCTATGGAGTGTACTTTGACCCAGTGTTAGGCCTACTCTTGTGGAATGTCTATGGTGTATACATTGATCCAGTATTAGACCTACTCTTGTGGAATGTCTATGGAGTATACATTGACCCAGTGTTAGGCCGACCCTTGTGGAATGTCTATGGAGTATACATTGATCCAGGGTTTAGGCCGACCCTTGTGGAATGTCTATGGAGTATACATTGATCCAGTGTTAGGCCTACTCTTGTGGAATGTCTGTGGAGTATACATTGACCCAGTGTTTGGCCTCCTCCTCTGTAATGTCCATGGAGTTCACATTGATTCAGTTTGAGGCCTACTCTTACAGAATGTCTACGGAGTATACATTGATCCCGTGTTAGGCCTACTCTTGTGGAATGTCTATGGCGTATACATTGATCCAGTGTTAGTCCTACTCTTGAGGAATGTCTATGGCGTATACATTGATCCAGTGTTAGTCCTACCCTTGTGGAATGTCTGTGGTGTATACATTGGTCCCAGTGTTAGGCCTACTCTTGTGGAATGTCTATGGAGTATACATTGACCCAGTGTAAGACCGACTCTTGTGAAATGTCTGTGGAATATACATTGACCCAGTGTTAGGCTTACTCTTGTGGAATGTCTTTGCAGACTTAGGCCAAAAAAAGTGCAGTGATGTTAAACGCCGACTACAAATGGTGACAAATACATGCCTGAATTCACAACGATGTGAATGACAGAGATACCGTAGTTACCGCTGTCGCTTGGCGAATACATGCCCGAGTCTTTCGTCCACTGCACTTACCATTACCCCGGTGGTTGGCTTATCCAGGTCACGGTGACATTGCACGTGAGAGCGTTGAGCGTCGTTTGACGGGCTTTTATATTGATCAGTGGACACTGGTAGGCCTATTTACATTTGGCTGGGTTATGCCACGGTGATCATGCCTACAGAAAGATTCGGTCACGCTGTCCTTAATGTTGTTTTTGGACACCTGGTGTTGTTTAGGAAAGTGTTATTGATTATCAGTTATAACAAGTATTTATTATCAATTATAATAAGTATTGATTATCAATTATAATATTATGGCACTTGCCAATAACATCGATACTTTAGGGACGGTCCGTGACGTAGATTGCCTTTCAATTTCTAGGACACACGAGGAGCGGGTTCAAACCCGGGTTTGGAGTTTATAGATTTATTTATTTATTCATTTGATTGGTGTTTTACCACGTACTCAAGAATATTTCACTTATACGACGGCGGCCAGCATTATGGTGGGAGAAAATTGGGCTGAGCCCGGGGGGAAACCCACGACCATCTGCAGGTTGCTGACAGACCTTCCCACATATGGCTGGAGAGGAAGCCAGCAGGAGCCGGACTTGAACTCGACCGTATTGGTGAGAGACTCCTGGGTCATTACGCTGCGGTAGCGGCGCTAACCAACTGAGCAGTTTGTGGGTAGGTAGGCATGGTGCGGTGGTATGCACAGATTAATGTGCGTTAAAGACCAATTGTCTTCCACCAATATGGTGGGCATATCTTTGCGTCACGTGGAAAGTTCATCAGTGACTAGCCAAATACTGGTGGTTTACCAAGGGCACTCTAACTTCCTGTACCCATAAAACTGGCCACCACATTGTAAAATGACTATTTCCTGAGAGTGGCTTTTGAACATCAAACCGGCTAAAAGTAACAAAATAATATAAATCTAACCAAACAAGCAATTAAGCATAGGCTACTTCCGTTCATGATTCTAAGGCTCACAGGCGGCCGTGCTGGTACAATCTTTGTAAGTGTATATATCTACTGCGACTGATATAATCATGTTTTTGGTTGAAAATATTTTTCCCTTCTGCAATTTTCTGCGTCAGAGTTGATCAAGATCTCCGTATCGCAGATGGACGTTTCTATTTGGGACTTTTATAACTTAAGGTTGACTGTCTAGCCAGTGGCGATTGGGAGATAGACTAACATCTGGTCGTGCTCTGTAGTAATTCCAGTTACAAGATCAATACGCTGATCACAGATTCTTCTACGGTCTTTTTCAGTATAATATTATTGAATATACTACTTGCCATTACTGTAATAATACATGTGAAATTACCTTTCATTATTTTTTATTTGCTTTCAATTTGCCAACCATAGGAAGCACATGCTACCTACTCTCACACAAATTATTTCACCCGGTGTAAATTATTCTTACATTATTCTTTTTTTTCCCACAATGTTCACGATATATATGTAATATACTTTTGTTTGGCTCTAAAGATCTAACTTACGCAGATAATAAACTTGTTTTTCAATGTGTACATAAATTTATCAATGATACAGAAAAGTTTTATGACCATGGTAATGGTAAAAACGATGTTAACATTGTAAATAATAATTTATTTATTTCAACTTATATTCCGTTATCTGAAATATGTATTCCCATATTTATATGTATGTACTTCGTTAGCTATTATGTTGTTAATTGATGCTTTGAGGAGATCTCCGTAGGAGCCATTAGGCTGTGAGAAATCCTCGTTAAATAAATAAAGAATTAAATTAAAATTTAAATTACGGTCCAACCATCCACACTGAAGGTTCCAAGACACTCTCTGACAGTATATACCCATTATTCATCTGGTCAGCTAGTTTGTTATTTGTTTATAAAGGACACTTGTCTTCCATCAGTGCGGAGTGCCTGCCTGTACGTTACACACTTGTAAAACTTCGTCAGTATTGAAGAGGTTATACCGGAAATTTTTGGCAAAAGATCTATATTCACTAATGAAATGAAATCTTTTCGATTTACCAAGAATATCTGAAATTATTGCCTTTCAGACTCGTACCTGCACTATTTAGATTTGTTTATTTATTAGGGGTTCAAGCCATTCAGGTTTGAATCCTTATTGTTTTCGTTACGGTTATTATTATTATTCTCCAAAAATTTGTGCCGTGCTTTTAGAAAAAATGGCAAGTCACACAGTTATGAAATTTCCGTATGTTTTAGCTACACACCAAAAGTTTTTCACCTAATCGTTTGGAAACTTTTGATCACGTGACTCCGCGGCCATATTGGATTCTGATGAAAACCTTCAAACATCTTCTTCAGAACGGCTGATGCGATTGAGTTGAAATTCAAATTGCAGGTGCATACGGCCTAGGTATATTCAGGGTGATAATGGAAACTCTCTGCGTTGAAAATTGTACAAGCTCGTTATTGGGTGAAATTATCATGTGACGAAAAAACTGTTTTTTTCTTCAAAACATTTTCTAAACTGTTAAGAATTTTACTGTCGTAAATGCAGTTTTAGATGCTGATTTCGAAAATGCAATTTTTACAAAACCGGATGTGGCGTCATAAAAACCGGAAGAGGGTGCAATTTTAAAGTCTAACATCAACTCAAGGCAAGAAGCCAACTTTTACACAGCCAGAAGTGACGTCGGCAAACAAGAAGTAATACATGCCAAATTCGCCATTGTTTCATTTTTTACACTTGAAAAACTTCTATAGTTTAAACGTCTTCACAGAAAAGCATGAAACCTAGGTACCTGATAAATCCGGAGGTGTGCTCTTACGAGTAAAAAGTTGGTCGATTTGAGTAACGTGATCTGGCGGCCATTTTGGGTTGAAATTAAAACATTTGACAGCCATTTTTTCCAAAGCGCAATGTCCGATTTACTTAAAATTTAGCACACCTGACAAGCGTTCCATGGAGGCTATTTTGAGAGAAAAAGGATGCAATATGTATGCAAATTAGGCTTTGACTGATATGTATGATGTGACGTCATTGGAAAACGAAAAATTTGAATTTAATGACTCTTTACATGTTACCTGGCGTAGTATGATCTCCTGATCACGAATCCGATCTTATTTTTGTTCTGCGATGTAAATTGTGTGGCAAATTGCAATCAAAACGCGAAAAAGCGCAATCCCACCCCCCATGTTTGGGGGTCACGTGACAGAAAACTGCTAAAGCTGTAACGTTAAAAATCGCTGTGTAGTAAGGACTATATATGTACTGTACGTATGGTGAAGATCGTTGACCTGTGTCAAAAAGCACAGGACATGCACGCTTTTGAATAATGTCCACAGGCAGATTTACCTCATTTGACACATTTACGTATACATGCTATATAGTGTAATACAATGTATGGATGGCTATGAAGAATATGTATCATTGTATATGTTCTTTTAATTATCTGGTTTGCACTGCAGTTGCAATTGGCTCACCCCGTGCCATTGTTCCATATGTACTGATTTTAGACCAATAACTTATGCTGTCATATGAACGATATAAATGTTAAGGAAATGTGTATGGAGATTTGAAGTGAAAATTGCGACTGGTTTTTGGACTTTGTTACATATATAACAGAGTAAATAATAAAGGAGATACTGGCAAAGTTTTCCCTGACTTGACCTAATTACAGACGGATTTAAAGGCTAACCGTCTGCTGGCAGTTGAACAGTGAAGATGATTGACGTTCGGAAATTGACATTAGGCAGGTCGCGTCGAGCATGTATCGCTCACGCCGGTCAGTCATGACAGAGTTCGTTCCCAGCTTAGCGAATTTAAATTTAAACATTTTAAGTGCGCTGCTTGGGGTAGTTTGATGTTCTGATCACGAATCTGGTCTTCTTACTGTTCTCTGATGCACAGTTTTGTCGCGAATTGCAATAGAAATCCGAAAAAGTGCAGTTTTCTCCCATATTTGGACGTCACGTGACACAAAACCGCTACAGCTGAAAATATCTGAGTGTAATCACTATATATGTACTCTATGTATGCTGAAAATTGTTGAACTGTGTGAAAAAAGACGAGACATGCACCCCTTCAAATATTGCCCAAAGGTCGATTTACTCCGTTTGGCACATCTATGTACATATGATATACAGTGTACTTACAACGCACTAATGACTACGAAGAATGTAGGCTTTCTAATTAAGTTGGTTATGTATCTATACATTACCATTACATGGAGGTAACCGGAACTGATACCGCATAGGCCGGCAATGCCTGCTTGAACCCCCGAATCGCTGCTTTAGCAGCTATATTTTGATTTGTATTTTTAAGCCGTACTTAAGAACATTTCACTTGCACGATGGCGGCAGCATTACCGTGGGAGGAAACCGGACAGAGTCCGGTCGAAACCCACGGCCACCCTCAGGTGGTTCCCAGGTCTTCCCTCGTACGGCCGGAGAGGAAGCCAGCTTGAGCTGGACTTGAGCAATGGTGAAAGATTCCGCGCAGGCGTGCTAACTCCCCAGGCCACGGAGGCCCTTTACATTATTTATAGTGTTAAAATGAAAACACACGACTATCCGCAGGTTGATGCAAGACCTTCTCACCTGTGACTTAGATGAATCCAGCATGAGCAGGGCTCGAACTCACCACGACCGCATTGGTTCCTGGATAATTGTGGTACGGTACAGCGCAGAGAACCCAGACTTCTTTAGCCTTAGGTACGGTACCGTGTTATTGGTACCGGGCATGTGGGTATAGATTATTTATACCCGTACCATTGATATGTGCAATGTGTGAACTGATGACCTATACATATAGGCCTACATAAGCCTACACTTCAAGAGAGATGGGCCTGCATTTACTAGTATAAAGCAATTTACAAACATTCACAATAATGTCTGATTGTAGAAGGAGAAACAATAAAATACAAAGATGGCAGACGAAGAATTAGAGCTGAGTGAAGAGGAAAGCGAAGATTCCACGGATGTTCCTGTCAGCGATGGTCAACCCAGTTCCTTGGGTATCGTGCAATTTGGATTCCACGCCAAAACCGGGTTTAACGCCAATATAGATTTGGTCCAGACTCGAAGTGACCATCTCAAGCCTAAACTACAGCCGTTACACCTGGACCCTTGGCGCCGGCCGCCACCGGATTTCCGGCCGCAGCTATTTGGTCCGAACCCACCAAAGCGGAATGCCCAGGAATCGATGCAGCCGTGGAAGTACGGAACCATTCCCGGTCAAAGGCAGAGCTACTCAAGGCCAAAGAGGCAAAGCTTGGTTCTTCAAGGCGTTCTGGATGGAGCGAAATCCGAAGAAGATCCGTTCCTTACGCGCTTCCGAGCGCCGGATTCGTACGAGGCGAAACTCATGTTTGTCAAAGACGGCCGGTTCCCCTTGGGACGCTATGCCACCCCCACGCCTCATGATTTCAGGGGGGTAAGTTTGTTAGCCAGTGCATATATACTAAGTGTCATTATCATTTGTGGTCCAGATTTTAAAAGGTAACTCTAAAAGCAAGATTATGGCCACGTGAATAAATAAAAAAATAATGCAATTGTTTTTCTCAGTTTTGGGGCACAGTTTGTATTTCATAGTTATCCCTCCATTATATTCATATTTTCTGCCGGAAATGGTCGGAAGTTTTCAGAAATGACATCAAAGGATAGTCCGAGTACACTGACTAATGGCTGCTCAACCTCTAGTTAGAGATTCCGCCGTTAGCTTCTATGGTGAAGAACCGATTACAGTCCGAATAAGTAGTCTACATCTAGCTAGTCAAAGACCCGTCGCAACATTTCCCCTTACCATCGTCACACACGATTTTGTAACGTTAATCAAATAAGATATTCAGTCTGCGTATGGTCGTGGGTTCCATCAGGCTCTGCCCGGTTTCCTCCCACCATAATGCTGGCAGCTGTCGTATAAATGAAATATTTTTGAATTCGACGTAAAACATGGAATAAATAAAAAAAATGTATCTGTTTTACGCGACTGAAATCCAGTCTTTGCTTGTGTGACGGTCGATCTTAAAATCACGTGGCCATCAGCTACAGTGACTAAATACATTCGACCAGTTGAGTTGAGTTGCGTTGCGTTGAGTTGCGTTGCGTTGAGTTGCGTCTTAATCCCTCGTGTACTTAAGTTTACTGCGACATACTGGTGTTGTTGCACAGGTCTACACTTGTGTTCGGGATAGTGCTCCACAGTAGCAACAAACGGCCAGCATTAGTGTTTGCCACATTGTATTTGCCAAAAACGTAATACGTATTTACTCCAAGGCATTTACATTTTCCCTGCAAAATAAGAATACATGTATCTCAGTGAAAAAGTGAAAATCTGTCCCCAGGACAGAGATTTTTGCTGGAAACGTGAAATCTGGTTTGAGACACAAATTTTATATCAAGATGCAAAAATTCGTCATAAGCAAAATATCTCATCCAAGACCAAAACTTTGTCCAGGCGAGAAAATTCGTCCACCAAGCCATGTGTATATTCAGTATTTAAAGTCTACAGCGTAGAGAGTAAAACCAGAGCAGCTGGTCACATGTGACCTGTGAAATAAGGCCTTTTGTCAGTTTACCTGTTAGTGTTTTACCCTAACTGTTCATGTATAAATGCGTAAATAGTAGCAAATTACTCGCCCTCTAGCACCATTTCTTATGCAGAATTAGGTAAAACAACACGCAGTGAAGGTTATTGTAATATGTAAGACAACTGCTGTACTTTCATCACATTTAATATACAAACAGATAAAACAATGGAAAAGAACCAGGCCTCGTCCAGCATCAGAAATGCGCATTCAAAACACATGTGACCCTATGAAATTGGGTCCTCGCATTTTGGTTGGAAGAATTCGTTCTGTTTTAGAAGGATTTCAACCGACAGCCGTTTGAAAGTAACATTATCATTTTGTGAGCTCCCGTGTAGCTTTCACAGGTCACGTGTGTCTTGGTGAGTTATGTGGTTTCTTGAATGAAAATTTCGTCAAATTAAAAGGCAAATTGTGTTACACCACAAGGAACCAAGCAAACCAAATATCCGCCAGACATTGGAACGTGAACGAAATTTGGAGGAACGACAGGAGAAAAGGAGAAAGGACCTTAAGCACAGATTTCTATGTAAAGGACGTGGCCAATAAGACTTATAGTTTATCTTAAATGTACATGGTTTTATTAATTTCAAGCTGAGGGTGGTAGAGTAATTCCCCCTGACTCTGCCTGGTTTTCTCCCCCAATAATGCTGTCATCAAAATGAAATATTCCTGTGAACGCCATGAAACGTCAATCAATGAAACAAATAAATATTATAATTATTATCAAATGCTTTATTTCCTCTGCCACTGCTAAATTGTTGGATTTTAACACTATTAAACTTATACATAGGAGGTAAGTTTTAAAAAAGTGTCAAGTTCGAATAACTCTTGGTCAGCGAAAGAGAAACAACCCACCTTCGTTTAAAAAAGATCTAATATCTATATTAATCCGTCTTTCAGTCGCTTACTTAGTCCCCGACTCAATCAGTCAATCAGTCAGTGAATCAGTCAATGACTTATACATTCTTTATTTCAGTACCCACCCATCAAATCTCTCGGGCTGCCAGAGTTTATCACGGCACACGACCATGACCCCTACAACATCGCGTTCAAAAGTGAACGGCTTAATATATGTGAGTACTGAGGTAACGGTTTGTGGACAACACTGTGCCGCCCATAACGTAATACTGTGTCGCCCAGTACTGTGTAATACTGTGGCATTCACAACATAATACTGTGTCGTCCACACCGTAAAACTGTGTTGTCCATAACGTAATACTGTGTCGCCCATAACGTAACACTGCGTTGCCCATAACGTAATACTGTGTCATCCATAACGTAACACTGTGTCGCCCATAACCTAATACTGTGTTATCCATAACGTACACTGTGTCGCCCTTAATGTAATACTTTGTTATCCATAATGTAATACTGTGTTGTCCATAACGTAATAATGTGTCATCCATAACGTAACACTGTGTCGCCCATAACCTAATACTGTGTTATCCATAACGTAACACCGTGTCGCCCAGAACGTAATACTGTGTCATCCATAATGTAATACTGTATCGTTCATAACGTAATACAGTGTCGTTCATAACGTAATACTGTGTTACATTTATTATGTTATGGAGGACACAGTATTATGTTACGGGCGACACAGTATTATGTTACGGGCGACACAGTATTATGTTACGGGCGACACAGTATTATGTTACCGACGACACTATTATGTTATGGACGACAGTATTGTGTTATGGACGACACACTATTATGTTATGGGCAACCGTATTATGTTATGGCCGACACAGTATTATGTTATGGACGACACGGTACTATGTTATGGACGACACAGAATAAATCTGTCATATACAGCATAAAAGTTTGTACCAATAATATAATCTGTTAAGTCATCACCGTAAAAACATAGTAGTTTGTCAGCTTAACGGATTAGTTCTTAGAGTGTGTACCAATCGTCAGGCACAAGGGACATTCCATTCAGTAATTCCAAGACCCATTTCTAAAACAATACTTAACATAAACCAACAAAGAACTAAGACGGTTTTGGAAACTGAGAAATTGAGATGGATTTTTAGTGAAATTGAAAGCATCCAGCAGCAGTCTTCGATTATGCCAGACAAACGCAATGAATGTTTTATAGGTGAATTTATGTATGTATATTTTGGGTTTTTACGTTGGACCATTTTTCAGTCATATTACGATGAGAAGTCATCAGGTACGTGTACATATACTGCGTCGTCTTGTGGCACGGCGATTCCATGCCGTCAAAGTTCTGTGCAATAGTAAAAGTGGAGCATCATAGTTGATGGTGTCCTGAAGCTTTATTTTTTCTTTCACAGATCATGGTCTAAATACAGAGCCCCCAACGGATAGACATCTCGGCCGCCAGATGGCTCCAGTATTACCGCCGCAGCCATATTGGGAGAGCAGACTCATTTTGCCAAACAGCCCTTGGCCCAGACGACCGGCATCGTTCACGGTAAATACGCTGAATTATTTAAGTTAGCCATTCATTCAGAAAAAAATCAAGTCAATATCAACGTCTTTCCCGAAATGATCTTCTGAAACCTCTACATGCTTACCCCGATTGGTGTTCTGCTTGCATTTTTGTAACCAAGTTGTTGTACTTCCCATTTGCAAATCAATCTAGAAAAAACAACTGTTAAAGAAAGAGGCGGAAGTCTTTTACCTTCTTTCTCAAGCTGGATAAATAACCGTGCCCTTTTGAAATAGAAATATCTTAATTCACTTGACACCACGTTGATTTTTCGTCTGCGTCATCCAGTGTTAATATCTCCTCCAATTTTACTACCTTTAGCGTTTCCGCCGACAAGGGAGACCACCCCACAGCGCTTTCATGGACCGAGTTGAGGAAACTCTGACCGCAAAGTGGGCAAAGGAGAAGTTAGAGAAAAGCCTGCAGAAATCTGACGAAAGACAGGGACAATTTGTGTCATGACAGGTCGGGGCTACTCGATAATAACCTTTACGATCTGTCCCAATCATCTGACAGTAAAATATGTACCGGAATAATACATTGCATGCTCCAGTACCACCGGAGATGCCTGCAGCTATGTGATTATACAACTGGGGATGATTTTCAGCCTTTCAGCGCATGCGTCTGATTTTGTCGCTGTGTGGAAGTCCCTTGGGCGCTGCATGTGTGGAATTCCCTTTGGCGCTGCATGTGTGGAATTCCGTTTGGCACTGCGTGTGTGGAATTCAGTTTGGCACCCTTCCATATCCATCCAGTGCAAAGTTGACATTTAAGACATTTAAACTCTTGAGTTTACACTATATAAACTCGAGTTTGGAATAGGCACAGACCACTGAATCACTGGATGCCATTTGAACAAAAGAATGTTTGAGTACTGTACCTAAGAATATTAGGAATATATCTAAGTCTGTGTTAAGAATTGCTTATCATCAATAAGCCACATAAAAACAATTCCAGAATAAAAAAAACATTGTTAGATTTTTTTGTCTCAACAACTGGTATATTATAAGTTAACCACGTGATTAAGAGGAACGTCGTTCACTATTCTTTCAAAACGGCTACCGGTATAGGCTACAGGAGATTTTTGGCAAATCAAATCACATTTTCACATTTTCACAGTGGAAAACAAGGTAAGAAAGAGAGAAAGGGAAAGGTTGTATTTTGAATGACATAGAGACGATTATGTGCATAAAAGGCGAAGCATACATCCACACTAATTATGGAGAGGGCACCGATAAGCCGTTTGATATATACCTGGCGAAATATTTTAACCCAGCTCGGATAGGTGATGCGCGAACGGCTTTTGAAAACGATCCTTTGTGTGGCAAAAGGTGGACTCGGTCCTGGCGTTGGCAGGTTGTAGGCCCTACCTTTACAATGGTACAGCTAAGCAGTTTGTCAGAGATGTCTCAATTAGCGGTAGATCGCTTAGGTGACCCAACAGTTAAAGCGTCTGCCTCGGAGTAGGCAAGTAAGGATTAACTGAGAGACTAGAGAGAGGAAACATGACTGGTTGTCCTGGCGTTAGTATAATGTAACTGGGTCTGGTGTCATGTCCGGTGTCTTCGGCATGACACTTCAGTGGCGCAAGCACTTTGGCGACATAGACTCCAAAAGAAAGCCTACCACAAGAAAACACAGTACATGTACACACCTGATGACTCCTCGTCTTCTCAAAAATTGTTAAGTGTGACGTAAAAACCCAAGCATATATACATACATTTAATCAGAGGTATACATGTTTTTCAAAACATTGGAGAGTTAACTTCCACGAACGTTACTGCACAAGATATAGTGAGAATAGCACCATGTCAGAGCTACTGGCACCCGCTGATATCACGTTTACGTGACGCAAGTTGTGTGTCCAGAAGATGGCAGTAGGGCTACCAGTATATACGTACTCTGCGGTCATTACGCTGCGTTGTCGCTTTGTCGTGTTTTCAGACGGCACAAATGCGAAATTTTAAGGTAAAATGGCGGAATTTTCAAAATGCGTCAACACGACAACGCCATATTTTGATTTAAAATGTCGCCCATTCTTGTTCATAGAAAAATTCCACGATATTCAGCCGTATTGATTTTCATTACATGTAATTGGCATAATTTTGTGGAATGCGCGTGTATAAAACAATAATCAGAATACATTATAATTTTTTTATAACTAAAACGTTGTGTCGACATTATTATTATATATTATTTTTATTATTATCATTATTATTATATTATTATTATATTTGTCGACACCTTTTAGCCCTATCTAGCCTGTCAACCACAAGCCTGACAACTCCGCCATTTTACATTAACATTGGGTGATGTGCATTTAAGGTATGTACTAAATTGTCGCTTTGGTACGTTGGTGACCCATATATTTCAAAATGCGAGAAAGAGTGGCGTCAATTTCACGGTTAAATGGAGCGTCTCTCTCTTGTTAACTCAGTCGCTGCAATGGACTTCCATAGATAAACGTTCAGCGGCGCTGGCAAATTTCAGCATTAAATCAGAGGATTCGAAATTGAATCCAGTTTGTGTGACAGAAACCTCTTGAGTCCTGTGTGATAGAACCCTAAATCTCAGGCGTGATAGAACCCTCTTTTAGTCCTAATTGGCAACTCTCTTATGTCTGTATGTAACTAATTTGACATCGATCCAAAGGTTACAGCTTTTTAGTTTTGACAGTGATGTGCGCAGCGAAAGGTCGCTTAAACCAAAACCTTCCGCCTTTCTACCCCATGGGCGCTAGTTAGCTTTGTCAGTCTCCACAATGTCATCAGTGTTAAATGATACAGTGGCGCCGTTTGCCTATCTACTCCCTCCGTATCGTGAAAATGTCTAGTTGACATTTCGTTCTGGAATAACAGGTGCTCTGCGTCGCTATTGCGATTTACCATGTCTGATGTCATTATATATTCGTCAAAGGTTGATTGCTCTCTGGGGAGAGAATTTTCACACAAAATATGGCGATATCTAAAATTCTGATAATGAAATTCTCTAAAAGTTGTGTATTTGATTACTGGTTCATCATCGAATGTTTTGCACCATGTATGATTTTTTGTTTGTGATATAAAATGAACACCGCGCAGTGCTTATAGTGTATATAGGCCGTTTTACGTTCGACTAAATGCAGTAATGAGAATGCTTCGAACTATTTGTAATAATAAAAATAATGTTTTCGCAAATATTACAGGCTCATTGCCTGTTTTATTTAAATAAAGGCTACAAATACAATCACTGGACCCGTATTTATCAAACCCTTGAAAAGTCAAAAAATTCAAACACAACTACAAATAAAATGTTTCGCCGTAGAAAGTTTGGACACTGATTCTTTACTGCAGAACAATGTATTACCCACAGTTTGAGTTCTTTCCTGTTCTAGGTTTGGTATTTTTAATGACTCGCAATTTATGACTTAAGTGTTAAGTTGCTTGAAAAACACGGACCCTGGACTGGCCTTGGAGGGTTTGTGCTGTGTTTACACTGACAACCGATTGCGGACATAACGTTTCGACGCGGTAACGCAGAGCGAATTGGATATCCCTCATCCCCATTTTTAACGCACAGGACCAGGGTTAATTACTTGGCTGGATTGACTAATAAGTACAACTATATAGAGGTAAACGCAGCTGTTAACTCACGGGGGCAGGCAACTGCACCACGCTTTTAAATGGAACGCGCTCTGGGCGTTGGTTTGAGCCCATCCTTTGCCGAACAAACTTTTGCCAAATAACATGTCTGTGAAAACACATTTATACTGGCCACGTACCTGGTCGCCTTCGTATAATAGAAATATTTTAAAGAACGGTGTAAGACACCAATCAAATAAATAAACACATAAATAAATGAATAAATAAATACTGTCCACGTCACACTTTACATTGTAGCCAATACTATACACGTGTATGTGCCCCCTTGTGTAGCGTGTGTATGGCCTGTATTGAAGTACTACTGTACATGAGTACTACAATACATAAAAAAAAGACCACAAAAAAAAAAAAAAACCTGGGAAGATTTGCTGGCAGCCTGCGGATGGCTGTGGTCCCGGTTTCCTCCCACCATAATTCTGGCCGCTGTCGTATAAGTGAAATATTCTTGAGCACAGCGTAAAACACCAATCAAATAAAAAAATAAATAGCAAAAAAAAAAAAAAGTTATTAAACTACCTGTATATATCCCAGGCGTATAAATGCATCGCTGCTATTCAGAAATAAAAACGTACTATATGTAGAAATTGTATGTAGTTTTGTTACTTTTTAATGTTTTTTTATAACCTTTATTACTCTTGGTTAGCTGTTAGGGTAGCTCTTGGTGCTAAAAATCGTTGACTTGTGAAGTACAGTTTTCGGTTGAGTGCAGGGGAATGCAGGTAGTACTCAAAATGTTCATCTGTTAGTTAACAATTCCTGATATAAACATAATAGGATTCCATAAATCGAGCAGTTGTTATGGTTACCCATTAACGCTAGCAAAATACCAACAGTCTCTCCTCAATTACAGCGACCATATTACAGCCAATACCGTGATTCGAGTCTCGGTTGTAGGTTTAATTACACAGTCCTATTTACTGAACACAATGCATACATGTTATTTCTTAATATGTATTGTGTGATGTGGACTAACATCTACTAAAAAGCTTTCGTCTCGAGGCGTAAAAATTGCCTTCATCTATAGTTTTCCAAATGCTAAAACGGTCAGTCAGAAAATTAGCCTGCTACGATGACGCCAACGCTCTGTGCCGGGGAGAGAGAATCTATTCGTCCAAACAGACATTCGTATACCAACTGTCAACCAATAAGGACGTTCCAGGTCAATAATCCAAGGCCAATTCGCAAAACTATCCCAACTTCGGTGGACAAAGCACACTCCTCAGAATTGGCTTAACAATTCCAACGTCTACAAGGTCAGAAAAGAAGATTTGTCTCTGAGCAGTGCACTGCGGACACACGAGTTAAACATTATGGTTGATCTCCTCAGCCTGACAAACATTACACAGATCGTAATCTCTTATCTTGAATCTTTTTAAGTAGCTTTTAACTGAGAGATGTCCTGACCGAAGTCGGAAACACAAGATTTCTGCTTTTTTGCTAGAAAAGGAAAAAGGGAGGCTGTTATGAAGTTTGACAACACGGTTAAATGAGTGATAAAAACGACCCTTCTCTGAAGCGTTTAAATGAGAATGACTTGACTTCATTTAGGGCCTCGGATATGGTCAGTTTGAGATTTAGAGGTGACATCACACAGCCTTAGAGTATGTTCTACGGAATGAGTTAAATCAGTATTCAAATCGAATAAAATTCTATTCTAACTGTTCATGTAAATACATAAACCGTAGCAATTTACTCAGACTTTCTGTTAACATTAACCGTTAAGCGGTATAATTAAAGACGTTCAGACTAGAGAGTAAAACAAGTGCGGCGACGAAAGTGTGATCGCTGGCAAATGGTTACTCGTAACCGGTGAAATACAGCCTCTTGTCAATTTACCTCATTCATGGTTTTATTCTTACTGCTCATGTAAATGTTTCAACTAGTAGCAAATTTCAAGCCCCCTGGCACCATGGCTTAAACAGAATTAGGTACAAAAATGCAGTGATGTTAATTGAAAATTACTGAACGTCACTGGTCTAGAATTACTCAAAATGCTCTGTCGTCATCACATTTAACATACAATCCCATTATGCATATAACGATGTCATGTATATAACATTGTCGCAAGAGTTTTATGTAACATACCGCTGTTTTATTCATAACACTGTAATTAGTTTCTCCAAAGCACGACATAACCAGGCCTGGGTACTATACCGTCAAACCACTATACCTGCGAATCCATGCACGATCAGCAAAAATCTGTTTCGACGTCCTCCCTAGAACAGATCCACTACACGTATTCCACTGATCTCGACTGCACCTGGGAACTGACTGCTCTTCACAACAAACAGATAAATTTAAACTTCAGCAGACTGGACATCGAGTTCTCTGGTCCCGATTGTCTGTATGACCGCATCGAGGTTTGGGGCCGAACAGGAGAAGGCAACTCTTCAGAAGAGAAAATGTTGGCAAAGCTATGTGGACGTCAACCATGGTACTATGCTAACATATTCCAAGGTAATCCGTGTATCTTTTGTATCAGATCGATTGGATAACGATGGCGGTTTTCTGATTCACTATGAACTGGATGTTCCGGTTGTTCATGGTTCAGTTTCCATAAGGAAGAGCCGAGTTAGCCTAACTCTCTAAACTGAAACCTTGCTGAGATTAGACATACAAAACAGTTTGCCATTTATTTGGAAGCTTAGGACGTATCATGGATTCCGTATCGAAATTCACTCAGAGAGGCTCCTGTCTGAGGCTGTATCTATGTATGATGGCCCCGATACATCGTTTGATGAACTGCAAGTTGAACAGACTCAGAATATTGTACCCGTATCCGCACCCGGGTTTCAAACCTTCCAAATTGTAACATTTCCTACATTGCAAAATGTATGTTACAAGGGGTGCAAATTCCAAAACGTATCATTCATGAAGGTAAAATGGATACCCAAGGGTATTACGTTAGGTACATACCCATTGTCGGGCAATCCGGACACGAAGAAGTTAAGTTTTGCACACATGAGTTTTTTTCCTAAACACTGACAATTGTGCTTACACTGACATTGCCATGTATGACGGGTCAGTGACGCCGGAGAACCTAATTGGTCCCTTTTGATACACGAAAGTCTCTTATCTGGTCGCCATCTTAGAGTTCATTTTTAGGGCTTCGGTAATTCTTCATGTTATAATATATCAATATGAAATTGATACCCATCTGGATCTCCCCAACGGATTTCCTATAGATCCTGTTTTACCGATATGCAAACGATTCACGCTGACCGAAAGACTTTCATCCGGGCGATTGTAAGAATATGGCTACTTCCGGATGATGGCCAATTTGACCGGCTCTCAGTGGGACATAAGCATTAAATATATCGAAGCCCCGCATGATTGCGTTCAGGTTCCAATTCTACGCTACTTCACCAGCAAGAGAGAGCTCAAAGTATCTCTTAAGGGGATGTTTGTCTACAGGGTCTGTAGGTATTGGGATATCCAAGAATCTTTTGATCCTTTAGAGAGCTCCACAAAAGGCTCCTAATGTGACGCTATTAAAAGTTGTAGCGATGGAACGTTCCTCCAAAACGAGGATAGGGGATAAGTTATACCCGTAGCTAATACTCATGGATGGGGTCAACAATATTTCAGATTTGATTTGGGTTCTGCTTCTATGCTGAAGTGTGAAAATGGAAGATGGCATTCTAGAAAAATAAACACAATCCAAATGCCCTGCGGCATCATAATAAACAATGAAACTGCACTACTTTATACATTCATTGTGCCACACAATTGGACAGAATATTATTGGCACCTTACTGTTCGTGGATTGAAAAGCAGTGGAGAAGGTCGTCTTAATTTTGCTGAGATATGCAGGACACTTAACCTCACGGAGAAAACGGACAGCCACACCACTGGCCCACGACGGGCGTCTGGTGGTTGTGGCGAAGGTTTTTGATGTCTTCTGTAAGACGATGGTTACTGCGAGGGAGTGCTATGTTAACTGTGAGGGTCTGTAATATCTACAGCCAGTCAATGATGTTTACCGGGGCGTTTTCGATGTTACTTTTACACATTTCGTAATAATTATTACAAAAAGCCACCTTGGCAGTGGCAATTTATAATAACTATTACAAACTGTTACAATACAACTCCCATTGTGTTTTTTGTAATAACTTATTCGTTTCAAGAAGGCACTGGAAAATTTCATCCAAAGGTGATCAAGTCTAACCCGACATATGTCATGAATGAGACTAATGAAGATAACTTCCTTAAAGAATGTATTTGTTACATATTGCAATTAGAGATTCTCACGAAATTTGTAACAAAACGCAATATGAAATAATGATTAAAAAATTCTTGAAAGGAATAAGTTATTACAAAAAGCCACTCTGGTAGTGGCGGTTTGTAGTAAGTTATTACAAAAAGAGTGGCTCTTTGTAATACGGAATGTAGCAAAGCAATTTGCAATAAAAAGCAATTTGTAAAATAATTATTATAGAAAGCCACCCTGAGTAAGGAATGCGTTTTTATTACAAATTGTGTTGCTACAATGCATGCAGGAGAGCGGAACTGGCATCGTCTGCATGTTGTTTGTAGATACATGTAGGTCTACAGGGTATAAGTGGCTGCAATCTCTCGTAAGATCACCTGTGAGGAATTATTGCATTGTTCCTTGTTTCCCACAGACTGGGTCCTAAATGCGGGCAAACCTCATTCACGATATGCAATGCCATTATATACGCCTGCTGTTTCATTAAAGTATAAAACAACACATGGATAAACATATTTCAATTAAATTTACGATCCTTACGCTTTCTCAAAAGTATCATAGTTTTATGTCTGTTATTATGACACAATGCTGTGTCATATTCAACGTAAACAACCTGTTAGTCCAGTACAATTTTTATGCTGAATTAGTAGAATATGTATAATAAATTTAACAGAATAATCTGCCGAAATAACAGAATACATCCCAGCATTATTCAGATAACTATTTTAAATTTAACAGATTATTTTTGGAGAGAGTTATGAAGTTCTGAGGAATGTCTGAATAACGGCATTCAGGTCTGTTAATAAATGGAATCTTCCACAGTTCGCCAAGTACCGGACAAACTCTCTGAGGTAAAGCCGCTGTTTGTCTCTAGGGACTGGATTCAAACACGTGGCCTTATTGCTCTGGAACTGGTGCTCTAAACTCGACCCCTTTTTTCTTTACGTTTACTTTTTCCACTTGTCATATATGTCAATATACAGTTTCTCTTTCTTGGAAATCACATAAGTGTTTTCTTTACAGACAGGTAATTATCGCTGGTTTTCGTGAAATTCGCTGTCATCGAGATCATGTCAAGCGTTATCCATCTGGAAAAACGTGTGTGTATGATCACGAGTATGGTCATCTCAAATACTGTCGAAATGCTGCTCACTTAAAACACTGTGAAGGGTGTGAGTGTCCTGCGATTTTAAATGTACGAAATCGTACTGTATCCCGCTTCACAAAGTGTGCGACGATGTTCAAGATTGTGAGAGAGGAGAAGACCAGTCGAGCTGTGATGATAACCCGTGGCCGGGAAGACTACGATGTGGTTCAACGTCTCAATGTGTGTCACAGATAAATGTTTCCGATGGTGTTGTCCACTGTAAGAACAATGGGTCTGACGAAAGGTTTTGTAATCTGGTCAAGTTTTCCTGCCCTGACAATTGCACGTGCATCGGGTATTCAATAAACAGCAGCAACAGCCTCTTACAAAATATTGCTGACATTGATATCATGGCAATTGTGCGTTATCTTCGTCTTGGTCAAAATAACATATCTTTATCCAACACTACACTGACGAGTTTTCACTGCCTTGCTAGGCTTTACTTCCCGCAAAATAACATCAAACATTTCCGTCTTGGTTTCATGGGCTTAAAGAACTTACAGATTCTGGGGCTACAGGGCAATCCTATTCATGAGATATCATTGGGGAATTTTCGGCATCTGACGTCTCTTATATCGCTTAATCTAAGCAGGATGCAGTTAGAAAAATTGGTTTACTTCTCTTTTTCGGGCCTGGATAACCTTGTTTCACTTGACCTTTCCAAGAACGGCATAAAACACATGTCCACAGAACCTTTTTTTTCCGTTCTACATCTGGACGACCTTTCCCTTGTGAATAACTCGTTGGAGTTGACTAATGCTGATAGTTTACAAAATCTCATTGTGCGAAAATTATTGAGGGGTGGACTGTTCTTGCAGTGGAGGGGTCTGTCGATGCTGTCGAGGGGTGGACTGTCGATGCTGTTTAGGGGTGGTTTGTGGATGCTGTTGAGGTGTGATCTGTGGATGCTGTCAAGGGGTGGACTGTCGATGCTGTTGAGGGGTGGACTGTCGGTGCCGTTGAGGGGTGGGCTGTCGGTGCCGTTGAGGGGTGGGCTGTCGGTGTTGTTAAGGGGTGGCCTGTCGATACTGTTGAGGGGAGGTCTGTCGATGCTGTTGAGGGGTGGAGTGTCGATGCTGTTAAGGAGGGATCTGTGGATGCTGTTGAGGGGTGGTCTGTCGATGCTGTTGAGGGGTGGACTGTCGGTGCCGTTGAGGGGTGGGCTGTCGGTGTTGTTAAGGGGTGGCCTGTCGATACTGTTGAGAGGAGGTCTGTCGACGCTGTTGAGGGGTGGAGTGTCGATGCTGTTAAGGAGGGATCTGTGGATGCTGTTGAGGGGTGGTCTGTCGGTGCCGTTGAGGGGTGGGCTGTCGGTGTTGTTAAGGGGTGGCCTGTCGATACTGTTGAGAGGAGGTCTGTCGATGCTGTTGAGGGGTGGACTGTCGGTGCCGTTGAGGGGTGGCCTGTCGATACTGTTGAGAGGAGGTCTGTCGATGCTGTTGAGGGGTGGAGTGTCGATGCTGTTAAGGAGGGATCTGTGGATGCTGTTGAGGGGTGGTCTGTCGGTGCCGTTGAGGGGTGGGCTGTCGGTGTTGTTAAGGGGTGGCCTGTCGATACTGTTGAGAGGAGGTCTGTCGATGCTGTTGAGGGGTGGACTGTCGGTGCCGTTGAGGGGTGGGCTGTCGGTGTTGTTAAGGGGTGGCCTGTCGATACTGTTGAGAGGAGGTCTGTCGATGCTGTTGAGGGGTGGAGTGTCGGTGCCGTTGAGGGGTGGGCTGTCGGTGTTGTTAAGGGGTGGCCTGTCGATACTGTTGAGAGGAGGTCTGTCGATGCTGTTGAGGGGTGGACTGTCGGTGCCGTTGAGGGGTGGACTGTCGGTGCCGTTGAGGGGTGGACTGTCGGTGCCGTTGAGGGGTGGGCTGTCGGTGTTGTTAAGGGGTGGCCTGTCGATACTGTTGAGAGGAGGTCTGTCGATGCTGTTGAGGGGTGGACTGTCGGTGCCGTTGAGGGGTGGGCTGTCGGTGTTGTTAAGGGGTGGCCTGTCGATACTGTTGAGAGGAGGTCTGTCGATGCTGTTGAGGGGTGGACTGTCGGTGCCGTTGAGGGGTGGACTGTCGGTGCCGTTGAGGGGTGGGCTGTCGGTGTTGTTAAGGGGTGGCCTGTCGATACTGTTGAGAGGAGGTCTGTCGATGCTGTTGAGGGGTGGAGTGTCGATGCTGTTAAGGAGGGATCTGTGGATGCTGTTGAGGGGTGATCTGTGGATGCTGTTGAGGGGTGGACTGTCGATACTGTTGAGGGGTGGGCTGTCGATGCTGTTGAGGGGTGGACTGTCGGTGCCGTTGAGGGGTGGGCTGTCTGTGTTGTTAAGGGGTGGCCTGTCGATACTGTTGAGAGGAGGTCTGTCGATGCTGTTGAGGGGTGGACTGTCGATGTTATTGAGGGGTGGACTGTCGGTGCTGTTAAGGGCTGGACTATTGATGCAGTGGAGAGTTGGATTGTCGATGCTGTTGAGGGGTGGAGTGTCGGTGCTGTTAAGGGGTGGACTGTTGATGCAGTGGAGGGGTGATCTGTGGATTCTGCTGTGGGGTGGACTGTCGACGCTGTTGAGGGGTGAACTGTCGGTGCTGTTAAGGGATGGACTGTCGATGCTGTTGAGGGGCGGACTGTCGGTGCTGTTAAGGGGTGGACTGTTGATGCAGTGGAGCGGTGGACTGTCGATGCTGTTGAGGGCTAGACTGTCGATGCTGTTGAGGGGTGATCTGTCGATGCTGTTGAGGGGTGGACTGTCGATGCTGTTTAGGAGGGGTCTGTCGATGCTGTTGAGGGGTGATCTGTCGATACTGTTATAAAACTTATAAAAGAAACATTTCCTTTTTTTTAAATACAGCTTTGTCAATGGTTTATTCCGTTAGAGGAACCGCGTTATTCAGTGTTGCTGATTTAGAAAACGTGATGGTTTTATCAGTAATGAACATGTGGTGTCCGTATTTTTCGACCTTCAAAAAGCCTTCAACACCACATGGAAATGTGGTATTTTAAAGTCCTCTCGGATGGATTACCGATAGTTATATCAGAATTCTTATCTGATCGTCATTTTAGGATACGTGTATGGTCCATTCTTTCTAACTTCTATGGGCAGGAAAAGAGTGTTCCTCAGGGCAGTATGTTATGGCCAACATAAATTAGCATAAAAATAAATAGCTTAGCCAAAACATTATCATCGGGCACAGAGGGTTTTTTATATGTTGATGACTTCCTTATATGCTACCGGACTAAAAATGTGAGTAACATCGAACGTCAGCTGCAGTTTTGTCTCAGTAAGATCGAGAAACTGAAAACGGTTATAGATTTTCAACATCTAAAACCGTCAGAATGCATTGTTATAATGAACGGAAATGTCATTCTGACCCCGTGCTAAAATTTCGAGGTCAACAGGTTAAAACTGTTGGCGAAACAAAATTTTGGGGTATAATATTTGATAATAAATTATCTTTTTTATTTTTATATAAAAATGATTAAAGCTAAACATACAAAGGATCTCGATATAATTAAGGTCTTGTCTAGTATCGATTGGGGTGCTGATTGATCTGTGTTGTTACACCTGTATCGTTCTCTGGTGAGAAATTCTAAATTGGACTATGGGTCCATCAGTTTATACGTAAAGCCAAACGAGCCTTCTTTATGTAACAGACGAATCAAACACGGCCTTCAGTATGTTACAAATCTCAAAGCGCATCCAACAAATCCTGCCTGCGACTGTGTTTTCAATGCATTATATGTAGCTAAATTTAATAAGTGTCGTAACAAGATCCTTTCGTGTGGCCTTCGTATACGTGACCATATTGTGGAAACTAAAGTCAAGTTAGAGGAAATAGCTCCGATGTCTTTTCCGGTTCTTCCTACTCGGCTTCTTCCACAACCTAAATTGATATTTGATCCACGTAAGCATGGGAAATACATACAAATCCACTTATAATGCAGCAAAGTTTTGCTGAAATTTAGGCTAATTATCCGGGTTATAAATTTGTATATGCTGATGTGTCAGTATGTGTCAAGGATGGAGACATGGTTGCATCTGCGGCCATATTAGAACAGTGAGTCTCTTCTCTTTTATTTTCTGCCCAGGCCAGGGCTATTCTCCTCGCCTTATCATACGTTTCTTCAGGGCGTGCCGAGAGGGGAGTGATACGGGTGACTTCCTGTTCTGTCTTTTGTCAAAAGAGAATAATAAATTCCAAAAACCCCTTAATCCCTGAAATTTTATCCTTACACAGAAAACTAATTAAAAGAGGTAAAGATAGTATATTCTGTTGGATAACAAGTCATATTGGTATTCATGGAAACACAGTCGTAGACAGGGAAAAAAAAGCCGCTTTTTATAAATCTATATCCAAATTTAAACTCCTGTACACCGACTTTCGTTCTAATATCCTTAGCTTAGTTGGTTAGCGCGCTAGCGCAGAGCAATGACCCATGAGTCTCTCACCAATGCGGTCGCTGTGAGTTCAAGTCCAGCTCATGCTGGCTTCCTCTCCGGCCGTAAGTGGGAAGGTCAGCCAGAAGGTCTGTAAATAAATAAGTAATATCCTCAAGTATATTCGTCGTATTTGGCAGGGTGAATGGGACCTTCAGGTCCATAATAAACTCCATACTATTTAACCTACCACTGGATGTAATTCTTATACACGTGGTATGTCTCGCAGAGACCAAGTAGTTTTCCACAAGGTGTCGTGTTAGCCATTCTCGTTAAACACACGATTTTATTCTCGATGGAAGCTCTGCCCCAGACAGTGTTGGATGTGATGCTCAGTACCCCATATCCTGGTTGACTGTGTAGACTTTGCCCGTGTTCGGCAAAGATTCTACATAGTCAACTTTATCTATGATTTGTTTGACAGTATCGTTGGCCTTTATCATAAAATGTAAATTTTAAATATCTTAAATATTTATAGAGTAAATATATATATATACATACAGTTTTCTAGATATACTATTTTTAAAGTATGGTGGTTTTCGAGTTTTAACTGTTTTGTCTTTTTCTTATCTGATTTTAAACATGTCCGAACATTTTTGTTTCTTTTTTGACGTTCTCTCTACCATATCGAAATCCTGAACCACCTTGTGTTTTCACCTATGTCTCGCAATGTTATGGCTGAAATATTGCCGATGTGGCGTAAAGCCATAATCATTCATTCATTCATTCTAAATAACAATTATCGAAATCAGTGCAAAATTCATTAGGAATACCGAAAGTTTGTGGGAATTAGAAGACAACATCTCACTAAACATCGCTTAAAATTAATTAAATCTTATGACATAATTTTTCTTTGAATTTATTACAACTGAAGAATTTAAGTTTTGGTCCTTCGTCTTTCTCGCATACAAGGGATGTTTTTTCGACTTTCTTAAATACAGTAAAATTATTGAAACGCCATGTTTAAGCCGAGGTGCTGTCTCTGACGTCCGCGATAACTAGGTCAGCACTGCTCTCATCTCAGAAGTCACCACCACAAAATTGAAGCATTAACTCCAGCGACAGTCAAATGCGTGGATAAGATTCATTGGTGCTTAGATTTATTTCCGTTTGTTTCAGAATTGAGCCTGAATCTAGTTGTACAACAATCCTAATGTAATTTTGTAAACATTTAATAGGGGTTAAAACCACCCGGACAGTCCCTCTGGAGGCAACGACCTGAACCAGGAATATCCTGGCCGCGCATCTGCAGCTAGTCTATTCACAGGGTTCCTTGCAAATGGTATAGTAGGCCATCTGTATCAACAGTTCAAGCAGTGGAAGAAATATTCTTTCAGTACATCTGATTTCCTAGAAAACTATATTTATTTATTTATGTATTTATTTATTTATTTATTAAGATAATTTGATGGGTGTGTTTTAGTGGATATAAATATTAGTCAGGAAGTGTTTTTCACTTTAATATTAAGAAGACAATAAACTTTACAATGGGAACCTCAGGGCAAGTGGTTTTAGCTATCATGGTTGCCCATGGGCGTTCAGACTCAAAAACCTTAATTTTGACAGCTGCTGTGGGGGTAGGTTGAAACCAGAAAAGCAATATATGCCGGAGTGGGAGGGTTATAGGGTCCCAAGGAAACTTTAATTCATTTCTGGAGGTGCCTCTGTGGCCGAGGTGACTATAGCATGCCGGTAAGGTGTAATGACTCCGGACTCCGGAGTCACCAATGCGGTCGCTGTGAGCTCAAGTCCTGCTCAGGCTGGCTTCCTCTCCACCTGTATGTGGAAAGGCATGCCAGCAACCTGCGGATTGTTGTGGGTTTCTCCCCGGTTTCTTTCCGCCATATAGCCGTCTTATAAGTGAAATATTCTAGAGTTCGGAATTAAACACTATTCAAATAAATGACCAAATTAATTTCTAGATTGTGATGTCCAACAGAGAAATCTTGACAGAAGAGAAGGTTGGTGTCTGAAATGGTCGAATAATTCAACCCTTACATGTACATTTATTAGCCTACGGTACTGAGGACGAAAGCTGCGGGGATTGTGTAGCTGTGGAAAGTGGAAAGATTTCTTAAGTAGAGGTGGGGGGGGGGGCAAAGTCTCAAATTAGGATCAGAGGGCTTTTGTAACAATATCAGCAGCTTGAAGAAATTAGGGGTTGGTTGGGCATGTTGGGGAGGCGTGAGGGAGGTAGATAGGTCAGATAAACAATCAACCTGGTCTGCTGTTATCAATGAAATGATTTACTTATGTTGAGATATTCGGTACACTTAGCCACAGTTTGTGAGAAGAGTATTTAAAATGCATTAAAAGCGGCCCTGATAAAGTGTGTATCACTGCTCTACATGACTGATGACCTGGCAGTATGTGTGTGTAAGGCCATGAAAATTTTATAGTCATTCATTTATGATTTCTGACACAAGTGGAACCACTCTGTCTGTAAACATGATTTTGTACATGTATCTCCTCCTAAACTAATGCGCCCATTTTAATGAAACTTATATCTTGCCTGTCATCTGAGCTTGTGCATCGTTTAGTTCAATCACATTTGGATAATTATTTTCATAATGACGCCAGTTTAGGGCTTTGCGTAACAGTGCTTTACCGTGTATTAAAATTTTGTCTATGCAACTCTATCTATAGTACTGAACCTATTTCAATGAAATGTAACATACATCTTTCTTATCATCTAAACTTCTACATGCTAAAAATTGTATACAACTTGGTAATTATTTCCACAAATACTCCCGTTTAGGTACTAAGTGCAATAATGGATTTTCATGGGCACTGTGTTCTCTTCTGATTGCTACATTTCTCCATTAAAGCACTAAGCAACATGACATCCTGTCATTTCTTAGTTTTCTCTCTTTATAAATCTTTATAAATCTTAGCGGATGGAAGAGGGATATTTTGGACATCCGGATTATGTTTTTTTTTCAAAAAGGTTTTGCCCGAAATAAATGGGCCCAGATGTAAAAAAAAAGAAAAAAAAAAAAAAAAAAAAATATATATATATATATATATATATATATATATATATATATATATATATATATATATATATATATATCCCCTCCCATAGGAGATCGACCTACATGTAGGTGATCAAGTTACTGGCATTGGCCTCAAAATGAGCGAAAATGTACTCATAAATATTGGATGCACCCAAACTGCAGCCCAAAGCAGCATAGCCTTGTAAGCGCAGTAAGTCGTAATTATATGGCCAAAGCCTGTCCCAGTGCACACGTGATAAGGCCTACGGCTAATTTAAATTAGTAGGAAAATTACGGTTTATGATGTTATGGTTCAAAAGAGAAATAATATTCACATCCTTGCTGCTTTGTGTCTTTATACCATGTATCATAATGTAGCGGATTTCTCTTTAAAACCCAGTCTTATGACCTTTACAGATTAAGAATACGGGCTTTGCTCTGCTCTCTGCAGAGCGTAATTTTCCCCATGCCAACATAAAGAAAAGCCCTGTAATTTCCGTCAAATAGTGCTATATTAAATATTAATCTGAAGAACACTGATGCTATAAAACCTGCTCTTTCGAACGATACCAATATAGCAGACGAGCCGTTTTCGTAATTATCAAAATCCTAGATTCCAAAGCGTCCAATCCGAAATGCTGAACATCATGGCGGACTTTGCAAACCGTGGCGAAGTGACGTGAATCATTTCGGTCGGAAATAAATATCTAAATAGCCTCTAATTGAGGTAAGATCATATACACTCCAGCAATATATACCTTTATATTTCATAAACTATGAGTTCTAAGCCAACATTGAGTACATTTTTATACCAGAATTCTGTGACAATCGGTTAAATTTGACTGTTGTTGCTGTAATTAGTCGTCAACAACACATACCTGTATCAAAAATAACTCCATGAAAACCCTTATATTTCATTTTCGTTCGCAATAAAATGTTAGACACGCATAAGGCATGTAGGAAGACTCACAGTTCAGTGTCCCAAAAAAATCTCTAGGTCTAATGTTCGATTGTGGTGATTTGTCTCAGACTCGGTCAGCCGATACGAGAGTTCCTCTGAATACGGTACTCAAACGGTAATGTGTCATTGTTTTAGAACTTAACAGCTGAGGTGCGGGTAGAAGACGACAGTTATTTATTAATATTTTGCGCCATTTTCGTGTTGCTCTTATACAGATCATATATTTCGTGTGAAATACTCAGTACAGTTAAGTTATCACAATTACACTTCCAATGTAACATCAGGTAACCAGATTAGTTTCAGGCAGCACCAGTCAATCTGATATGAATAAGAGATTATCCATAAGTTTATGTGGATATCTTGTGCCAGGATACAATATTTATAGTGCTGTGTCACCCTGTTACACACAGCCATGCAGTCAGCAGTCAAGATACCCCACCTTGCAAGTCACACTGCATTATGTGGATATCTTGTGCCGGGATACAGTATTTATAGTGCTGTGTCACCCTGTTACACACAGCCATGCAGTCAACAGTCAAGATACCCCACCTTGCAACTCACACTGCATTATGTGGATATCTTTTGCCAGGATACAGTATTTATAGTGCTGTGTCACCCTGTTAAACACAGCCGAACAGTCAGCAGTCAAGATACCCCACCTTGCAAGTCACACTGCATTATGTGGATATCTTGTGTCAGGATACAATATTTATAGTGCTGTGTCACCCTGTTACACACAGCCATGCAGTCAGCAGTCAGGATATTCTACCTTGCAAGTAACTATGCATTATGTGGATCTGTTGTGTCAGGATACAATATTTATAGTGCTGTGTCACCCTGTTACACACAGCCATGCAGTCAGCAATCAAGATACCCCACCTTGCAACTCACACTGAATTATGTGGATGTGGGTGCAGTGACCCAGCACTATAGATACTGCATAACTTTGTAATTTCCCTTAAAATTATGATGTTGCTTGTAGAGTTCCATTTCATGTATACTGTAACCACAGAAAACAGTTTGGTGTGGCCTAACTTATCTGTGGATCTTTGATACACATAGATATACATACGGAAGTAGAGTAGTGGGTCAGCTTGATGTCAACTAGACTCCTCTGTTGTTTGGTTTCAGGTAGTGGACATGTGCACGGTTGATTTCCTTAGTTAAGTCCAAGAAACTTGAACATAAGCTGTTATCAGGGATATTGCCACCCAAAGAGCGTAGAGAAGTTGAAGTGGTCAAATACAACCATGTCTACCACATCAAGGTTAGTAAAAAGAAATCTGCATGATGCGTAATGTGTGTGGTACATTGGCCTGTAGTTAAATCCCCTGGGACTTTATGTCGCATTACGTTCTTTTGACCTGTAACAGAATTCAGCCTCATACAAAAAAAATCCTGTTTATTTTGTCTGTTAGCAGCCAGTTAAACCCCCATTACATGGACAGGTGTGTTGTTGGTAATTAATGAATATAGTCACATCTTATAACATCTGTTTTCTGTCCTAAAAGTAGGCCTGCTACAGGCTCTTTACCCCTATATGGTAACTTTGTGTTTAGAGTTTAAAAAGGCAGGCATAGAAAAGAACACTGGCTGAGCTCCACATTGTTAATATTATTGGATCATGTTACCCACTAGCCAAAGTTTCTTGATCACCTACTCTGAAGACCTTTGTAGAGCTGGACTTGACCTTATAATGTGCAGGGGATCAGGGTAGCTTACCCTGGGTCTTTCATATACCATAAGGACATACTGGTTCAGACTTTGTAGTGTTACAGTTAAGTCCTTAATACTTGTGAATGTCTAAAAGCTCATTTGCACTGGTTGCTGCAGATTACTGATTTTTATTATAACTGAAGATTTCAATGGTTTACAGGGGCAAGTAGTAAAAGTACATGTTCATAAAATTAACGGTTTGGATTATAAATTTGTTAAGTGCTCTTCTATGGAAGTACACATGTACTACAGTAAACATTATTTATCTATAAAGGGAACTACATGTGTCAAGATTGTAAAACGAAGAAAAACACAGAATCGGATTGTGCATTGTAGTATAGAGACTCTTGTTTCTTCGTTATTTAGGTCGGTATATACATGTGTACCCCATGGCTTCTAAAATTTGTAATCGTAGCAGAAATGTCTTTCTTCTCACTTGATTAGACCATCCAATGAACTAATATCTTTACATTTCCAAAAGGCAGGTAAAAAAATCTAATATTCTACTTTCAACGCTGCTAATATCTGTCACAAACATTAGAAGAATTAGGGTATATACGCCCTCACGGGGGCCTCTGTGGGTCAGTTGGTTAGCGAGCTAGGGCAGCGTAATAACCCTGGAGTCTCTCACCAATGCGGTCGCTGTGAGTTCAAGTCCAGCTCATGCTGGTTTCCTCTCTGGCCGTACGTGGGAAGCTCTGTCAGCTACCTGCGGATAGAGCGGATGGTCGTGGGTTTCCACCACGCTGTGCCCGGTTTCCTCCCACCACAATGCTGGCCGCCATCGTATAAGTGAAATATCCTTGAGTACGGCGGAAAAAACCCATCAAATAAATAAATAAATTGGTAGCGTTCTAAATTTACCTGTAACAGTGTATAGTATTGAGGTCTTATGGAAGGCCACAGGAGGCGTCACTTTAGACAAACAGGAAACACAATGGGGCGTCACTTTAATTGTACCTCACATTTTAATGGCTAAAAGGCTAAACAAGGTATGCGTATGGGTGAAAACAGCTGCCTTCTCAAGTTACAGAAACAACCCACCTGTTCATGAAAAACTTATAAGATGGCGGCGCTTTGGATTTAAGTAATTGTAGTGTCAACATGAGAGAATAACTGTAAATGACCAAAAGATGGGATCATAACTTAAACGTACTCATTGTGCCTTATGTTGGGAGTTCTGGTTGGTGTTAAAAAGGTGTTTTTGAGGTTTTTCTTTTAGAAGACAGGATGGTATCCTGCTGAAAAAACTTACTGATTTATCATATAAACTTTTTGACCCTTATTAGCCTCTGAAGATTTTCATCTTTCACTGAATTTTATGTTAAGAACAATATGGTATTACAACGTGTATATACTGTTTGACGTATGCAGACTAAGTGTGGTGTGTACAGATTTTGTTATATGAAGAAAAGAAAGAAATAACCCAATATCTACAATCTGCAGCTGTTTTGCAAACCAAGGAGAATCAGAGACCTGATTTTTGGCATTAACACCATTATTATAAACCAGTGGACAACTCACCGAGGAAAATAATCATGTGAAACGGACACTGTGGTGACAAGATATTACCGCTTAAGGTGACTTGGTCACAATTAATAGATGGTTAACGACGTTTGTGTGGCCGTTTGCGTGGTTAAATGTTTGTTGAAGTTCACTTGTCTATACCACACACAATGTGATATGGTTGTCTGTGCGTCTCTACATGTGGGAAAGTTCATCAGTAACTTGCCAAAGGCCAGTGGTTTATGATTGCACATAAAAGCTTATTGTGATTGCATAAGTGAAGAATTCTTTAGTGTGGTGGTTAAGCAATAGCCAAATACCTAACTAAATATAAATAGTGATAAAGTAGCTGTGGGACCCCCTCAAATTATAAAACATTATAAAACCTTTACAGTCACGTTTTTTAATTTCTTTGACAATCTGCTCTACAATTGGCAGCTTGCCAGCTACATACAAGGCTGGATATCATGACGAAGCCGCAGTGAAGAAGATGGTATACAGATCTCTGGGCTCCACAGGCATGGATGTGTCCATACTCAGCTTTGGTGAGTAAAAACATAGGTACACACGTCATCAAGATGGTATACAGATCTCTGGGCTCCACAGGCATGGATGTGTCCATACTCAGCTTTGGTGAGTAAAAACATAGGTACACACGCCATCAAGATGGTATACAGATCTCTGGGCTCCACAGGCATGGATGTGTATATACACAGCTTTGGTGAGTAAAAACATAGGTACACACATCATCAAGATGGTGTACAGATCTCTGTGCTTCACAAGTATGGATGTGCCTGTACTCAGCTTTGGTGAGTAAAAACATAGGTACACACGTCATCAAGATGGTGTACAGATCTCTGGGCTCCACAGGCATGAATGTGTCTGTACTCAGCTTTGGTGAGTAAAAACATAGGTATACACGTCATCAAGATGGTGTACAGATCTCTGGGCTCCACAGGCATGGATGTGTCTATACTCAGCTTTGGTGAGTAAAAACATAGGTACACACGCCATCAAGATGGTGTACAGATCTCTGTACTTCACAAGTATGAATGTGTCCATACTCAGCTTTGGTGAGTAAAAACATAGGTACACACGTCATCAAGATGGTATACAGATCTCTGTATTTGACAAGTATGGATGTGTCTATACTCAGCTTTGGTGAGTAAAAACATAGGTACACATCATCAGGATGGTGTACACATCTCTGGGCTTCACAAGTATGGATGTGTATATACACAGCTTTGGTGAGTAAAAACATAGGTACACATGTCATCAAGAAGGCGTACAGATCTCTGGGCTCCACAGGCATGGATGTGTCCATACTTAGCTTTGGTGAGTAAAAACATAGGTACACACACCATCAAGATGGTGTACAGATCTCTGGGCTTCACAAGTATGGATGTGTCTATACTCGGCTTTGGTGAGTAAAAACATAGGTACACACGCCATCAAGATGGTGTACAGATCTCTGGGCTCCACGGGTATGGATGTGTCTGTACTCAGCTTTGGTGAGTACAAACTTAGGTAATCAACATAATGAAGATGATGTACAGACTTCTGAGCTCCGTTATAGTCAATTTTGGTGAGTAAAAACATAGGTACAGTTGTACATTCAGCACTTATGGAGCACATAAAAGGTCTAGTAGTGAAAGGTGCATGTCTTTCCATCACGGATACCCATGAGGGTCAGCTTCAAAGCCCGGCCTAAAATAAAGAATTTGTAGATTCCCTCCCCACCACCCCCAACCTTCAATAGTGAGGTACTAGTGACGGTGGTTTTGCACTGTCTACCATACGTTTTATTGGAACCACCTTGTTGGCCAACAATATGGTGTGCAAGCGGTGTCTGTCCATCAAATGCAAGAAAGTTCGTCAGTAACTTACTAAATACTGTGCATTTCTCTACATCACTCTTAAGAAAGTTTGCCAAATATCTTGCCAAAGGTCGATGGCTAAGACCCTGAGCACTCTGCTTTCTTCCACCACCATTGTGTAAGTGAAAATTTCATTAAATTTAAAAACATAAATGTGTTCTTTTTTCTTTCAAGTTTGGCATTAACGAACAATCGATAATATGTACCTCCATATGCAGGTAAGCTGTAGGCCATTGTCAGACCTTCGACAGTCTATCTGTTTTTATTGCCATCTCCGTGTCACTTCAGGAGCCTCTGCCTTGGGCAGCGTTTTCAGAGCGACTGATGACAGCGAATCCCTCAGAGTAGTGGAGCATGCTGTGAAGAGTGGCATTAATTACATCGACACTGCGCCCTGGTATGGCCACGGAAAGTCAGAATCTGTCCTCGGAAAGGTAATGGCTATAGCTGTCTATGGGTGATGCATTTTCTCTTCCAATTTATTCAAAAGTTACAGATTTTAGTTCGCCAGTACAAAGTAAGGTGAAGTATATACTATGAATGTGGGAAGGGGGGGGAGGGGGTGGGGCAGGAAGCTGAAGAACATATTGGTGAGCTGCTATGTTTCCCCTGTAATCCTCAGGCTATGCAAGTGTTTAGGGAAGTTTTTTATTTGGCAGCTGTTCATGTTCTTGTGGGTCCCCAGCTTTACTAATTAGACCAAGTACTTAAATTTGGCCAATATACTCTTAGCTTGTTTTAATAGCGCCTCTTTAATATTTGTTCTCGTGTGAAAAAAACAGCTGTTACCTGGTTCTAGCATGTTTTCGCCACGATATGAATGTTTAATCTGTTGTTGAAAGCCATATTGTGTTGTGAGTCCGGGACCTTCACTGGCTTTGTTCTCCCTGGAGAAGATGGATGTTAGGCTAGTGAGGTCACATGTTCAAATCCAGCTGCTGCTTTAAGTCTGGTGGTTTCCATTAGGCTGTATTAATCTGGGTGCCATTACATACTAGTATGTCATAATTTATGCCATTAAAACCAAAATCCAAAAAGGCACCCTGAGAGAGCAAACCTTTGCTAAAAGTACAAATTACCACACTACAGTTAAAGGGACAGTACTTTTAAATGTTTCATTCCTATATATCAATGGTGATGTATTGCAAAAGAAAAAGGAAATTTGGTATGGATGTTACGTGACCGAAGTAATATTTAGATTAATGTTATGTGACCTCAATAATCTTAGTTTATTCTTACGTGACGTAAGTAATCTTAGTTTAATGTTACGTGACCTAAGTAATCAGAGTCTAATGTGACACAAGAACACTAGTTTATTTTACAGCTTTCAAAAATCGTCTACATGTATTATTTTGATTGTCTGTTGTGACAGGCCCTACAAAACATCCCCAGGGAGACGTATTACTTGTCCACCAAGGTGTGCCGTTACTTGCCAGAGACAGCCAAAATGTTCGACTTTTCGGCTGAGCGCACCATCCGCAGTGTAGACGAGAGCCTACAACGGCTGGGCCTGGAATATGTCGATGTCATACAGGTCAGTTCGTCAGTACCAGTCAGTCCATCCATCAGTCAGTACATCAGTACCAATCAGACCATCCATCAGTACCAATCAGTCCTTCCATCAGTCAGTTCATCAGTACCAATCGGTCCATCCATCAGTCAGTACATCAGTCAGTTCGCCAGTACTAGTCAGTCCATCCATCAGTCAGTCCATCAGTGCCAATCAGTCCATCCATCAGTCAGTTCATCAGTACCAATCAGTCCATTCATCAATCAGTTCATCAGTACCAATCAGTCAGTTCATCGGTACCAATCAGTCCATCCACCAGTCAGTTCATCAGTACCAATCAGTTGGTTCATCAGTACCAATCAGTCCATCCATCAGTCAATCCACCAGTCAGTTCATCAGTACCAATCAGTCAGTTCATCAGTACAAATCAGTCCATTCATCAGTCCATTCATCAGTCAGTTCATCAGTACCAATCAGTCCATCCATCAGTCAGTTCATCAGTACCAATCAGTCCATCCACCAGTCAGTTCATCAGTACCAATCAGTCCATCCATCCGTCAGTTCATCAGTACCAATCAGTCAGTTCATCAGTACAAATCAGTCCATTCATCAGTCGATCCACCAATCAGTTCATCAGTACCAATCAGTCCGTCCATCAGTCAGTTCATCAGTACCAATAAGTCCATCCATCCGTCAGTTCATCAGTACCAATCAGTCAGTTCATCAGTACAAATCAGTCCATTCATCAGTCGATCCACCAATCAGTTCATCAGTACCAATCAGTCCATCCATCAGTCAGTTCATCAGTACCAATCAGTCCATCCATCAGTCAGTTCATTAGTACCAATCAGTCAATCCATCAGTCAGTTCATCAGTACCAATCAGTCTACCCATCAGTCAGTTCATTAGTACCAATCAGTCCATCCATCAGTCGGTTCATCAGTACCAATCAGTCCATCCATCAGTCAATTCATCAGTACCAAACAGTCCATCCATCAGTCAGTTCATCAGTACAAATCAGTCCATTGGTCAGTCAGCTCATCAGTACCAATCAGTCAGTTCTTCAGTACAAATCAGTCCATCCATCAGTCCATCCATTCAGTACCAATCAGTCCATCCATCAGTCAGTTCATCAGTACCAATCAGTCCATCCATCAGTCAGTTCATCAGTACCAATCAGTCCATCCATCAGTCAGTTCATCAGTACCAATCAGTCGGTTCATCAGTACCAATCAGTCCATCCATCAGTCAATTCATCAGTACCAATCAGTCCATCCATCAATCAGTTCATCAGTACCAATCAGTCAGTTCATCAGTACCAATCAGTCCATTCATCAGTCAGTTCATCAGTACCAATCAGTCAGTTCATCAGTACCAATCAGTCCATCCATCAGCCAGTTCATCAGTACCAATCAGTCCATCCATCAGCCTGTTCTTCAGTACCAGTCAATCCATCCATCAGTCAGTTCATCAGTCCATCCATTCAGTATCAATCAGTCCATCCATCAGTCAGTTCTTCAGTACCACTCAGTCCATCCATCAGTCAGTTCATCAGTCCATCCATTCAGTACCAATCAGTCAATCCATCAATCAGTTCTTCAGTACCACTTAGTTCATCCATCAATCAGTTCATCAGTCCATCCATTCAGTACTAATCAGTCCATCCATCAGTCAGTTCTTCAGTAACCACTTAGTCCTTCCATCAGTCAGTTCATCAGTATCAGTCAGTCCATCCATCAGTCAGTTCATCAGTACCAATCAGTCCATCCATCAGTCAGTTCATCAGTACCAATCAGTCCATCCATCAGTCAGTTCATCAGTCCATCCATCAGTCAGTTCATCAGTACCAATCAGTCCATCCATCAGTCAGTTCATCAGTCCATCCATCAGTCAGTTCATCAGTACCAATAAGTCCATCCATCAGTCAGTTCACCACTACCAATCAATCCATCCATCAGTCAGTTCATCAGTACCAATCAACCCGTCCATCAGTCAGTTTATCAGTTCCAATCAACCTGTCCATCAGTCAGTTCATCAGTACCAATCAGTCCATCCATCAGTCAGTTCATCAGTATCAAACAGTCCATCCATCAGTCAGTTCATCAGTACCAATCAGTCCATCCATCAGTCAGTTCATCAGTCCATCCATCAGTCAGTTCATCAGTACCAATAAGTCCATCCATCAGTCAGTTCACCACTACCAATCAATCCATCCATCAGTCAGTTCATCAGTACCAATCAACCCGTCCATCAGTCAGTTTATCAGTTCCAATCAACCTGTCCATCAGTCAGTTCATCAGTACCAATCAGTCGATCCACCAGTCAGTTCATCAGTACCAATCAGTTGGTTCATCAGTAAGGTCATCAGTACCAATTAGTCAATCCATCAGTCAGTTCATCAGTACCAATCAGTCCATCCAAGTAAATTCCAAGCACTAGCTGACGCGATCCAAGATCAAAGATCCCTTCGTGATCACTGGGCCATGCAGGCTCTTACATGTAGCAAACCTGCATGTGTGAAATGTGTAGAGTAAGCCAATGGTTGCTTTCTATAGCTATGGTGACCAGCAAAATGTAGCTTTCTGCAATTAGTCCAGTGCAAGTACATATATTACCAGTTGAACCACTGGCCAGCTACTAGTTCCCTTCTGGCATACTAAAAGAGAAATTTTAGACCAGCTCGTGCTGATTACATGTACAAACCAAAATATACATAAATGTAATTAAAACAGCATATTAAAGTATCATTGCAGGTGTCGTACAGTTTTACTAATAAATGCAGACGCGCCTAAACCTGCCAATATAGGTGTCTGTAGACTTAATAACCATGTGCTTGCTAATGACAAGTTACAAATTGTATGTGTTACCTTATGTGGCAGTGATCAAGGCATGTTTAATCCTTAATTGAAGGAGTCAGCTTGATGTCTGGTAGACCTACAATGTACCATGTATCAGAGGATATTTCAAGTCCTCATAGGGTACGCGAAAATGAACTTTGAAATGAAGATTATAATTTTAAACGAAATGAAGACAGTAATGCCAAAAGAAATGAGAAGAAATAATCATTTTTGAGGCATGTTTTGTATATTTATAATAACCTGTCTATTTTCTGTGTATTTATACCACCCTCATTTTCCTGATGTCCTCAGCATAGCCTACTGAGCAGGCAGCACTTGACATACATGTCAGTAGAGAGACTTGCCCCCTTCTGGGCATATTTGACGACTTAAATTTGGAAAAATATACTTTGGGGTGAATTTTTAGCAAATAGTGAAGTAAAACAAGCAAATCTAATTCGCAGGTGCACGATATGGAGTTTGCTCCCAACCTTGACATTGTTATCCAAGAGACATTGCCTGCCCTTCAGAAGGTCAAGGACTCTGGCAAGGCCAAATTTATTGGAATAACAGGGTACCCACTGGAAAATTTCAAGTAAGTTTATTATGACTAAGTACCTACCCTCCCCTGGGTCTGACAACATTTTACATGGGCACCCATACAAGACATTTTCTAGTGCTAAGGGCCAACTTGTTTGAAGCCCACTCAATGCTAAAAGCTTGTAAGTGCAGTGGTGACGTAATGCCTACATTTCTGGTTGCGATGGTAGCTACGTGCTCTTAACATTAAGAGTGCTTCGATCGTACAGCTTGGCCAGTTTGCTTGGCACATGTATTTCATACGTCTGTTGGCGGTATTATAAAACCAGATGAACCTTTCCAAACTTTTGTTTTTTTGACTGATTGATTGATTGATTGATTGAACATCTTTTTCTTATGATTTTTGTTTCCTTCACTTGTTTGGATGCCCAAAGCTAGTGATGCCCAACCCCTGTATATAGGGTTCTAAATCGGCCACGACTCTGCCCTGATTCCCGTTGTTGTTGAGGTACCAACCATAAAAATGTCTTCTTTCACAGTATGGTCGTCACTGGTTGAGATGTTTAGACTACTTTCACAAAACTTCGTAAATCAGTTTTTCGTAACTTTTTTTGAAAGTAAAGTTGTCTTACGGAGGTATAACGTAAAAAAGGTCTTTTGCGAAACAAGTTTCGGGAAATATAACTTAGGAAGTTTTGAGAAAGTTGGCACTGGCTCTGTGTGATCATCAGGATGTTGACCAGTAGGGTTAAGTGTTCAAATCCAGCTCTCACTGGCTCTTCTCGGCTACGGCTTTAAGCCATGATGAGAGGCCTCAATAGCACAGTTGGTAGAGCGTCCGCTTCAGGAGAGGTGGATCCAGGGTCAATTATGGGTTGCGTCACACCCAAGACCTTAAAAGAGGAAGTTGTTACTTTCTTGCTTGGCATTCAGCATGAAGGGGATAGTGCAACTACTAGTTGACCAGTATAAGTATAATGGCTTGGGCGGGGCGGCTTACTTGCCTTTGGTAAGGCGTCTCAGTGAAGCAGCACTAGAGAAAGGAGCAGTGGAAATCCAAAAGGAGGCACATTACATGCACTCTTAGGCTTCATTTGTTGTCATATGACTGAAAAATTGTTAAATACGATGTTAAACCCCAAGCACTCACTCACTTAAGCCGTGAGGCTTGGCATGTACAAATAGCGAAGGTCAGTGGTTTAATCTGGGCACTCTGGTTGACCCATAAATCTGACTGGTCATACAGCAGTGTATAAGTAGACAATTCACAGTGTTAAATACCAATCACATAAAATAAATAAATAGTTTCTGTGTAAAGGGTGTTCGTCGTAAGAAAATTCATCGCCTTCATGATTCTAAGAATAGCAACCCTGTGATTGTTTGCTTTAAACTCAGTTTAAGTGACGTTTCCAAAGGTACTGTCAGATGGAGACATCTTGCAAAGTTAATTGTGGATTTCTGGACACCTATTGAAGATAACGAGAGATATAAATTTGTACTAGCTACAAAAACAATGTTGTGCTTAACTAAAAACAACCGACAAGGTTACTGTGCCTCAAATGTGTGGGAAGGTTATCCCCTTTTTACTGCATGTATTTGAAACTAGATTATTTGACGATTTCAATTATTAAGTTGTTTGTGATTAAATTTATATTTATACAAATATTTTTGTTTTAAGAACAGTTTTAGAAAGGAGCCAAGTGAAAATTGACACAATTCTGACTTACTGCCATGGGTCAATGAATGACAACTCCCTAGTGGATTATCTCCCTTACTTCAAGGTATGACTTTCTTGTAAGTATTTTACTTAAGTTAAATCCTTTTCTTTTGGAAGACATTGAAGGCTGTAATATGATGATCAATACTGTATTAAGGTATGAGACATTCCCTCTGTTTAGGCAAAGTATAAATATATAGGAAAATGTTCTGGATTTGGCATAGACTGACTGTAATTGCTAAAAATGAGAAATAAAGAGGCTTGTGAAGTAGGTTTTTGTTTTTCATCCTGGTGTCTTTTGTTTCATCGCCGTCTAAATTACTTTCCTGAATATAAAAATGAAAAAAAAAAAAAAAAAAAAGGAAAATGATCCCCTGAATACTTTTGTATTAATGAATGGCTTTTGCATCCCTTGTATAGATGACATTTCAGAGTGTGCACGGCCTGGCACTTCTCAGGCCTGTGGTACTGCTTGGTTAGCAAACGACAAGCAGAAAGATAAACTGGGAAGCTTATGCCTGATATAGACAACAGAAAAATCTGCACAGCATATGTAGACCTAAGGTCTCTGTGGCCGAGGTGGTTAGCGCGTGAGCGCAGCGCAATGACCCAAGAGTTTTTCACCAAAGGCGCCGCTGTGAGTTCAAGTCAAGCACATGCTGGCTTCTTCTTCCTCTGGCATTACATGGGAAAGTCTGCCAGCAACCTGCGGATGGTTATGGGTTCCCCCCCCCCACACCCTGGTTCTGCCCGGTTTCCACCCACCATAATGCTGGCCGCAGTCGTATAAGTGAAATATTCTTGAGTACGGCGTAAAACACCAATCAAATAGATAAATAAATATGTAGACACAAGCTGTGAACAATCAACAAATTGTAGTTTTGGACTTGTATGTCACCGTGAAGCAGAGTTTGACTTCCATGTTATTTAGACAATATTTTCACCTCCATGTTTTGATAAGTGAAGCATGTCTGCAGAGGTGACTAAAACCTCTGGTCTTGAGTGGAAAATGTTTCAAAAGAAATTATGTATGGATCAAGCCATTGAAGGTTCAGGTAATTCATTCTCATGTCATTTTGAATTTTCCAGGAGAAAGGTGTTGGGGTTGTCAATGCATCACCCATCAGCATGGGTCTCCTGTCCAATCGTGGCCCGCCTTCCTGGCACCCTGCCACAGACGATATAAAGGAGGCTTGCATGAAGGCTGTAGCTTATTGTCAGGTGAGATGGGTGGGCTTAGCCTAGCAGTACCTCAGTGTGACATATCCAGGTGTAGGTGACACAAAGACTTACGCGCCTGTGAATATTACTGGGGATAAATCACTGGCTGAGAGCAGAAGAGTGTCCCACAGGGCAACAAGACCTGGACATTAAAGCGAATATGAAGGCGAGATAAAGTCAGTGCCATTGAAAGCTCCAGACAAAACTGTTCCCAAAACTTGAGCATGAAGTAAAACACCCATGAAATAAATGAATAAATGTACATGACATGTTGTATGAATGTCAGTTTATGGTTAGTGTTGTAGGTCCGTTACCTGCTGTGAGGAGATCATGGATAAGTGGCTAAAAGCGATTGCATTTAGTCATGAAGCACGGGTTCAAACCCAGACTTGGACATGAAATTTATAGATTTGAAGACTGCTTGTTTGCCAAGAAAATGGGGTGCATATCTGTACGTTAGGCGTGGGAAAGTTTGTAAGTAACTTGCCAAAGATCGGTGGTTTACTCAGGACACTCTGGTTTCCTCCATCCTTAAAACTGAGGGGAAAAAAAGAGCAGGAAATTGAACAACAATCAGATTATTGAATAAACCTATTCCTCCTGGATTTCTATGGCCTTGCATGATGAAGTCCTTCAGGCAGCGGTCAGTTCTGTGTTGGCCAATCTTCTGGGTGTACTTGGTGAACTTCACCAGGACGTTATGACTGAAAAACTGCTGATAAAACTGGTGATAAATAAATAAAAGAAGTCCAGAAAATTCAACAATGTGCGGTATTTCAACCATTACTGTGGTTGTGGATTTTAGAGCAAAGATGTAGATATTTCCAAACTGGCTATGAAGTTCATCCTGGATCAAGAAGACATTCCAACCACATTAGTGAGTACTGCAAGGTGAGTTGCTCTTCACATTCCTTTTTATTTTTTCTTGTTCTTCCTGTAGGCCTATATGCTTTTATAGGTAAAAGAACCACCAGCTTGGAGTATATGTCATATGAAAGACCATAAAGCACTGTTTTCAATGTACTAAAATGCATATGAAACGTTCCAGCAAAACTATGGATGTAGGTAGCCTCAGAAATGACCACCTTAGAATGCAATGTTTTATTTAAACATTTTACTCATGGGATAAATTCTAAAATATAAACGGCATGTATTTTCATGGACAGTGTATAATGGCCTTTCATCTGAAGTATTTAGCATTTTAGTGTTTTCTTTGTGTTTAGCACTTTTATTATACTTATGTTTCTTATTAATTTGAGTTGAACGCAGTCAAATTTTTTGAAATGTTTTGATTCTATGGTGGGCTTTATGGACCATATGCATGATGTGCTACTACATGTTACCATTGAGATAACACAACTTTTTCTGCACCTAAAGTTTAGGTCTGAATAAAATTTGGGTTAACTTTTTGAGCATGAAAAAGAAAATCTGACATTAAATATTTGAATGTAATCCTTGACATAAACTATCAATATGGTCCATAAAGATCACCATAAAATAAAAGCATTTCAAAACATTGTGCTCATTGAAAAAAAAGGTATAAAATAAGCAAGTAAAATAATTTTTAGACACAGTTTTTTTTTGATTGGTCTTTGTACTGATGATTTCTTCATTTTTGGACTTTATTTCCCATTAATTCATTTACCTTGCTAAAAAAAATTAAATTCTTTTGCAATTTGAGACTGCATTCTGTTTTGATTCTTCATTTACTTTTAATACAAACTGCAATGCACTCTTGATATCTTACATCATAAAATAATAATAAATGAAAATTAATTTTCATTTGTGGATAAAACTGTCATTTACTAAGTATGTCAATTTTATTCCGTAATGTTACAAGCGAATAAACAGTGAAATCATTTCTACGTGAAGTCCAAAACACAATGCTTTTGTGATTCATGTGACTTATGCTTGAAGGAGAAACAGGTCAACATTAGACTCTGTAAATCTCATAATCAGCTGACTGCATGATGGGACATTTTCTTGTGGGATATTATATTCTGCCTTCCGAATTAATCTGTCAGAATCTGGCAAAATGAGTGACTTAGTCACGTACGTATGTTTCAAATGAATCAGAGCATTACTGACTTGCACTTCTTTACACAGCCTTGCTAATCTGGACAAAAACCTAGCCTCGGTGTTCACAGAGTTGACAGAGCTGGAGAAATCGACGCTAGAAGAAGTCATGGACAAGTGAGTCAATATGTGGTACTTTAAGGGCAAAGAAGACACCAAAACAAAATACATGTACATATCAAATGAAAGATCATTAAACACTCTCTCGGAAAATAGTTTGATCTGTTTTTTTAGGATTTTTCCAACAGAGTCAAAAGGTTATACAACATCAATTCTACGAAAGTCGTCAGTGACCCAGAGAGTATCAGTGACATTCGCATCCATTTTGTTTTTTACTTGAAATAATTTGTTTCACGGCCCATTCGGCGAATATATCGATATGTACATGTAGAATGATGAAATTTAACAGTTTTTTGTGGTAAGAGGCAGAAACCTGATATGACGTCACAGGTCCAAATATGGCCGGAAAAGGACACTGTAGAATCCAAAGTTTCAAATGTCTTTAATCTGATCTATGGTCTATGGTCTTTTATACTTCATGTTAGTGTTTTCTTTGCCTTCAATAGTTGCATTCACTCGGGTAGCTATTATTGTCATCATGCAGCCTGCGGATAGTCATGGCTTTCCCCTTGGCTCTGCCCGGTTTCCTCCCAACACAATGCTGCCTGCCTTTGCATAAGTGAAATGTTCTTGAGTACGGTATAAATCACAAATCAGATAAATAAATAAATAAATGTTGTCACCATAATATATTGCAGTGAAGTCTCACAAGCATGGAGTGCACTGATTAACCAAAGACAGTAAATATAGGACTGAATATGGGAGCATTGAGATCTCAAATTATCTGTGACCTTTGGTGCCGTGATGTGGTTGTTTTATGGTACTTGATGGCTAATGCAAAGTGCATTTTGACATGTGCGGGCACATACAGTAATTAAAATTGTCCGCAATCGATGGCTTTTTATGTGCTAAAATATTAAGTTCTGTGGATTCTGTTTAATTCAGTGACTTAAATCAGTGATCTTCTGTGGATTCTGTTTAATTCAGTGACTTAAATCAGTGATCTTCTGTGGAGAATTTGTAATGTTGTGTATAGCTGCTGATGGCCACAGACCCCCATTAGTTTTTCTTAAGTGACAGTGTTAACGTTTAGCACTGTAGCTCAGTCCCAAACATTCTGTGGCCAATAAGCTTTGGTGCATATCAGGCCCAGCCTGTGAGAAAGAAGCCATAAAATCTTGACATAGGTTGACCGTCAAAATCTTGACCTTTCTATGCCGACAGCTGGGAGGGGTGCTTAGCAATGCAAAGGGGATGTCACTCGCAGCCTCATCACCACCTGCCTCCTTGTGTCCTCTCGCCCATAATTTCAAACTTTCATCATTAAAACTCATACCTGCCCAAAGCTAAGACAATTTCCATCATTTTGATACCAAGCATGCACCTGTACACCGAAAACGGCAGGCTGACAGCAAAAAAAGACTTTACACCCTAAAATGCACAGAACTACAATCGTCCCTACCGAAAAACTGTGTCCTGGTGTAAAAATGCACCGATTAGCCCTCTAGTGCCATAAGGCAATGACAGCCGTGAGCATGGCGCAAAGAGATGTCATAATATTGTAACATGGAAACTCAAAATTTCCTTATTGGAGGTCTTTGTTGGGCTCCGACATGTACATGTAGCGTCCAGGATGTACTGGTCAACCTGCTTTACTGGGCTCCTATCATGGAGAATGTACTGGTCCACCTGCTTTACTGGGCTCCTATCATAGCGAATGTACTGGTCAACCTGCTTTACTGGGCTCCTATCATAGAGAATGTACTGGTCAACCTGCTTTACTGGGCTCCTGTGATGGAGAATGTACTGGTCAACCTGCTTTACTGGGCTCCTATGATGGAGAATGTACTGGTCCACCTGCTTTACTGGGCTCCTATCATAGCGAATGTATTGGTCCACCTGCTTTACTGGGCTCCTATCATAGCGAATGTACTGGTCAACCTGCTTTACTGGGCTCCTATCATAGAGAATGTACTGGTCAACCTGCTTTACTGGGCTCCTGTGATGGAGAATGTACTGGTCAACCTGCTTTACTGGGCTCCTATCATGGAGAATGTACTGGTCCACCTGCTTTACTGGGCTCCTATCATAGCGAATGTACTGGTCAACCTGCTTTACTGGGCTCCTATCATAGAGAATGTACTGGTCAACCTGCTTTACTGGGCTCCTGTGATGGAGAATGTACTGGTCAACCTGCTTTACTGGGCTCCTATCATGGAGAATGTACTGGTCCACCTGCTTTACTGGGCTCCTATCATAGAGAATGTACTGGTCAACCTGCTTTACTGGGCTCCTATGATGGAGAATGTACTGGTCAACCTGCTTTACTGGGCTCCTATCATGGAGAATGTACTGGTCAACCTGCTTTACTGGGCTCCTATGATGGAGAATGTACTGGTCAACCTGCTTTACTGGACTCCTATGATGGAGAATGTACTGGTCAACCTGCTTTACTGGGCTCCTATCATGGAGAATGTACTGGTCAACCTGCTTTACTGGGCTCCTGTCATGGAGCATGTACTGGTCCACCTGCTTTACTGGGCTCCTATCATAGAGAATGTATTGGTCAACCTGCTTTACTGGGCTCCTATGATGGAGAATGTACTGGTCAACCTGCTTTACTTGGGCTCCTATGATGGAGAATGTACTGGTCCACCTACTTTACTGGGCTCCTATGATGGAGAATGTACTGGTCAACCTGCTTTACTTGGGCTCCTGTCATGGAGCATGTACTGGTCAACCTGCTTTACTGGGCTCCTATGATGGAGAATGTACTGGTCAACCTGCTTTACTGGGCTCCTATCATGGAGAATGTACTGGTCAATCTGCTTTATTGGGCTCCTATGATGGAGAATGTACTGGTCAACCTGCTTTACTGGGCTCCTATGATGGAGAATGTACTGGTCCACCTGCTTTACTGGGCTCCTATGATGGAGAATGTACTGGTCAACCTGCTTTACTGGGCTCCTGTCATGGAGCATGTACTGGTCCACCTGCTTTACTGGGCTCCTATGATGAAGAATGTACTGGTCCACCTGCTTTACTTGGGCTCCTATCACGGAGAATGTACTGGTCAACCTGCTTTACTGGGCTCCTATGATGGAGATTGTACTGGTCCACCTGCTTTACTGGGCTCCTATCATGGAGAATGTACTGGTCAATCTGCTTTATTGGGCTCCTATCATGGAGAATGTACTGGTCAACCTGCTTTACTGGGCTCCTATGATGGAGAATGTACTGGTCCACCTGCTTTACTGGGCTCCTATGATGAAGAATGTACTGGTCCACCTGCTTTACTTGGGCTCCTATCACGGAGAATGTACTGGTCAACCTGCTTTACTGGGCTCCTATGATGGAGAATGTACTGGTCCACCTGCTTTACTGGGCTCCTATGATGGAGATTGTACTGGTCCACCTGCTTTACTGGGCTCCTATCATGGAGAATGTACTGGTCAATCTGCTTTATTGGGCTCCTATGATGGAGAATGTACTGGTCAACCTGCTTTACTGGGCTCCTGTGATGGAGAATGTACTGGTCCACCTGCTTTACTGGGCTCCTATGATGGAGAATGTACTGGTCAACCTGCTTTACTGGGCTCCTGTCATGGAGCATGTACTGGTCCACCTGCTTTACTGGGCTCCTATGATGAAGAATGTACTGGTCCACCTGCTTTACTTGGGCTCCTATCACGGAGAATGTACTGGTCCACCTGCTTTACTGGGCTCCTATGATGGAGAATGTACTGGTCAACCTGCTTTACTGGGCTCCTGTCATGGAGCATGTACTGGTCCACCTGCTTTACTGGGCTCCTATGATGAAGAATGTACTGGTCCACCTGCTTTACTTGGGCTCCTATCACGGAGAATGTACTGGTCAACCTGCTTTACTGGGCTCCTATGATGGAGATTGTACTGGTCCACCTGCTTTACTGGGCTCCTATCATGGAGAATGTACTGGTCAATCTGCTTTATTGGGCTCCTATCATGGAGAATGTACTGGTCAACCTGCTTTACTGGGCTCCTATGATGGAGAATGTACTGGTCCACCTGCTTTACTGGGCTCCTATGATGAAGAATGTACTGGTCCACCTGCTTTACTTGGGCTCCTATCACGGAGAATGTACTGGTCAACCTGCTTTACTGGGCTCCTATGATGGAGAATGTACTGGTCCACCTGCTTTACTGGGCTCCTATCATGGAGAATGTATTGGTCCACCTGCTTTACTGGGCTCCTGTCATGGAGCATGTACTGGTCAACCTGCTTTACTGGGCTCCTGCCGTGGAGAATGTACTGGCCAACCTGCTTTACTGGGCTTCTATCATGGAGAATGTACTGGTCCACCTGCTTTATTGGGCTCCTGTCACGGAGAATGTACTGGTCAACCTGCTTTACTTGGGCTCCTATGATGGAGAATGTACTGGTCAACCTACTTTATTGGGCTCCTGTCGCGGAGAATGTACTGGTCAACCTGCTTTACTTGGGCTCCTGTTGTGGAGAATGTACTGTTCTGCCCACCTTGCTGGGTTCCTAGCACAGAGAATGTACTGGTCAACGTACTTTGCTGGGCTCCTATCACAAAGAATGTACTAGTCAACCTGCTTTACTAGGCTTCTGTCGCGGAGAATGTACTGGTCTGGCCACCTTCCTGGGTTCCTGGCACAGAGAATGTACTGGTCTGCATACTTTGCTGGGTTCTAAACAAAGAAAATGTACTGGTCAGCTGACTTTGCTGGGTTCCTAGCATGGAGAATGTACTGGTCAGCCCATTTTGCTGGTCTCCTAGCACAGAGAATGTACTGGTCACTACACTTTGCTGGTCTCCTTACATCGAGAATGTACTAGTCACTACACTTTGCTGATCTCTTATTATCGAGAATGTACTGGTCACTACACTTTGTTGGTCTCCTAACATCAAGAATGTACTGGTCACTACACTTTGTTGGTCTCCTAACATCAAGAATGTACTGGTCACTACACTTTGTTGGTTTCCTGACATCAAGAATGCACTGGTCACTACACTTTGTTGGTCTCCTGACATCAACAATGTACCAGTCACTACACTTTGTTGGTCTCCTGACATCAACAATGTACTGGCCACTACACATTGTTGGTCTCCTAACATCAAGAATGTACTGTTCACTACACTTTTGCTGGTCTCCTAACATCGAGAATGTACCAGTCACTACACTTTGCTGGTCTCCTATCATTGAGAATGTACTAGTCACTACACTTTGCTGTTCCCCTAACATCAAGAATGTACTTTGCTATTCTCTTAACGTCAAGAATGTACTATCCACTACACTTTGCTGGTTCCCTATTGTCAATAATGTACTAGTCACTAAACTTTTCTGGCCTCCTATCATTGAGAATGTACCAGTTACTACGCTTTGCTGATCCCGTATCATTGAGAATGTACCAGTTACTACGCTTTGCTGATCCCGTATCATTGAGAATGTACCAGTTACTATGCTTTGCTGATCCTGTATCATTGAGAATGTACCAGTTACTACGCTTTGCTGATCCCGTATCATTGAGAATGTACCAGTTACTACGCTTTGCTGATCCCGTATCATTGAGAATGTACCAGTTACTACGCTTTGCTGATCTCGTATCATTGAGAATGTACCAGTTACTACGCTTTGCTGATCCCGTATCATTGAGAATGTACCAGTTACTACGCTTTGCTGATCCCGTATCATTGAGAATGTACCAGTTACTACGCTTTGCTGATCCCGTATCATTGAGAATGTACCAGTTACTACGCTTTGCTGGTCCCGTATCATTGAGAATGTACCAGTTACTACGCTTTGCTGATCTCGTATCATTGAGAATGTGCCAGTTACTACCCTTTGCTGGTCCTGTATCATTGAGAATGTACCAGTTACTACGCTTTGCTGATCTCGTATCATTGAGAATGTACCAGTTACTACGCTTTGCTGGTCCCTATCAACGAAAATGTATTGTTCATATTTTTGTGTATGGTGTAAAGCACCAGTCAGATAAATAAATAAAAAATATAGTGTCATGGACTGACATGATACAGGGGAAAAGTGTTTAGTTTTGTATTCCTCTTCGGCCGTAATTGGGAAGGTCTGCCAGCAACCTGTGGATGGTCTTGGGTTTCCCCCTGGTTCTGCCCGGTTTCCATCCACCATAGTGCTGGCAGCCATCATATAAGTGAAATATTCTTGAGTATGGCGTAAAACACCAATCAAATAAATAAATAAATAGAGAGAGCACTTGAAGACTGAAGTAAATGAGGAGCTTAAATCTGATACACTCAGGTCGCTGTGAGTTCAAGTCCAACTCTTGCAGGGTTCCTCTCCAGCCATTCCTGGAAAAGTCTGTCAGCAACCTGCAGATTGTGGGTTTCCCCTGGGCCCCTGGTTTCCCCTGGGCTCTGACCGGATTTCTTGGAATATAATCCTGGCCACAGATGGGAAAAGAGTGTTTTCTTGAGTGTAATCAATGTTTTTTGTAGTTTATTACAATAGAGCAAATCACATTTGATTTTCACAGAAACTGGACATCGGATGTTACAATGTGTGATTTAAGCAGAATACATTTTAGTCTTCATAGAAATTCATAGATGTGACTTTCTTTGTTCAGGTTTATGCGGCCATTGAAGAATAAGACGTGGGAAGGTGTGGAACTGGAACAGTATCAAGAAAACTTAAGGAAGGCCCACTAATGTAACATACATGTAGAAATTTTTTTATTTATTTTTTTTTTTACAAGTACTACTGTAATTATTCAACCTTTTCGCTTGTTGTTTATTCAAGCAAATTCTACCTGTGTTGGCTATATAAATGTAGTTTTGTCTCCAAAATCAAATTAAAAATATGCATAAAATGCATAAAAAGTTGCTCTTTCATACATGTATGTGATAAGGTTGAGGAATTATGAGAATGCTGAAAATACATGTTGGAAACAAAAATATTAGGATGATTTTGAAAAGTATGAAGGGTATTGACATTTATGAACTGGTATTGAAACTTTTTGTGTGGATACTTGTGGGGTTATATGAGTTTTGTGAAACCACATGAGTTTATGGAACTACATGAGTTTATGGAACTACACGAGTTTGTGGAACTATGTGAGTTTATGAAACCACATGAGTTTGCGGAACTACGTGAGTTTGTGAAACTACATGGGTTTTGTGGAACTGCATGGGTTTTGTGGAAATACATGGGTTTTGTGGAACTGCATGGGTTTTGTGGAACTGCATGGGTTTTATGGAGCTAATTGTTTTGTGTCTTTTTTGTGGGGTGGGGGTTGGGGTTGAGGGTGCTGGTTGGGGTTGAGGAGGTTGGGGGAGAAGAGGAATAATGGATCAAGACGTTGTTGGGCCTGGTGTATTATACTTTTTAAAATTGCTGAGAAAATGTCTGAAACATGCATAGAAAATTAGCTTTTCATTCATGTATCAGTAATAAAACCACAAACAAAGCTACGTGTATATGATAAGCCATTATTTCTCAGACTTTTATGAGTTGCAATCTTTCATTTGTTTATTCAGTGTATTGAGAAGTTTACTTTGCAGTAGGTATACATTGTATTGTAGTCAGTGCTTTAATAGGATGCTAGGGGGAAAACCACTGCTACTGGAGCACCTACAATAATAGGAGGTCTTATATTTGAATTCTGCTGAAAACTTGATAAAAGAGGGCTGAAATAGGCAAGGACCTGTTTTCACTAAAACTTAGTAATTCTGTTTTGTCGTATTTTATTGTATATATCATTAATCACCTATAATTTTAGGATTTTTTTCATTGAAATAATCATTCGGCTGTATTATTAAAAGTTGGTAAGGTCTCTGATTAACGGTAAGATAACATAAAACAGGGTGAATAGGTGGGGAAAAGTCTGTCATTGAAATTATAGGCGCTTTACTGTTTTTAAAGCAGCGTGATTGCTGAGAATTGAAAGTAATCCCATGCCGTTGATCTGTGATGGTAGGTCTGTATAGCATTTTGTTTTTCTGTGGGGTTTTTTTGTAAAGGAGTACTTTGGGGGGAGGGGGTGGATAAAACACAGTAATTGTTCAGTAGTTCATACGACAGGGTGATTAATTCGCAAAAAAGTGCAAACCTCTAGGAGAGTGTCGCGTACTATATGCAGTCCCATGAACACGGAGAAGTTGGTTTCTAAAAACAATTATGTCATGGCATCATGTAACATGATTATAATATATTTGTCATGCATATACAGGCATCGTGTTACACATTCCAGAATCTCTCCAGTATCTCACTGAAGATGTGCATTTTGGGCATGTATAATTCCATTAACTAAAGCGAAGCATCAGAGCGTTCTCCAGCGCTCTGCTGGGACCTCCGTGGCTCAGTTGGTTAGCGCGCTAGCGCAGCACAGTTACCCAGGAGTCTCTCACCAATGCGGAAGCTGTGAGTTCAAGTCCAGCTCATGCTGGCTTCCTCTCCGGCCGTACGTGGGAAGGTCTTCCAGCAACCTGCGGATGGTCGTGGGGTTCCCCCGGGCTCTGCCCGGTTTCCACCCACCATAATGCTGTGAAATATTATTGAGTACGGCGTAAAACACCAATCAAATAAATAAATCAATCAATCCAGCGCTCTTTAAAGGGAAGCAAATCTTGTAACCCATGAAACAGCAGGGCGTTCTACCGACTTTCTTGTATAAGTACAAGAAAGCATGCACGGTAAGATACCGCTAAGTATTGAATAAGAACAGTGGTATTGAGGAAATCATGTTGTTGAGAGAGGGCTCGTGCTTGGCAATAATTAAGGATTCTTTGTCAGTGCTTGAAGTCAGTGAAACTGTGAGCCAGAATTTTTTTATTATTATTTATTTTATTTAATTATTTGTCAATAAGGTTTTCCGGGCCGTTATTAGTACATAAAGTCATTTAACTGAAGTGTCGTCGACTTCCGGTAACACGTGACTTCATGCGCGCGAGAAGCACGATGGAAGTGCTGGTAAAGACGTTCTTCCAAGAAAAATGAGACACGTCAGGGAAAAAGTTTATCGTCCATGAAAAACGACCTTTTTGAATTGCAAAATATCTTCCGGAAATGTTATATTCTGGGAGAACTGTGCTTTCCATGGAGCGCTCGCCTGTTATTGAACAGACGGTCCGGAGTCCCGAGTTGAGTCGTATATACAAATTTAACATTTGACATTCTTGTCCAGTGTCATCGGCATGATCATCCAGTGAAGCAGCATTTAACTTCATGTGTCAGTTTGAGTCGGCCTGCTACAAGGCGAAAACGTCGAGAAAATTGAACGAAGTATTGGTCAAGGCAACGATAAACCCAATGCAAACAAACGTTTATACAAGGACAACAACTATTACTCTCGCATAATCTAATTACAAGCTGGAGCTACTCTCATACCTTAAGCGTCATCGCGCAATAACTGTTAAAAAATGTGAAAGAAAAGACGACAAATAATGTAACCTTAGTTATTTCGGAACAGGAGTGGAAACATGCCTGAACGGTTACAGCCAAAATCTTCTGACGTGCTAGGTAACTCTGTAAATCAGCTTATAATCTGGAATGCTTGCGAGGCTATCGGAGTTAGTGTGGGAAGGTCTTTCAGCAACCTGCGGATGGTCGTGGGTTTTCCCCGGGCTCTGCCCGGTTTCCTCCCACCATAATGCTGGCCGCCGTCGTATAAATGAAATATTCTTGAGTACGGCATAAAACACCAAATAAATAAATAACATATAGGAGTTAGTGCTTAGAGCGTAACTTTGTTCTAAACAATTTTTCAGTTATATGACGACGAGCGATGCTATAGGATACATCGTGCTAGTGAAACCGGAAACCCGGATGTTGCGTCACTCGTATACTTCATTGCGCTCGTATAGTTAAAATGCAAAACAGGCGAGTTCAGAGGACGTACGCGGAAATTGCTGCAGTAGGACTTTAATCGCCAGACTTTAATCGTCACCAATGAAGTACACATTGGGGCCTCCGTGGCTCAGTTGGTTAGCGCGCTAGCGCAGCGTAATGCCCCCTGAGTCTCTCACCAATGCGTTCGCTGTGAGTTCAAGTCCAGCTCATGCTGGCCTCCTCTCCGGCCGTACGTGGGACGGTCTTTCATCAACCTGCGGATGGTCGTGGGTTTCCCCCGGGCTCTGCCCGGTTTCCACCCACCATAATGCTGGCCGCCGTCGTATAGGTGAAATATTCTTGAGTACGGCGTAAAACACCAATCAAAAAAAAAAAAAAAAAAAAAAAAAAAAGAAGAAGTAGGCTTACACATCATTCAGTAGTGGATGACAATGTGCCGGGAAATTCAAATCCATAGGACTTGAGTTATCCCTGGTATTATTTACAAGGAATTGTTTCATCGTGGTGTATCATTGGTGAAATGCATACGAAAGCATTTTGTACATGTACCTATCGATATGACAAACACATTATCAAACCAAAGAACATGGAAAACGTAATTATGATATCCAGGGTGCAACTACTGCTTAAGTAGATACTTTTTAAGACCGTATTTAAAAGCGAACATTGATGATGTTAGTTTAAGGTTGATGGGTAGCTTGTTCCATACACGAGGACCTTTAATCTTTGGGCTATGTAGCGACAATGAAGTTCTATGGAATGGTGAGTACAAATTTAACGCGTTATCTCTGGTCTGAAAACAGTGCACTTTTGAAACCTTGAAATATCCAGTAAACAATTCTGGTAACTCACAATGTTTATACATAAATTTTTGGCGAATTTGCAAGCACAGAAAATCATTTATCGGAGTAAGAGTAAGTATCTCAAACTGTTTAGCTAACACAGATAACCTGTGCTAACGACCAGAAAAATTTAATAATCGGATAGCCCCTTTTTTGAAGAGTAACAATAGATCTCAAATGGGTAGAGAAAGTATTTCCCCAAACAATGTTACAATATTACAGATACACAATTGAGTAATATAGCATAAACATGGTTTTCAGATTACCAAATTGTTTTATGTGCGACAGCAGACCAATGTTACGTGACAACTGAGCCATGGAGGCCCCCGTGAATCAAATGATTACTGTATCTTCAATGCCTTTTTGGGAATAATTTGATATGTAGAGGTTAACAAAAAATCTCATAAATCATTTTGACCAACGCATACATAAAACAGATCCTCCTCCATCAGTCTTCTGCCAGATGATGCCAATAATATCCTTTTCGAACGACTTGATAGTTTTGACAGTTCCCCTGATGGCGGACAAACGCTGCACGTGCCGGCACCTGTCAAACCGGTACTGTGAGGAGCTAAGTGGAAACACGTGCATGCAATGCCAAGACCACGTGCGCTTGCCCCCGGCGCCAAGATGTAGATGGCGTCTGGCATTCGGCAGGATTTCATGCATGCAAGCATGTGGCGTGAAATCGGTAATTACTTCCAAGTTGGCCACAATCTGTCATAGTGTTACAATAAGAAGTCATCTCCTATTTTAAGTTCCGCTGCATCCGGCATACCTAAACTGCAGGCGCCAGTTTCACAAAACTTCACTCAAAATATAAATCTGTTAATTTTAACAGAAAATGTGTTGTCTGAGTGATGATAGAATGTATTCTGCTACTGTAACAGATTATTCTGTTAAATTTAGCGCACACATTCTATTAATTCAACATTAAGACTTTATTAGACTAACGGGATATTACTTTGAGTATTACACAGTATTATGCTATTAGCAGAATACATTCTAGCATCACTCAAGACAACAGGCAAAACAGATTAATTTTTTGGCTTTCTGTGTTTTTTTTTTCACTTAAAAGAATAGACAGCCTTGAAATTAAGTACGCATCATATAACAGGCCATTTCATAATGATTCCAAATAGAGTGGCCATTTTGTTTTTGACATATTTTTAAAGTCAATAAAATGCAAATAAAGATTCAGGTTCTGCGGTGGTTTCTTTGGAACACATTGAACAAACTAAAGCATAGTGACGTCACCGATTTGTTTGAGATGCTAAGCCACCTGGATTGCTATATTGGTACACGTAAGTTAAGCATGAGTATACATGTAGTAATATATCTATATCTGTATTTGAATGTGGAAATATAGCAGTCAGTTTACCACCAACAAAGTGTGAGTGAGTGAGTGCTTGGGGTTTAACGTCGTACTTAACAATTTTTCAGTCATATGACGACGAAGGAATCCTTAGGGTGCATATAATGTGCCTCCTTGTTGCAGGACGGATTTCCACCGCTCTTTTGTCTACTGCTGCGCTACACTGAGACGCCTTACCGAAGGCCAGTAAGCCGAGCCATCCGAGCCATTATACTGAATCAGTCGTTGCACTACCCTCTTCACGCTGAACGCCAAGCGAGAAAGTCACAAAACTTCCTCTTTTATGTTTTTTTGATGTCACAAAACTTGATTTGTAGGCCTAAATTGTTCTCGACGATCAACTACCGAATTTCTGTTTTGTTTTTACAGGGTTTTGCAATTATTAGTTTGTTTTTCTGTTTTGTTTGATCACTCACTATGTTCTAACCTGCACTGTCACGCGCTGGTTTTCGGACAAGATGTCTGCGCCATATGGGGTAATTTGGGAGGCGAAGACATCGATCGGTCATCGAATATTCCTGATAAAACGTGAACAAAATGCAAAAGAAAAAGGAATTGTTAATACGGCATAAACCATAAGCAACAACTATGGAGCCATCCAAAGATGCATGCGTACCGAATAGCCGTACAGGTTCTCCACGGAGTCAACACGGTAATCGATTATCAACAGCTTACTTCAGCCATACGCCACACGACAGTTCAATGTACAATACGAACCCTAATAAGCCCAAAAAATAAATAAATAAATGAAAAAACAAACAAACAAACAAAAAAACAGGAAAATGTTACACACCAAATGCATTTGCGGTTTATCATAAATGTACAATAATAGTACACAAAATGTACAATAATAGTACACTAAATGAGTTGCGCTCGGCGCTGAGAGGTTAGAGCAAGGAAACAGGGCTGATTAGCCCTGGTGTCTGCATAATGAGACTTGGTGGGGTGTCATGTCTGGTTTCTTCGGCATGACACTTCAGTGGCGGCAGCACTTTATCGGCATTAACTTGCGCTGCCACAAGAAAACATATTATATGTGCACACACGGTAAAACCCCAAGCATTCATTCACTCTAGAAATTTTGGAGGCCTTTGGAAAGAGATAATTCACTGGTGCTTTTAAAATGAAAAAGTATCAATTCTAATCACCAAAAGTCCTGTCGGTCCTTGCAGAAATGGCTGCTATAAAGACAGAGGTGGACCTCCCCCCCCCCCCCCCACCGGGGGGTTAGGCCCCAAGACGACTAGAGCAGGGGGTGTTTTCAGTGCAGCTTACGAGCGCCTCAGTCTGTTGGTGTTAGTCAACTGTCAATGGCCAGGCCTGTCAGGTCACACCACACCACACCACACCCTGCGTAAGAACTCGCCGAGTTCAATATTTGGGGCATGGTACAGAAATGTCGGCGCTTTAATTATATAGGGTAACCCGGTACACCGGAGAAGGAAAAATAAACAGTATGTTTGTATTATGTCCCTGCATCAAAGTTAAATACAGCAAACATCACCATAGCACTTATTGCTCCTATATCACCATAGTTTCGTTGATTTCAAATCGCTTGTTAAGATTTTGGTGTGTCTCTGTGGAATAAGACGCACAAGGTCATACATTCTTATTAATTTACGAGTCGATACAGACATTAGTATATCAAACGACAGAAAGACCGTGCTCCAAAACAAAATTCAACGCAAACCACCAAAGAAGTGAAAAAGTCCTGTTTTAGACAGTTTTAAATAAGGACGGAATCGCGCGAAGAGAAGCATTCAGCAGTTTTGAGTGATGATAGAAAGACGCAAGCTATATGTTTTTGGAGAATGAATTAAGTCAATATCCAAATCGTGTAAAATCATTCTGATATCTTGCTTATCTTTTAAGCATTTCAATCAATGTTGGGAGGCGCTGTGTATAAGCATGTGCTGACAGCGTGCTTGGTAATGTTCCTGAACATCTAAGCTTTATCCAGAGGTCATTTGCCTTTCCTATCCAGTCTAAAGTGTGAAGATCTCCCAGCAACCCGCGGATGGTCATAGGTTTCCCGTGGGCTCTACCTGGTTTCCTCCCACTGTAATGCCGGCCGCCGTCGTATATGTGAAATATTCTCCGTTCAGTTCATCGTAAAACACAAATCAAATAAATCAATAAAAATCTTTGCCTAAATTTTCACCTCCCACAAAGCGGCTTTCCTTATTTGCCTGCGTGTATATTAGCCCATTTGTCTGTCAACAATTTAAGCACAGAACTGGATGAGATTTTGTGCCCAAGCTGCCCTTGAGCTACCAGTGTATTAAATTTAGGTGGTAATCCAAAACGGGATCCGGGTTCAGTAATTAATACATTTTTAAGCCCTCGGTGGCCAAGGAAATAAGCGCACCATCGTGGCGCAATGACCCAGGGGCCTCTCACCAATGTAGCCGCCGTGAATTCAATTGCAGCACATGTTGGCTTCTTCTACGGCCGTATGTTGGAAAATCTGCCGGCAACCTGTGGATTTCCGCTGGGCTCTGCCCGATTTCCTCCCAACATACTGCTGACCACCGTGGTATAAGTGAAATATTCCGGCGTAACACACCAACCAAATAAATAAATAAATGTACGATGTAATAATAAGATGTTTGACGGAATACCATTGACGGAATGAACAGAAAATACAGAGTACTGTCCCTTGGCTTACAGTGATCCGGGCGGGGTTTTGTTTCGGAAAGCTTCTAGGTTGTTTTTTACTTATTTGATTTTACGTGTTTTTATGTCATACGGAAAAAGGATTATTTTATACGATGACGATCTGATTGATTTGTGAAGGAAACATGAGTAATCAAACTACAGTCCTTCGCCGGGTACACAAGAAAGCTCATAACTTAAGATCGTATTGGAGGCATGGTGTACGGTAGCTGATGTAACTTCTCCAAAAACCGCAGTCGCGCTAGGCAGCCTGCCTTTCCCTCTTGTAGCGTTAAACCTGCGGCAAATGATTTATACAAAGATATTCCATGTTCGTCTTTGTTTAAAGGGTCTCCTTACAGCGGCGAGATTGATAGTATTACAGTGAGAATAGCCGCAGCAGCGAGAGAATGCCGAATCGTGAGGATGACCAAGTTGTGATAAGTGTATTATCATATCTGTGTACAACTGTATACCAGTTCGCTGACTGTGTGCACTGGTAATATTAAAATTCTCATGCTAAACAAGCTGATGTTTTTCTGGATTGCCTTTATTTGCTGCTTGCTTTCTGGATAGCTGTTTTTTTGTGGAATCGGTTTTGATTTAAATTATAAATTAACTTAACGCCACAATCAATAATTTTAAAGTTACGAAAAAAAACCTTGGTTACAGACCTTCTGACTGAATCTTCTGAGTAAACCGTCTGCACTGGCTTAGTGCACGAGATCTGGTGCTTGAAGGCTGTGCTTGAAGGCTATGCTTAATTTGGTAGAGTGTCATGTATGGTGTCTTCGTTGAAGCACTAATTAAGGATTTAATTTGATTGCGGTTCGATGCCAAACTGAGGATTTTTTCACGTATACGATATAGGATGTCATGTCTGGTGTCATACTGAGAAGTTTTCTCGTTTACACAATAAAGCGCTCCACATGATACTTTGTTGGGGCTGCACTGTAAAGATAGCGGCAGTGGTTACTGATACACTTTGTAAAAGCAGCAAATTACAGATTGTAATATTTATTTGATTGCAAGGATAAATTTTGTAGAGGCAGCACAAAAACGTGTCATGTGTAGTGTCCTCCCCATGGCAAGTTACCGAAGAGCAGGAGTAATTATGGCGTCTTATATTCATGTATAGTTATTTCATGTACTCGTGTATTTAAAAGATACATTAAACTTTACTATAAAACGGAGAATATGTTTTAAGGAAAATAAGGAGAGACATGTAAAAAATCGGAAATTTTCGGAAATGATGTCATTGATGAACACACTGGGAACGCTTAGATTTTAGTCAAAATTTCAACCAATAAACTTAATATGTTTTCTTCCGTTATTTTAGCTGAAATTCGTTATTCCATAACTTTCCCAGAATTAACATTGTCAAGCAATATTTTGATCTTGTTACGCAAGAAATAATCATTTCAAAGTAATTTGAAATTTTGACCTAAGTCTAAGGTGGCTTTGTGATCCTGGAGCCAGTAGCTTAAAGCCATTCTTGGGCCCCACGAAGAAAGCTGAGAATATTTTTTGTACTTTTATATGTTTGACCACATTATATACCTATCTTAAAAATTTTTTTTGTTTATTTGATTGGTGTTTAACGTCGTACTCAAGATTATTTCACTTATACGACAGCCAACATTAGGATGGGAGGAAAGTGGGCAAAGCGCGGGAGAAACCAATGACCATCCGCAGATTGTTGCCAGACCTTCCCATCTACGGCTGGAGAGGAAACCAGCATGAGCTGGACTTGAACTCACAGCGACCGCATTGGCGAGAGGCTTTGGAGTAATTGTGATGGGCTGCCGTGCCAACTTGTCAATCATGTCAGCGAATTTTCTCGACAGAGAACGTCATTTATAGTCTGTCGTCACGACATGGTTAGCTGTGAACAAAGTTGCAAAACTTTCTGACAGGATCAATGTCTGGAAAATGTGCCTTATGCAAAATCTAAATGGACCTGGGCCCTATCTCACAAAACTTTGTAAATCAATTTTTCGTAACTTTTCTCGTAAATGACGTGGCCTTATGGCACTATAACCTAGCCTACGTCTTTTATGAAAAAAACTTACGACATATAGGACTTATAACGTTTTGTGAAAGTGGCCCCTACTCATAGTCAGTCCAACCAGCGTCGTATCTTCTCTGATATAAACTGTGGCACATAGGATCAATGTTAACATGTCAGTTGTCCTGTTCTGGACTAGCGGTCTTCTACAGGAGGAGGTTCCAGCCAGGACGTCTACTGATGGGTAGTGTTAGACAGTTTGATACGGACAACAACGTCATTTATACGGATGTTTAGCTTTTTCTGTGCAATGTAGTTATGAGCATGCTTATTTTAAATCTTAATTGATAGGTGTATAATGAAAAGTTTTTGTTGACAGATTCTCTTTTCCTGCATTCTAGCTCCTCGCAGAGCCTCCGGGAACAAGTGATCGCCGTGCTAGCCCAGAACAATGACCCAGGAGCCTATCAGCAATGCGGTCGTTGTAAGTTCAAGTCCAGCTCATTTTGGTATCCTCATCAGTCGCATGGAAGGTCTAGCAGCCATCTGCGGACGGTCATGGGTTTTCACCGGGCTGTGGTTGCTAAGCTTCCTCTCACCATAATGCTCGCTATCGTGATGTTCTTTAGTACGCCATCAAACAAACAAACAAACAAATAAATAAATAAATAACGTGACGACTATGCAATATGTTTCTGTGGTGACTGACCGCTAGGATCTCGATTCCAGCTGGTATATCTTGTGGACATAAGTCATTTCGGTCCTCGAATTTTAGGGAGTGCAGGCCCAATAGCTTTTGGAGGGTGTTGGTGAAATTACCACATGAAGTACCACATGAGGCTACTTTTTGGTGCTATATCATCTTAATGTTGGCAATGAAACACTTGGAAATTGTGTGTCACGAGTGGTATCTCTTTTAGGTCACGACCCAGGAGTCTCTCACCAATGCGGTTGCTGTGAGTTCAAGTCCAGCTCATGCTGGCTTCCTCTCCGGCCGTACGTGGGAAGGTGTTGCAGCAACCTGCGGATGGTCTTGGGTTTCCCCCAGGCTCTGCCCGGTTTTCACCCACCATAATGCTGGTCGCCGTCGTATAAGTGAAATAATCTTGAGTACGGCGTAAAACACCAATCAAATAAATAAATAAAATCTTTTAGGTCAGTGAGTTTTTAGGGTTTAACGTCGTACTTAACAATTTTTCTGTCATATGACGACGAAAGAGTCCTTAGAGTGCATGTAATGTGCCTCCTTGTTGCAGGAGGGATTTCCACCGCTCTTTTATCTAGTGCTGCTTCAATGAGACGACTTACCGAAGGGCGAGTAAGCGGCCCCATCCGAGCCATCACACTGATACAGGTCAACCAGTCGTTGCACTATCCCCTTCATGCTAAACGCCAAGCGAGGAAGCCACAACTTCGGAATGCACTCGCCCTGTCACAAGAAGACATAGTATACATACACCCACCGAATGACAATGGACCATGTGGCCACTTCCGTGATCTAACCGTCATTGAAAATCGCTTGTCTTCGACCAGTATGGTGTGTATATTATGTAGGTTACACGTGGGAAAGATTATCAGTACCTTGCCAAAGGTTGGTGGCACGCTCCAGTTTCCTCTTCACATAAGACTTTGTGCCATGGTATATGGAGTGTAAAATTCTTGGGCATGGTGGTAGAACGCATAAATAAATAAATAAATAAATATACAAATAAATAAATAAATAATAAATTTTTATCACACCGGTTCCAGTGCCATCATATCTATAGTGTTTTATCACTAAAAATGAGTCTGGGTTTTATCTTATACATGTATAGATATCTCGTATATCTGCGCCAATTTAACGTTATTGGCCTAACCGTTCTGCATCAGTATATCAAAGCTTTGTGTTTTACTCATTTTGATCCATTTAACAGCCGATTTACAGACACATTTATGCCTAGACAGGAGGTAGATATGGTTGTTAGAAATGGCAGTTATTATTCCCTATATCGGCATAGATATTGGCTTGGAAACCCTCCGAGGGAGAAATGGTATTTACTGCGAACATCAGATTATACGAACTGTATACATGACAAAACTACCTTACCAATCAGCATTGGTTTGATAGTAGGAGCCTGAACAAACATCAGATTCGTCGTTCGAAAACTCACAATTTACTTCTGCCAAGAGTGGTATAGTTGGGGGATTTCACGTTATTGGTTCAAAATGATAGGCAATAGATTCACCTCTGTATTAGTAAATATTTATTTCATTGGTGTTTTACGCCGTACTCCGTAGCATTTAACTTATACAACGGCGGCCATGCAGCATTACTGGGGAAGAAACCAGCCAGAGCCCGGGGGAAACCCACGACCATCCGCAAGTTGCCGGTATAACTATAGAATTCGCCTAAATATTGACATGTTTTTTTGTTTGTTATAGGAATAATTAGGCTATAAGCCCGTACAACACAGCGAGATGACATATGTATAGCGATAATACTGGTAATTTTGCCCTTAAAGAACTTTAAACATTTCTAACTCCACCCAGTACTACCTCACATGATTTACCATCCCTATAGGCGTCTCCCTGTCTCAGTTATTTAGCGCGTTAGCGCAGCGTAATGACTCAGGAGCCTCTCACCAATAAGAGACGGTTTTTTGGCAATGATCAGTATGAAAATATTTATTATTCACTCAAATACTTAATCTGTTAATTTTAACAGAAACTCTGTTATCTGAGTGATGCTAGAATTTATTCCGTTATTATACAATATTACACAATATTGCATCATATTCGATATAACATCTTGTCAATCTAATAGAATTTGATGTTGAATTAATAGAATGTGTGTGTTATATTTAACAGAATAGTCTGCTGTAATAGCAGAATACAGTCTATAGCATCAATGAGACAACAGATTTTCTGTTAAAATTAACAGATTATTTTTTTGAGTGTTATTTCTTCCATTTCCCCGACTTTGACACCCAAGGGAAGCATATGCTCAAAAACTCTAACCCAACTTGCTTTATCCAGTGTAAATTATTTTGTTTACTTTTATTTGGCTCCAAATTTGATTTAAATTTCATCTTTAATAAACTTCTTTTCGAATAAGTCCACAGATTTATTAATGATACAAATAGGTTTTCCGACCACGGTAATGGTAATGGTAAAGTTAATGCTGTAAAGACGCACTAAATATATTTAATTTCATTACTATCGCTGTAAAGCCGGGCATGAATTTAATTGACCATTATAGCTAATTAATTATCTATGCTTTATTTAGCGTATATTCTATTCGTTTTTTTAGGCAAATAATCTAAAGTAACCAAGAGGTTTTCCTAAATACCCATGGATCGATGAAAAGGGTGAATTCAACTGGAATTTGGCTCACCTATTGGCAGCCGGATTGTAAGTCTTATGGAGGAATTGATCGACAAAATCTGATTTGGCTATCGACAACGCCAGAACCAAGCCCCGAGATGTGATCAAGGTAAGTATGTCAAAATTAACACTCCATGCGAAGACCTTAAAAATGCACTAGACAAACTGAACGTATGTGAAGAATTATTAAAACGTCTGAAACTAAATTCACTTCAATGAGTAGCGAAATAGAACATCTCAAGTCCAAGGCAGAAGTAACGAGTAAATCAGTTGCATTACTGAAATTTGAACATTTCAGAACTACCCATTGATAAGGCTGAACAATGTAGTCATCGAACACGTCTACATATTATTAGCTTCAAGGTTGGAATAAACTGAATACAATTGTGAAGTTATATGTAAATTAGCGCAACAAATGAACGTTACAAACGATCTATTTCGCTCGCATGTTAGCGAGATAAAGAAATCAGATTATCGTGCGATTCACATCATACCGAAAGAGGTCAGAATTCCTGACACCGGCGTTTTGGTCAGGTTTTCATTAATTTAAATGTTTTCTGTTTCACCAGAGTTTTTTTATGGGCGCGACGAGATCTTTCGTGCTCAGATATAATGAAAACGTACAGTATAATTAGGACGTACGCCATAAAGGGGAAAATTAGAGTTTTATTCTAACCGTTCAAGTAAATGTTTAAATGGTAACAAATTATACGCTCCCTCGCACCATGGCTAAAGCAGAATTAGGTAAAAAAAAAACCCTGCTGAAACTAAGATAGAGAAACCAGGATTTACTGTGAGAATATCGAATGTCTTCTCTGCATTTGTCTAACATGTTACATGGTTAGGAATTTGTGCTTTTGAAATTTCAGTGCCTCGCCCCGTTTATGCAGAGTTTCGGTCAACAGTGTGTGTGTGTGTTTTTTTTCGTCAAAAGTGACAGCAGAAGCGCATCATAATGGTTACTGTAGAAACGTGTTAGATGCCTCAATAAGGTATCTCATTGACTGTCCGGCTTATTGCCAAGAGCTGAAAAAGCCTTACCTGTAAAACCATTTGAAGACTGAAAAGCTTATTTGAACCCAAAGAATTTAGCCTGAAATAGTTTACGGGATTAATTTTACGTGTTGTGAAAAGCCAGGAACAATCGACTCGGTGTGCTTTTTTGGTTTAAATAGTTGTTCATTAAAATATTTGTGCCGGATATCGATTTTCAACACGACTCGAAGCGAGTGTTCCATGTGCACAATTTACCCTACAGAAGCTAACAGTACTTAATACAAGGATAGAACTACTCAAGGCAAGGACGGAACTACTCAAGGGAAGAACTACATAAAACAAGGACAGAACTACTCAGGACAAGAGCAGAACTAAACAAAACAACGACAGAACTAAAAAAATGCAAGGACAGAACTGCTCAAGACAAGGACAGAACTACTCAAGACAAGGACAGAAATACACTAAGCAAGGACAGAACTACACAAGACAAGGACAGAACTAAACAAAACAAAGACAGAACTACTCAAGGACAGAACTAAACAAAACAAGGACAACTTCTCAAGGACAGAACTAAACAAAATAAAGGCAGAACTACTCAAGGACAGAACAAAACAAAACAAGGGCAGAATTACTCAAGACAAGGACAGATCTACTCAAGGACAGAACTATTCAAGAGATGGACAAAACTATACATGAGAAGGACAGAATTACTAAAGGGAATGACAGAACCACTCACGAGAAAGACAGCCCTCAAGACAAGGACAGGACTACTCAAGACAAAGCCAGGACTACTCAAAGCAAGGACAGGACTAGTCAAAGCAAGAACAGGACTCCTCAAGACAAAGCCAGGTCTACTCAAGATAAGGACAGGACTACACAAGACAAGGACAAGGACGGGACTACTCAAAGCAAGGACAGGACTACTCGAGGAAGGGACAGGACTACTGGAAACAAGAACAGGGCTACTCAAGACAAGGACGGGACTACTCGAGGAAGGGACAGGACTACTGGAGACAAGGACAGGACGACACTAAGCAAGGACAGAACTACACAAAACAAAGACAGAACTACTTAAGGACAGAACTAAACAAAACAAGGACAGCTTCTCAAGGACAGAACTAAACAAAATAAGGACGTAACCACTCAAGGACAGAACTAAACAAAACAAGGGCAGAATTACTCAAGACAAGGACAGATCTACTCAAAGACAGAACTATTGAAGAGAAGGAATTACTAAAGGGAATGACAGAACCACTCACGAGAAAGACAGCATTACTCAAGACAAGGGCAAGACTACTCAAGATAAGACTCAAGATAAGGATTATTCATGACAAGACAGGATTCCCCAAGACAAGGACAGGACTATTAAAGACAAGGACAGGACTACTCAAGGCAAGGATAGGGCTACTCAAGACAAGACAGGACTACTCAAGACAAGGACAGGATTCCCCAAGAGAAGAACAGGACTATTAGAGACAAGGATAGGGCTACTCAAGACAAGGACAGGACTAGTCAAAACAAGAACAGGACTCCTCAAGACAAAGCCAGGACTACTCAAGATAAGGACAGGACTACTCAAGACAAGGACGGGACTACTCAAGTCAAGGACAGGACTACCCAAGACAAGGACAGGACTACTCAAGGCAAGGATAGGGCTACTCAAGACAAGACAGGACTACTCAAGACAAGGACAGGATTCCCCAAGACAAGGACAGGACTATTAGAAACAAGGACAGGACTACTCAAGGCAAGGACAGGGCTACTGGAGACAAAGCCAGGACTACTCAAGATAAGGACTGGACTACTCAAGACAAGGACAGGACTACTCAAGGCAAGGGCAAGGCTACTCAAGACAAGACAGGATTACTCATGACAAGACAGGATTCCCCAAGACAAGGACAGGACTATTAGAAACAAGGACAGGACTACTCAAGGCAAGGACAGGGCTACTCAAGACAAGGACAGGACTAGTCAAAGCAAGAACAGGACTCCTCAAGACAAAGCCAGGACTACTCAAGACAAGGACAGGACTACTCAAGACAAGGACAGGACTAGTCAAAGCAAGAACAGGACTCCTCAAGACAAAGCCAGGACTACTCAAGATAAGGACAGGACTACTCAAGACAAGGACGGGACTAATCAAGTCAAGCACAGGACTACTCAAGACAAGGAGATGACTACCCAAGACAAGGACAGGACTACCCAAGACAAGGACAGGACTACTCAAGACAAGGAGAGGACTACTCAAGTCAAGGAGAGGACTACCCAAGACAAGGACAGGACTACCCAAGACAAGGACAGGACTACTCAAGACAAGGACAAGACTACTCAAGTCAAGGACAGGACTACCCAAGACAAGGACAGGACTACCCAAGACAAGGAGAGGACTACCCAAGACAAGGACAAGACTACTCAAGACAAAGACAGGACTTCCCTGGACATTTGTTGATGGACACAGAAAATAAAGACTAAGATCGGAGTAATTTTGTACGTACTGCTATATCTAGATCCATGAAAAATGATACCCGACCACACTGATAATAAATAAAGATTTGTTTCCTTGTTTTCAACTGAAAGTTGTTTCAATCTATGCGTAAACACAGACATTCATATACCAGTCGTCAACCAAAATTGACGTTCCATGTCAAAAATCGCCAAACCAGTATTCAAATCGTGTACCATGCTAGCATATAAATTGTCGGATATAAAATATGTATCTCAGTTGCTCTTTGATAGCAGCTGGTCATTAATCAAATATGCCGATCTGATTGAACACGATGAATATCCAGCCTCTGGAACTGGGTTGAACTAAATTAAACATAATCATGAAGCTGAGTATATTTCTGGAGTGTTTCAATGTATAAATCTCTTGTAAATAGATGGGGACAGAACGTCCAGAATCTCTGGCAGAGTGAAGGCGTTTGAGATAACAACCTTGACACATTGATAGCAACACCAGATATTGCCAAAGTGCAGATGAGATACATACTTTGATTGTCGACAATTCCAATCAACCTCACATTATTAGAGCCTTATTAATACATTATGTAGGTCAGACATGAATGGGAATAAAGCATATACACTAGAATGCTGTTTGGTCTCGTGACGCGTGTGAAGAGTACCCCCATAACGGTAATAGGCTCGCCCACGGCTTTCCCCTCATCTGGTGGAAATCTATCCGGGGCCCCTCTAAAGAGGCCAAAGTCTAAACTTGAGGTTAATGGGGCCCTGTTAGTGGTAGGCAGGTTTAGAGAGCCACTCTGAAGGCAGGAAGCTGCTGTGAGGTTATGCAAACCGCTTTAAAGGCCCTAAGAAATCCAGATGTCTTCCCTGTTGGTCGTCCAGACGTAGAGAGGCCGTCACTGAAGTCTGCTGCCGGTATCCAAGCGTTCGCGCGTGGGTTGTCAAAGTGTCTGAGGGCTGTGTAAAACTGCCCACGGAACACGCATGGGAAAAGTGTGAGAGGGGGCCAGAAAGAAGCGAAAGAAAAAAAGAGAAAGCTCAACAAGGCTGTGACGGTTTTTGACGTATCTTTCTGTTTTAGTTGTAGGGTGTGTTTGTAATGGCAAACGGCGTAAACTAAACATGCCACTGGGTCAGAGGAAAGCTCCTTCACCGGCCCGGAAAGCAGTGGATTTAATTTCGGCAGCAGCCGAGATGCAGATTTAGGATTCAGAAATGTAGAACTTTTACAGAAAGTCGTCCTCTGGAAAAAGTAGAATGGTCGCCTGATTTGACGAAAGTTCGTTGTCATGCTGATTTCTGGCTGTTTTCCCCTCTCTCGTGTCTGTAGTGGACATCAGTGCTTAATTCTTTCCCCGTGGTTTTGTTGCAGATTTGTGTCTACTTAGTGTGAGTGGGGTATCAGTGTTCTTCATCGTGCGCTTTTTTTGATGATACCTCTGCCATTGCCATGTTACCACAAGCTCATCTTTTTACTATTACCCTCTTGGAGCTACAACTGTGGTTTACCACACAACCGTGAAGCCCAGAAGAAAAAAGAAAAAAAAAAAAAAAAGGAGGAGCATCAATTTACCACAATAAGAAAAGGTGTAACGGGTATCGTCAGTATGTTGGAAATGGCGCTAGGGAATTCCCCGGTATTCCGTTTGGCCTGTCATTTTGGATTGGGATTAAGGATAACTTACTGGTGTCTGGTACTGCTATCATGTCCCTGGTTTTGCGTAGTTTGGAGTTTCAATATCGACACGAAGACTGCTGTGGTTCACACGGGGGACAGGGGCAGCATGTTTGGATTTGATGTAGCACAGCACCTGGACCAGGGCCAGAGTTGGTAAGTTAAAACCTCTCTCTTTTCCAATCTTTTTACTCATCCAGTTTTTTAAAACTAACTAATGTAATTGACAAGAGGTCGTATTATCACACTCTTGACGCTGCTCTGCTTTTACTCTGTATGCTGTATTGTTAAGTTTTTTTTAGTCTTCTATTATAAGTTTTAGACGGAATTTCTGTTTGTACATCTGCTGGATGATGCGATTTGTCAAATCGATCAGTATATTGTTATAATTCATTTAAAACTTTAATACGCGCCGCAATGACCCAATAGCGTCTCACCACTGCGGTCATTGTGAGTTCAAGTCCGGCTCATGCGAATGGTCGTGGGTCTCTCCAGGCCTGTATCACTTCATGTAAAATGTTTCTTCAAATTCGCCTTTTCATGTAGATAAACGGTATGTATAGAAAAATTAGCCTTTGTATCGTGTTTGTCTTCATATGGTCCACATAATCTGTGCCTGGCGAACGCATGGGAGTATGGTGATTCGCTCGCTTAGCTAATCTTGATTATCTGTGTAACGGTAAAAAAGGGTCCCTATACCATACAAGCGTGATGGCACACGTAAAGAACAGGGAATCATAAAACTATTTAAGTCGAAAGCCTAAATTTTCGCTTTACCTTTTTTGGAGACATGTTAGTGTGATACGTTACTGGGTACCACTAATAGCATAGCTGTATATATGATTTAAACTTTAAAGGCGGTATGACAAGTACGCTGCATGGTGTAAACATTAAGTGTATGGCAGGTTTGTGATTCTGGCAGCCAGGTGTTTGGCTTATAGCAGTGGTTCCCGCCACCTGGCATTGCCTAACACGACCGTGGAATGAGGATATATTTCACCCTCACCATGCAAGGCTTGGGTTAGATGACAGACAAACCGGTTCGCAGGCGCTGAGCTCGTGTTATCCCTTCAACAACCAAGTGGATAAACGAAGTTGCTGTCCCTTTACCTGTCGAAGTCCTCATAGAAGCGTTATGTATAAAACCGCTTACCATTGCGATTAGTAAAGTTGATTATGACACAGATTGTGTTTAAATGTAAAATTCTGCGTGTTAAATGCAACAACGGAACGTTCTGTAAAAACGTTATTTAAAAAGACGGTCATGGTAAATCCAGTCCATTTATAGCAGCAAATTACATTTTTATTTATCTTTTTGATTGGATTTTAAGCAGTACTCAAGAATATTTGACTTATGTGACGGTGGTTAGCATTATGGTGGAAGGAAACCGGACAGATCCCTTGGGAAAGCCTCGACCATCCGCAGGTTGCTGGAAGACCTTCCCCCTGAACACTCAGACCCCGTATTGCTGAGAGGCTCCTGGGTCATTGCGCCGCGCTGGCGGCCTACCCACCTCGACTTCGGAGGCCCCTAACAGCAAAGTGTGTGAAATATATGAATGTTGCAGCCCAAATACCGATTCTCTCTGCGTAGAGAAAGCAAATAAATTTATACAAATATGATGGATAACTTGTCCATGACAAGGAGGGCATTTCACCTCCTTAAATATATGCAGTTGCTTTGAAGTTGATTGTAGTTGGCATGACTGCAACAAACGTTACACTCACTACGCTTAAAATAATGTATAATGTGTTGAAATACCCAGACATTTCTGCGTTAAAGTGGAGATGTAGTCATACAGCCACCCGAACAATTTCTCGCATTTCTACATGTGTCGGGCTTCGTTTTCATCAAGTATTCTCACATCTGTGTTATATTATTAAATAGGCACATGCGCCACTTAGCTGGGGGTAAAACCGAAAGCCAGAACGTCACTGCTGCAATTAAGGTCACGTGATCTCATTAATATACGGCCATTCGCGTAAATATCCATGACATCAGTCAATTGGTCATACATGCAACCTTATATACGCATGGACAGGTAGACATACTGACCCAATTAACTTCACGTGCTCTCTGGTTACATTCAGATCGGCCACTTTCCACTCAATTGCCACCCACGTGCCCTTAATGGCCTAAGCCTCTGAAAACTGACTGGCCGCCATGACAACCATCTGGAATGTACGGCTGGGCATTGGGCATGATAGGGCCTACTGATCTCTATCAGTCTGTACACTGAGTACCGTGGACACGATGACTGGCCATGAGCTGGTTTAGAGGACCATCTGGGTAGCAGTGGAGCTAGGAGAGAACTATTTTGGCGTTCTACATACAATTAAATGGACAAGCGTCCGTATTTCATGGGTTAGGTGTGATTATTTGACAATTGTCACATAGTCTTCGCTGGTTTTAATTTCTGTGCTGTTTGTCTTTTATTATATTTCAAATGAAACCTTTTTCAGGTTTTCAGAAAACCGCTGACCTATTGAAGTGTATAGCAGTGTTACTTATGGTGTTGTTGATTGCTTTCAGTGACTGCTTCTCTGTGCACGAGACCGTCCAAATTTCTTATTTTATATATATATTTTAGCTCATGGATGGTTAGTTGGTTGAACGTGGTTTTGGATATTTGTCCTGCGATTATAGATTCTGAAGGCCGTTATGGTTGACTGCTGGTATATGAATGTCTGTTTTCTAAGCATAGATTAGCTATCAACTAATTCTAACGTGCCTACATTATTATGTTTAATAACACTGGCCTATGTTCTGACCCCGGTATTCTTCATACCAATATATATGCTCATTTTCGTCGAACCCGCCTGGAAGCATCTACTTATAAACACGGAACTAGAACTAAGAGTAACCTAAAATCCAGTCAAATCAAGAGTATAAGCCTGTGTGTGATGGGTAACTAGGTCACGAACGGTCGGAAACCAGGACGATTTATCATTCGCATAAATTAACGAATCTTGGGTCATGGTAGATTGGAAAGTTGTAATTGTTCCTGGTAATACGTCTCTGATGAGAAATAATTAAGGCTGATTGTTTATGAATGTCTGGTCGCAATGGACACATACATGAACCTGGCACACTTAAACACATACTTTCCACTATGTGATACGGAAGTCAACAGCATAGATATTAGAACCACAGAAGCGACGACAGTGTGATAGCTGGCAAATTGTCACACGTAACAGGTGGAAATTCGGCTTCTTATCAGTTTACTACAGGTAGGGTTTTATTCTAACTTCTCGCGTACATGCTTACTGGCAGCATCTTATAGGCCCCCTAGTACAATTAGGAAATAACTGCAGTGATGTTAATTGCAATTCTTTAAACGCCGATGGCCTGGAATTACTCAAAATGCTGAGTTGGGAACACATTTAATGAACAAACACTTTAACGGACAGAACATGGGAAGGCTTAGGCCTAAAGTCTACCTGCTGAATCCAGTTTTATTCTGGAATGGAATATTAGAGACAATGGAATAGAGAGCAAAATCAGAGCAGCGACGATAGTGTGATAGGTGGCGAATGGCCACGTGTAACCGGTGAAATCCGGCTTCTTCAGTTGTCAGTTTACCTCAGTTACGGTTGATATCTTACTTCCTACATATCTTTGTTATATCTAGATTACATCCCTTTACACACCCGTTGTTAACGTAAAGGGGATACCTTTACTTTTGGGACTTAATCTGCACATCACTGTGGAATGTACCTATGTAAGTATCCCGACCAGGTTGCAGATCAAACTTAACACAGCGTGAAGATGGCTTACAGTAAAGGCGGGTTATCATCAAACAAATACACGCTGTTCGTGTACATTGATAGACCGGAACTATCTTGACCCGGCATCAGCCTGGCGACTGCATGGGTGTACATGTTGGCATGGGAGCGTTTTATAGAAAACTCGAGTTTGGTCCAAGAACGTGGATGCATGTAGGTATGGCTGTCTACCCCTACAGCCACTGCTCTGTTAAACTCATGATGGCCTTCCTGCACAGGAAATACCAAATTACCACAACCCGCTTTATAATTTGTATTTCAGAGGAACACTTGAATTGTTCTCCAGCACTTTTCGCTGTGGAAGTGCATATATATAGTACTTCTTTTGATGTACAAGTTACCTTGACTTGTATGTAGGGAGCGAGCCGTGGCCTAGTTAGAAACATTTGTCTTTCAGTCACCAGAACACACGAAGCGTGGGTTAAAACCAAACGTTCGTTGAAGACGTCTTGTCTCATGTAAATATGTGAAGCTAGGGCCAGGGCTAGATTCGAACACGTGATTTCTTCGGCGAAGGGCCTGATGCCCGAATTAAAGGAAAAGACCTCTAAAAATCGAAGTATGCATCACTAAATATACCACTTAAAACTATGCACAACATACTTTCATTTATTTATTTTTTTAGATTTTTGTGAAAAGAGTTGAAGGCGTTCAAACACTTGAATTCTAAGGTGGGCTTAGTATGGACCATAGTATCAGAGGGTAGAAACTCTGACGTCACAGGAAGTTTTTCCAACTCTAAACACGACACTGAATGTTGGGATAATTCTTCATATCCATGAGTAAAAGATTACTGAAACAATTTTCCCAAAAATTCCTTCCGTCTGGTGAACATCAGGAAGAAAAGGTGCGCTGGGCTGGTTTCCAATCAGTGCTACAGCGCTGGTCTCCAATCAGTGCTACAGCGCTGGTTTCCAATCAGTGCTACAACGCTGGCCTCCAATCAGTGCTACAGCGCTGGTCTCCAATCAGTGCTACAGCGCTGGTTTCCAAGCAGTGCTACAGCACTATTTTGTTTTAAATTTTGGCCACATTTTTGTTTTTGATATGTGAAACCTTGGAATAAACAAAGACTTAGCTTCCTGGCATCGCATGTTTATTTCGCAGGCGTGCTTCGTTCATTCATACACGTGTATGCCGCAGTAATAGCACAGGGACATGTTACACGTATGAACCTTATGTATCTCTGCCTTAGCTGCAAAAAGAACATTCCCGTGTATTACTTTTCAGAAACACTATACTCATATTTTGTAGGCTAGGTAGAAAAACTCCTTAAAGCCCCAACTTAAAACCGCAAGCCACCTAAAAGGGTAGGAAGCTGAGAGTAAATATATCTTTGATATACGCTCAAGCAGGCGGAGGATGTCTGCATTAAAACAAGACATTTGATCTGCATGCATATTACCCTAACAGTTGTGGAGAAATGAAAGAGCCGGGTATGCAACAAGCTAAAAATAAATGCAGACGTCTGTATATTTGTATATGTACCGTAAAAAAGTTGAACACATGAGAATGCTTTACAGCTGAAGCGATAGGTGACATAGCGTGAAATATATACTATATACTAGCCTTGTAATTTAACGCAGAAGTAGAGTGGCTATAGATTTTGAATTAGAATGTCTTATAATCCATTTGCCAAGCAGCTAATCTATATCTATCTTTTAACATGCCCGGTCCATTCATTTAACGTCTGGTCTGAGTGTAAGACGACATGGACTTTTTGCGGCATGTCGCAACTGTTCTTTATTTATTTGATTAGTGTTTTATGTCGTATTCAAGAATATTTCATTTAGACGACGATGGCCAACATTATGGTGGAAGGAAACCGGGCGGAACCCGAGGGAAAGCCCCCCCCCCCAAACGTACACGGCTGGAGAGGATGCCAGCATGAGCTGGTTTTGAACTGACATCGACCGCATTGGCGAGAGGCACAACTGTTGTGAATTTGAGATTGTTGCTCCTTTCTAAAGACTAAAAAGATCTTGTCTCCTAAAAAGTATTGTTTGACGAAACAGGGTTCTTTACACTCAATCTTGTCTTTAAATTGCTACAATTTATACCGGTTTTGCATTTGTAAACGATCCTGATTTCGAATTCCAGTATAGCTGTGTAGATCGGCCATGTATGCCTTGCCAATCGTCAGCCATAATGGACGGCCTAGGTCAGTAATCGACAGACGCATTCTCACTATAACGATGAAGATTGGTTGGCGAGAGGTCCTCATCCAGCTTCCATATAAATCTGTCCTAATTTCTTACTTTATAAACCACTTCAAAGGCCTCGAATCGAGAGACACACCAAAGACATTATTAAATTGTACTCACTGTTTGCTTGGGTACTTGGAACTGAGAGATTAGAGCAAGGAAACAGGAGTGAGTGAGTGAGTGCTTGGGGTTTAACGTCGTACTCAACAATTTTTCAGTCATATGACGACGAAGGAATCATTAGGGTGCATGTACGTGTAATGTGCCTCCTTGTTGCAGGACGGATTTCCACCGCTCTTTTGTTTAGTGCTGCTTCACTGAGACGACTTACCGAAGGCAAGTAAGCCGCCCCGCCCGAGCCATTATACTGATACGGGTCAACCAGTCGTTGCACTATCCCCTTCATGCTGAACGCCAAGCGAGGACATTACAACTTCCTCTTTTAAAGTCTTAGGTGTGACTCGATCAAGGATTGATCCTGGATCTACCGCTCCCGAAGCGGACGCTCTACCAACTGTGCTATCCGGGCCGGTCAAGGAAACAGGAATGCTTGGCCCAGTGTCAGTGCAATATAACTGGATGGGGTGTCATGTCTGGTGTCCTTTGGCATGATATTTCATTGGCAGCAGCACCTTGGCGGCATGAGCTCGCCCTGCCACAAGAAGACACAATGTATGCACACACACCTGATTCTTCGTCGTCGTTTATATATGATACATATATACATGCATACATTATATACTTTATTTACTTTTTACTGGTCTGTGTTGCGACTGTCAGTTTCGAGGTGTCAGTCGTTCTAGGTGCGTACATGCAGTCAGCACTGGAATTGAGTATATCATGTTGTGTATGTTAATCAAATTTGTATCTCAGTTCCGTTTTGACTGGAACTGTTCTTCTGTCCAACGCGGGGAATTTATGCAGAGATGGCCCTTATCCGCGGCTATCCTTGCGCTTGTCTAGTAGGCGCTATTGTTTCTTATCTTTTGTCTATAATTTGCTCGCAATACGGAATGTCGTTTTCAGTCTGGCTCGCATGGTACATTCTGTACCATTCAGCACATAGCTATGTAGTATATACAGATGTGTGCACACTCGCTAATATGAGACATACATCTACAACTGGGTATATAGTGTGTAGAAAACACTAAAAATGTGTAGAATGTTTTCTGTTATTGCAGCAGATTATTCTCTTAAATATGGCACTCACATTTGATTAATTCAGCACGAGGACTGTAGTACACTAATAGTGTAGAACACGTTGTTTTAACATATTTACTATACCATATTCAACATAATATTCGGCCTAGCATTACGCAGGCAACAGACTTTCTGTTATTTATTTTTTTGAGTGTACTTGTAATTATATATGTTGAATACCCTCATTAATTTGTTAACGGATTCAGGTTTGGGTATGAAAGAAAAGACACCAAATCTACCACACTGTTAGGGGTAAATAGCGAGAAAAGTTGTGTAGTTTTTAGTTTCTGCAATGTTGATTGCTATCGACATAAAACTCGTCAGGCACGTCGGTTCGTCAGCCTCGTTAATTAGCGGTAACACGTGCGACATTTGACCTCGAGATGTTTTGCATCATCTGTGATTTAGACGTGTTACGATGTTACGTCACCGGTAAGTACAGCTGCCGAGAAGAACGTGCGAGAGATAGGCAAAACATGAGCGTCATCGTCATAAAGACCGGTAACTCACGGCAGTTGAGTGAAGGCAGCTGCACTGTCTTTAGAGAGAGAAGCCAAGGTTTTTACCTACATGTCACATGATAGAATACAACATGTAGAGAGCAAAACTATAGTAGTGGCAACAATGTGATAGGTTGCAAATATGACGACGAGGAGTCATTAGATCTGTTTACATATACGCTATCGTTTTGTAACCATCCATGACGCCAAAGTGCTGTCACCACTGAAGGACCTGTATCATGCCGAAGACAGACTTGATACAAGCGTTATGTCCGACATTCGTATACCATTCATAGTCCGTAAAGGGCGTTCCAAGTCGATAATCGCAAGATCCATTTCCAAAACAATGTTTAACACTAACTCCCAAAGATAAAGTTATGTAAGAAATTATACAAATAGGAAATAAAGCTGGAAACACAAAAGAGAGAAGCGGTCATCAGTTTTTTTAAAATCAGACAGTTGATATTCCAGGCATGAATTCCATATCAAAGTTCAAATTCGTAGTTCATGAATGAGTTCCAGGTCAAATAACAATTAAACAAGGTATCTCAGTCGCGCTTTGATTGCAACTGTTCATAAAGGCATCATGCAGATATAATGAGCATGGCTGCCTTTACGGCCCCTAGCCCCAGGTTAAGTGGTATTAGATACAGTTCGAAACCCAGTCACATTATACTAACAACTGGCCAACCAAGGCCAGCTTCCTTGTTCTAACCCCTAACAGTGTGGTGAGCGTCAAACAAGGCAGCAACAAGTACCATTTTTATAGCCTTTGTATGACCCTATCCGGGTTTAATAACTTGTCTCCTGACTTCGAAAACAAACGCTCTAACATTCGTGTTTCCTGCTAATTCGACCCACTTAAAATGCCCTTATTGCTCATCCTGTGAACGCAATTCCTGTGAATGACGTCCTTCCGGTGAGTCACGTGACTGTACGTCGCAGGCGGATAATCCCACTTCGTATTACGTGCAGTATCAAATTACGGCTGTTTTTGTACTAATTATTAAAAATCCACAGTATGTTGGACCGAATGTAACATGGTGTCACCTATTAAGAGTATGAATTATGCTTGGGATAACTGTGACCATTGTAAGTTCCACCGGATGTGTGCGATTTTCGAGATTTTCATGTAATGCTTTCATGTAAATGCGTATTAAATATCATGACAACAAAGCACTTTGAAAAGGTGGAAGTAAATAATAATAAAAGGATTGTGACTGGCAATTTATTATATGTCACTTGTCTAGAATTACCTTGTCTTTTTATATAGTCAGTTTAAGCCACGCTTAAGCCACGCATGATGCTAGAGGGGTTAGGTAAGTTGGTTACTTAACCGGTGAATTCTGACCGCTGGTCAATTTACCGTCGTTAGAACTTTGTTCTATTACTGTTCATGTAAATGCCGAAAAAGGACCATTTGTCAACTATCACAATGCATGCGAGCGTTTTTGCCATATGTGATCTTATTCAACGTCATATGGTCCAAGGCCAATCGGAATTAGACGCAGTCATGACACAACAGAATGTCAGAGATTTTTGACACGCCCTCCATACTATTACTTACAAAAGAACAGCACTCACTGTAAAATTCAAGAAACTTCGATTGAATGTGTTTGGCTGAATATGCGTGACACATCAGTTTTTGTTTTGTAGTGAATACTACTGACGTATGTTAAAATCATCACACAATGCACAGGCAGGATGTAACAAATGCTTCAAGGTGGTGGTAACTCCACGTCATATGCAGAGCCTTTCAGTATATTGCTGTCCAAGTAAGGATATGATTCACGGTGTCAAAAATTAAATTACCCTTCTTATCGATTAGTCCGTGTGCCTGGAAATCGCTGTGGCTTTGGTAAAAATACGTCCAGGTAAGATGTACCATCTGGGGAGTCTGATGTAGTTTCCTTTAAAATCCAACGAAAAAATAAATGTATCTTTCTCAGCCTAGTAGGTGTCCATGCAATTGCTGTAGATGAATCCGACAGTCCATTCATTCGAATTGTTCAAGGTATTGTTCATTTGAAGACGCACATGACCTCTCGAGGGACTGGTTCCTAAACGGAAGACGATTGGGTTGTAATGATGTCGCTTTCAACTACGCGAGGCAAGATGCTTGCCACATGTGGCGGGCGGTCACTAGTCTTTATAAGTGACCAGTGACCCCGCGGCTGGCGGGCATCCGAGGAAATGACAAACAGGCTCGGTTTGTGGGCTGTATTGTCTGTGTAAACAGACGTCCGCTTCGGAACACTATCCAGGTACCAGTGTTTAGGGACGGTGCAAGTCACTTGCCAAATATAAACTCTTCTTACCACCCATAGACAAGGTGAGGGTAAGATTTATCATGGACGGATTAAAACCGCCATGCACAGTTTAGCCAGCTCTTCCTTTTCCCTCCTCCGCCAATCCCAGAGCGTTCGTGACGTATACCGTATTTCACCTAAAGTTTAGCTTTTTTGAGAAGGACACATTTTGCGTGATTCATCCAGCTCATAGGGCCACTTAAAGTCTCAAAGTCCTAAAACTACACATTTGATGCCAAGAATTATGTTTTTTGGTAAGAAATTAATCAAACTTCACAAAAAATCTTATATGATTATGAAAGTTCATTTCTACCAGCCATACTTTTGGTGATATACTTAAGATATCATATCCGACGTTAACCCTAAGCCAGTCATCATCGACAATCTGTATGTAAGCGTCATGAACAAGCGTGTTAAGTCGATAACTGCAACACCCATTTCCAGAACAATATACCTGAATCAACAGTTGCCAAAGCAATATGTAAGAAATATTAAAATAAATACCAAATAAAAGATAGTAACATATACGATGGAAGGGGCCATCATCCAAACAGTTTCCAGTGATGCAGCAAAGACAGTTGATTTTCAACAGGCGTGGCTTCAGTGTTAAATCTCAGTCATCAGTGCAGTTCTCAATGAGAAGGGATCGATATTCGTTTGGCGTGACATCCGATTCAAATTTCAGCTCGTATGCAGTTCTAGAATAATTTCCAGGTTGAACAAATACGGGTTAAGGGATCTCAGTTGCACTTAGATTGAAACTGTTCACAAAAGCACAATGCTGATGAAGGCCGATTTCTTATGAATTTCTAATTAATGGGCTACGTCTTTAGAATATTGATTTACATTTATAGGCCTGTGTTAACAGGAAGCACTGCCATCAAGTTTCAGTAATGTTGAGAAACAGCTTATAGATATTCCTGGCAAGATATATTCGAAGGACCTTGTATGGTAAGGCGGGGAATCTGCACCAGTGCGAGAAACTGCACCTCAAGAAGCGAAACAAACTATAATTTTGACAACTGCTGACATCTTCGTCAGGTTCACTGTACTATGAAGGATGCCACTCTGACTGTTGAAGAAATACGGATTTTAAACTTGCCAAAATGACAAAACCAATCACAATTATAAAGTTCATGTTTTTACATATGAAGACAATCGTTAAACAAAACGGAACTTTGACAACACATAGAAATTCATAAATGATAGTTTCACAAAAAATATTTTTTTGGTTAACGTCGATCTTCATAAAGTGCCTCGTTTGAACAAAAAATTGGCGTTTCTGACCGAGATTGCATTGTTGGTGGGTTATTACTAAGCAACCATCTCTTTTGTGGCCATATGACTTTTCTGGGCTTTTCCACTAACTTTTATACTTCTGATTCCGAAACGCACAGAATTGTGCTGGGATTTTGAAAATTGCACTTTATTATCGTTCCTCTCTGGGACCTTACTGTACCGGGTCCTTTCAAAATCAAACACAAATTACAGCAAGGATAGCAAGTAAAACCAGCACAACGACGATAGCGTTGTATAGCTGGCAAAATGATAACAAGTAACCGTGGAGACCCGCACTCTTGTCAATTCACCTCAGCTAGGTTCACTTAGTCCTTACATTAGGTAGTACTACCGTATCCAACTAAGTCGAACGCAGTCATCTATAGTTGTTTCTCAGGCGTGGTTAGCCTAATTAATTCCAGGGACTCTCGTTCTCGCTTTGGCCTATAGACCTATTACCCGCATTATATAACTTATTAAGTCATCCGAATTTAAAGTTATCCTGGACTAAAATAGATGCGTATTAAAAGAAAAGAACCAAATACATTTGTTTTGCATCAATTCGGCAACTTTGAAGGCCTATACAGTTGCTATATATACAATATCTAACCTGCCGTAAAATCTTGACCGTATTAGGTCTAATTGGCATGCTGAAGGATGGAGATCGACATAGGCCGAGTGAAAGATAGCTAAGAATAACTTAACTGCATGTTCAGCCACGATTGTGCTGGTTGGTTCGTTTCCGATAGGCCTACAAAGGTGGAACGACACGATCTTCCCTTGAGGCCAATTTCCACTCTATGGCTTGTCGTCTTGGATATTTGTACTGAAGATATCTAGACCTAGGCGTATGTGGTCTGTATCCATTTAGCCCCTCTCCTCGTAATCCTACACAAAAGTGCGTCATAATAATTATGCCAATTTGTATGATATATAAAATATCGTTAAACTTCATACTCTCAAAATTAATCCCTTAAATGTAACAGAAAATTTGAATGATTGAGTGTATTCGATTATTGAACCAGATTAAGCCTATTTTCTTAAAATTGGAGAACACATAAAAATTACGTAGCCTCCTCCCCCAACCCCCCCCCCCCAAAAAAAAAACTCTCTTAAACTTCAGATAAAAGAGTGCGAAAAGTTAGTTGTAGGCTAAATGTTGTAAAGTTGTAAAATTTCTTTCGATTTCTCTTAAAAGAGAATTTAAAGACACTTGAAACTTTGGGACCACCTCGTGATATAGGGCCTAGGCCCTATATTGTCTTTGTGCAATAATGTTCTAAACGAGGAAGTAACTAACAATTACACATATGTAATAAATATATTTGCTCTAGAATTTAGTCTTTTCAGCTAACAAATGTGGTTGAACTGAATTTTTTAATATATTTCTAAATATTATCATAATTCAGATTAAATGCATGTGTTTGGATATAAACAACAAATTTTGCCTACATTCAAATAGATTTATTAGGCATGCATCACATCCTTATTTAGAACATTATTATGCAAAGACGACATGGTGTATACCAAATTGTGGTCACGAATACCCACCATACAAAAATATTTTCAAATACCGTTTTCTCCTGACAGAAAAAATCGAAAAAAAATACTGAAGACCACATTTGCAAATAAGATTGCACTGTCGGGTCCTGATGCCTCCTCCTGCACGAAATGCCTGTTGGTAGGTTTGATATGCTCATTAGCATACGAAGATTCTAGTAAACATGACAGCGCCATCTATGTTACCAAAGGAAGCCAAGGTAGCGCTAGGCGGAGAGTTGTTAGGCGCTTCTGGTGTCGAAGATGATGTAGTTCAGAGCGTGGAACAAACCCACTGTTTTTGTATTACTAGCAATAAGCGAATCAAAAGTCATACCGAATGTAGCAGCGAGTGAGGGAAGTGGGGAAACTGCCACACTTGTTTAATGTCAGCCTCCATTTTGATTCACTCATCAACTCAAGACGGCCATATCAGTTGTTGTTTTGCTTACAGAATGAATCTGTTTTTTCAATGTTGGAAGAGGGCATAAAAATAAAACTAAATCGTAAAATCATTAAATTTGTGAAAAATTGGATTATCTGAGACTTAAAATTTTCTTGCTTTTCAAGGCTTTCCGATCTTGTTACTGTGTCTTCAGCATGAAAAATTGATGACATCAATCGGACAAAATACATGCATTTATGATTTATTTATATTCATTTTTGTATTTTTTAGTATGTGTTAATTCCTCCATAAAACACAAAACAAAATTGGTGTCGTCTTGCGGTATGGACATGACCACATAGGTAAACATACCGGTGGGGACTACGGCGATTAATTTCTGCAGCGAAATGAAAACAGTGTTATTGCTAGGTTTGGTATTCTTTGGTATTAACAGCTTTTAAGTAACGGGAATGTGGTAAGGACATAATCCGGTGACATCAATGAAATTGAGAATGGCCCGGAAAACTTTGCTGGATAATTTACTACCAGTCAACTCAGCAAACACCAATAAAATACTAATTTTCATTTTCTCAGCTTTTAAACTTGTAGAAACCATCACATCAGGTGAACTCCATGGGAGATAATCTATTCACAGGATAGGGTGTTCAGCATTGATCTTTTACCAATGCCATTTTCTGATTTACAGGTTGCTAATTGGGGCACCAAAAGCCGACACACCTCAGAAAAAAATCCAGAAAGCAGGAGCGGTGTACAGGTGTAAGACTGAGCGAGTGAATGATTGTCAGCAAATTCCTTTTGATACAAAAGGTAAGATGGGGTTTTGTATACCAAATCACACTGTAACACTCTTATATGTACATGTACTGGTACAGTAGCCTATAACCCCAAGGTGATTTCAGAAACTAACTTTAAACCAAACCAAATGTGGAATGTAACTTCAATTTAATTTAAAATTCAATTTCAGCCAAATTTTTGTTGAATTCCATGGGCTGTTTTAAAAGTTAATTAAACCAATCTCTTCCTAACACAGAGCAGTAACAACTTTAACTTTACCTTATAAGCTTAGGGCTCGGTTGTTCAAAATTGTTTTAGGATAGATTAAATCCAGACTTGATTTCAAGCCGAGTCTTCAGTTTTGTACTTAGTCCAAAAACAATTGTGTAACAGTGTATTAAATATGAACTAAATCAGCTACTGTTACACTTTGTACTTGAAATGACAACTTTATTGGCTGTTGAGTTTGGCGAAAATTTTAAATAAACACATGACTTAACACCAGTATTAGCTAATTCACTTTCAATAAAGGTTTGGGGAAATGCCTTGCCTCATTATAATTCTAGTATTTATTTATTTGTTTCATTATTAAGTCCAGGCTATGAATTGCCTCAGCTGAATTTTAGGTATGGGACTGTAGATTTATGCAAGCATGACCAAGGCTGCAAGATTTAACCCAGGAAATCCTATCTCCACTCTCAGCCAATCAGCGACGATTCTGTATCCCTTTATGATTACAGTTCACATATCACATGATTACATATCCAAACATTATCATTGTGCTTTGCTGTCTGTTGTAGATGAATGAATGGGGCGCAATCTCAGAATATTAGTTTTAAATAACGTACATATTGCATCTGTTGGTTTTATCTGTAGGTAACAACATTCGATGGAATGGCAGTGAGTTTTTGGATATAGAGGACAAGTCAAACCAGTGGTTTGGTGCAACGGTCAAAAGTTCTGGAGAAAATGGTGTCATTGTGGTGAGTCAGTTTATTCATAAATGAACATTTCATATGTCAGAACTGACGCAGTGGTGCACATATTGCTTAGGAATTGACAGAAATTTTCACGTAATTCATAAACGTAACTTTTATATTATTTAAGTATACTTTAAATGTTTATGAACTCAGGATAGGTTACATGTACACTTTATGTTTATGAATTTGCCTGAAAAGTATAGACTTGTACACTTTATAGGTATGAAATGGGGCAAGATACAATTAACATTTATGAATTATGGCAAGGGCAAGCCTATGCTTTGCATTCATGGATAGAAGTAAGCGTATATTTGCAATAATGATTTGAGGCAACTGTACACTTTACATTTGTGATTTGAGACAAAGGTACACTTTACATTTATGATTTGAGACAAGGGTACACTTTACATTTATGATTTGAGACAAAGGTACACTTTACATTTATGATTTGAGACAAAGGTACACTTTACATTTATGATTTGAGACATGGGTACACTTTACATTTGTGATTTGGGACATGAGTACACTTTACATTTATGATTTGAGACAAAAGTACACTATACATTCATGTTTTGAGGCAAGGGTAGACTTTACATTTATGATTTGAGACAAGGGTACACTTTACATTTGTGATTTGAGACAAAGGTACACTTAACATTTATGATTTGAGACATGGGTACACTTTACATTTGTGATTTGAGACAAGGGTACACTTTACATTTATGATTTGAGACATGGGTACACTTTACATTTATGATTTGAGGCAAGGGTACACTTTATTAAGGGCAGGATACTGTTAACGTCCATGGATTGAGGCAAAGGCACACTACATTTATGAAGTGAGCCAATGTCGAGCCTTCTGTTTACCAGGGAGACTTAGTTGAATTGTGTAGAAAATGATGTGCACACTTGCAGGTGTTTACCAAGAGGCTGCATATAAGCCAGAAGAGCTTTTGCTAAGCTGACACTTTGTATGGAGAAATAAGTTGAGTGATTGCTTTAAGAGAGGTTAAAGTGGTCTTCATATCTTACAATGTACCACCCAGAATCCCTTGGAAAAATTCTTTGTACAGAGTAACAGGTTGTCGTGAAGAGCCGAAACCAACAAACAGGTTTTGTTAAGCCTTGGAACGGTTCCACATTTCTTATTGATGGTTGTTTCTAGTATCGCACCAGTGCCTGGCAAACTGCCTCTACAGGGTGGGGCTGCGGAGGAGGGGGTGGGTGGTAGAATTCACGCCTGGAAAAATAATCTGAGAAAAATTGTCTGTTGCACTGATCATACGGCTGCAGAATTAATCAGTAGATTTTATTTCTAGACAAAGGTTAAAGGGGAGTCTATAGATAGGAGACAAATCATGACTGTGTGCTCTGAAGAGTTGTTGTAGATTGCCACTTTTAACAGTTTACACAAAGGTACCACCATTTCCAGCCTCGTTGATGAACAAAGCATATAGATCGGAGCTGCCTGCACACAGGTAAATCACACCACAAATTAACCGGCTAAAAAAACTGACAAACGGGAGTATAAAAGCACTGCTTCCTGCTGAGGTTGCCAATAGACTTGTTGCATTTGTCAGAACTCGACTTGGTTTGTTATTGAGAGGCTTGTGTTATGTGACTGTGTGCGGGGGAAAAAGCAGGGACCACCTGGCGCCTGGATGAAGTATTAACTGGTTTTTGGTGAAGTAAAATTGTTACAGCCCCTGTACCCATAGAGCAGCTTGTGCATAACGATCCAAGGCTATTGGCACATGTCCCTGCTAGGAGCATGGTCATTTTTATATATATGTAAGGTTGATGCCGTGCTAATTCCTGGCACTTGAGCCTCACACATGTGAAGTTGTTACAGCACTTTTGCTTTTGTCTGTTTTTTTTATGTATTTATTTATTTTATTGGTGTTTTACGCCGTACTCAAGAATATTTCATTTATACGACGGCCAGCATTATGGTGGGTGGAAACCAGGCAGAGCCCGGAGGAAACCCACGACCATCCGCAGGTTGCTGACAGACCTTCCCTCTTACGGCCAGAGAGGAAGCCAACACGAGCTGGACTTAAACTCACAGCGACCGCGCCAAAATCAAATTAAAATGTTGAATGAATCGTACTGATAGTTTCTCTTTCATATGGGTATAGGTTGAGGAATTAAGATATGGATAGGCAGGCCTCAAAATAACTTTTTTAACTGAAACATTTCAAAACATTGTTCAGTCCTTGTAGTTACATGTGAAGTTTGTCAGTCACCACTTTGTTTGAACCTGACAAGATGTGATTTCATGATTGTCCGTCGACTGCTTATTTCCAGTCCTTATTGGGGGATATTCTATTACTCGCTCATGGGGACTAATGTGTGTTTACAGGTTTACCTTTTTTTTGTTTTATTACCATTTTCTAAAAGTGTCTTTTCAGTTTTCTTTTTTTTTTCTGATTCTATCATCTTTGTGCCACGTTAACAAGGCTAAAATATGGCTAGTGTGACATTAAATCCCAGAGTGTCCGTCTCAAAGTCGGGAGACCCTAGGGTCAAAAAAATTTTATACTGGCACTTGCTGTGGCATGGTTTGATGCTCAGCTAGGAAACATGACAGGTTGGCCTGGTGTCAATATAATGTGACAGGGTGGGGTGTCATGTCTGGTGTCTTCAACATGATATTTCAAAGGTGGTATCACTTTGGCGGCATGCATGGACTTGCCCTGCCTCAAGAAGACACAGTATATGTGCACACACCTGATGACACCTCATCGTCATATGACTGAAAAATTGTTTAGTATGACGTTAAACCTCAAGCATACACACAGGCATGTACATGTACATCTACACACCTCATTACAGTGTCAGCCACACAGTCATTAACGAACGCTATGATTAAAATGACAATGTCTTTTATTCTAGATGACACAGTCAGGACCAAAGACTTCTTCTTGACTTGGCTGCCAAAGCTATTAGGTCATGGATAATTTGCGTTTTCCTCAAGTAATGTTTAAATGTCCATATGCAATGTAAAGCAACTTCCCAAGTCATAGTTCAGGCATGTACAGATATTTGATTTAATATTTTGTTTGCAGCGTAATGACCCGGGAGCCTCTTGCCAATGTGGTCGCTGTGAGTTCATGTCCAGCTCATATTGACTACCTCTCTGGCTGTAAGTGGGAAGGTCTTCCAGCAACCTGTGGATGGTCGTGGGTTTCCTCCCACCATAATGCTGGCTGCAGTCGTATAAGTTAAATATTCTTGAGTACGGCGTGAAAAAACAATCAAATAAATAAATAAAATGTTTCGTCCATGATCAAGTCACTTATTTGGCCTGATTCTGAAAGCTGTAGTTTTTTGAAAAATTGGTGTTTTCAGGTTTGTTTGTAAAGTAAAATTATATCCTTGTGGAAAAATGGAAGTTTCAGCACAAAAACATAATATTTTATGGCCTATCTTTGCTTCTGAAATTACGTATTTAAGATGCACTGTTAGGACGTCATTATCAATATTACACACAGGTGACAATTTTAATATGCGTTGTTAATATGCACCTGTAGCTTCCATGGCAGCTAGTGAGTGAGTGAGTGTTCTTGGGTTTCAGGGCTTGGGATGAGTGAGTGCTTGGGGTTTAACGTCACACAATTTTTCAGTCATATGACGACGAAAGAATCCTTAGAGCACATGTAATGTGCCTCCTTGTTGCAGGAAGGATTTCCACCACTCTTTAATCTAGTGCTGCTTCATTGAGATGCCTTACCGAAGGCAAGTAAGGCGCCCCGCCCAAGCCGTTATACTGATACAGGTCAACCAGTTGTTGCACTATCTCCTTCATGCTAAATGCCAAGCGAGGGAGTTACAACTTCCTCTTTTAAGGTCTTCGGTATGACTCGACCCAGGATTGACCCCTGGATCTATCGCTCCTGAAGCGGATGCTCTACCAACTGTGCTATCAGGGCTGGTCCATGGCAGCTAATACTGGAGGTATTGTGTCACCATGGTAGATATGTCCATGTAGCACAACCTGCACTTTGTTGCAGCATTCAGTCAAATTTCAGAATGCAGATTATCATGTAGTATCAATCAGGGTTCGAAATTAACGCTGGTCTGAGGCCAATGGAATATTGTTCAGGCCAGTAGAGTTAAACAAGCACTGTTCCGACTGACTGATACTTTATCAAGACTTAATTCAGAACCAGTGACCATACCTTACCTACTTGTATATATGGTTTCTACTATAAATTCTGCATATTAAGATGAAAGTACATATGTATATTGTAGGAAGATCAGCAGGTCTCAAAGGACGCAGATGTCATTGGCCAGTGACATTTTGTAGTTAATTTCAACCCCAGAATACCAGCGGATAACATTTGATTCTGTTTCTTCAGTTTTTTTGAAGGACACAACGAGAGTCTGTATAAAAGACGGCAAATTTAACAAACATATGGACACATGTAATGTATTTATTACATGTAAGCAGAAAAAAAGAAACACTTCTTCTTCCTGTTTGCGTAAAAACTTAAACTACTCAATGTGTGAACTAATGGATAACACATTTTTTTTTTCGTGAGTGCTGAATTGGCAAAACATTTTCAGCAAAAATAAACACAAATTTATTTTTAGCTCCCAGGGGTATGTCTGCTTTAGACATTATCAGCGGAACCTGGAATGAAGATGTAGACAATGACCTTTGACCTAAATTCTGGATGGATCATGTGATCAAAACACTGCAGATGTAATAAATCAGAAACAGCTGCGGTTTTGGCAAAGTTGTGAAGAGAGTTGGTAAACTTGCGTTTTTCTGCTTGAAACAGGTCAACTACTTGCCGTGTTGTGATTTTCATGTCAGTGTGATTCGGCTATCTGCTGACGAGGAATGAGCAGCGTCGATTTTTCGAACAGCAGGAGTTTTCTGCCAAATCCTGAGCTTGATCAGTAGGGTTTTCGGGCTGGTATAGTACGGGAATCAAATTCTCAAAATACTGGAAAAGTTACAGCATTCCAATAAAGAAACAGATAAAAAAAGAATTAAAGACTATTTTATCAGGGAAGAAGACTGTGTGGTTGTTTCATTTCCATTTATACTTTTAACAGAAGTAGAAGGTGATTCTTTTAGATGTAAGCTTACGTATTATCTAAGTGATTATTTAGGCTGTTTACGTCTGTGAGAAATAAAGCACATTAATCTCTGATACAACTTATATTTTATCACTTTAATATTTGCCTTGAAAAAAGGAATTGAGAAACAACCTGATTATGTCTAAATCTAAGATTAAATTGCCATGAATTCTGCCATGAGTTAAACCGGCAGGGAATTTGTTTGCATTCTGTTTGGTGGGTGGTGGAGAAGGGGAAGTGGGAAGGAAATGAGTGGTTAACTTGTCAGTCTATGTTCTTGTTTTGTGAACATGTAAACCACGGGCTCTAACATCATGTAGGTGTGGAGGGTATGCACAGAGGTGTAGAATGACATGGTGCTGATAGGCATGAAGGAATCAGATAAGGTTGTGTTTTGGTTCATTTAAGAAAGTTGTGATGTGCATTACTGTGCTATCTTACAGACCTTCAGGTGTTAGGATGCTTGCACTGAAAGCACATGCATGGAAGAGTTTCCTGCTCTCCCTGTTTGTCTTCGTACCTGTTAATTAAATTGCAAGGCCAGAATGATTTAGGCCAGAATGATTTAAGCCAGAAGGTTTTAGACAAGAAGGTCTGAGGCCAGAAGGTTTAAGGCCAGGTCTTAGGCCAGAAGGTTTAAGGCCAGGTTTAAGGCCAGAAGGTTTAAGGCAAGGCTTTAGACAAGAAGGATTTAGGCAAGAAGGATTTAGGCAAGAAGGATTTAGGCCAGAAGGATTTAGACTATAATGACACATTTTTGTTTTGCTTAATCTTGCACCAAAATTTTAAAAATTACCCTACCGTACACAAATGTTTTCATTGAGCTTTTCTCATGAATCTTTATATTTTCTCTTTAAGACCTACATACACTGTGCCCTAATTTTTCATATACATGTATATGATTGGGAAGCATGAAATTACCTTTTTCTTGGGAATATAATCATACTGCCCTTCGCCAGGTATCTGATTGACCTCCTTTTGTTAATCCTTTTAGCTGGTCCAGTCGTAAAGCGGGTTCAAGAATGGGATAGTCATGATACAATTGCACTTAAACTTGTCAGAGGAAGAGTGCAGTGGCTAGAGGCAATTATCTTTGTTGTGCTAGGAGACACAAGGTACGGGTTCAAACCCAGCCTTGGACAGTGAAATTGTGGATTCCTCCACTCTTACTGCTTGAGGAGTCTTGGTGACAGTAAGCTTGTGTGTCTGTCTGCACCATATGCAGCATGCAGCATAGTTATGCATTCGTTATGTAGATTTGTCTGCACGTCTGCACGTCTGCACTGCATTTGTCTGACTGCAAAAAATGTGATCAGAAACATCCATATGTCCAGTATGAGTTTATTGTTATAAAAACTGCTTAGGCCATACCAATTTTATTTGGTGTTTTGCAGGCAAACTAACATTAAAAAATTAAAAAAAAATTGCATAAAAATGAAACTGAAAACTCACGTTTAAATGTTGTCAAATCTTGACAATTTGCTGGGACAAATCCACATTTCCCGCATATGAGAAGATTTTTCAGCTTTCTTTTTGTACCCTCCTCCAAAATTGGAGGAAAATTATTCTTCCCCTAAAACAACAGTTTAAATTTGTGTGGCCTTGCCAGATTCTGATGTAGATTGTTCACACAATAATATCCAGTGGAGAATTCTAAATGCGTTTGCGTGCAGTGCTGAAGTCATCCTCTGGTTTAAATGCACATTGCATACAGGTGCACGTTACAGATGAACTGGCTGTATACACACTGCGTTTGTTTATTATTTTGTGTCAAAAATTTTACCAGAGGCGGCCTGTAAGTCTGCTGTCAATTCCTGTGACAGCTAATGTCTTTGTCAGAGACACGCCCTCGCTAGATCAAGGTCAGATTTGGCAGATGCTGAAAGTTGGGCTTGTTTATAAAGATTCCAGTTGACAGGTTTACTGTTCAAAAATATTGTCCACATTGCCCGGATATTGGTATTTTTGTTATAGGCTGATTATACCAAAGACTAGTTTTTTTTCAGAACGATTTGAAACTGTTTTAAGATTTAATTACCACACTGAAGAATTACAGTACATGTATTATCAGTGTGACTGTCCGTCTGTCCACTTTATAGCCTTACAGGTGCCCCTTGCATGTACCTCCTTTGGCATGCGACACTGTTAAGGGCACTCTAGAGGCAGTTTAGCATATGGCAATAGATGGACTCAAGATGCCTATGGCTGGTGACTGCACCATGGTACATGTGCTAACCTATAGCATGAGTTACATTATAACCCTACCTGTACAGCTCTACTTGTATACCCACTTTATACAAACCACCCTACCCAAATGCTTTTACTTTTGATCTGAAATCATCATTTTAACCTTTGGAGTTTTTTCCTGCATTTTTCTTCTTCATTTAAAACTTTCTGCAGTTTGGAAATTATTCATGAAAAGATGCAGTGTAAATTTGCATTAATAATTGCAAATTTAAAATAAACTTGAAAATTTTATTTTGAAAATTAATTTTTTGATAAATATTCACTACCAGTATCCTGCATATAAGTTTCACATGTGGTACCATACAATTCATTCTTCAGAAAATAAACTGACCTGCCAAACTAACAGAAAAATAGAGCTTGTTAAAATAAATGTTCCGCATGCCTGTACAGACATCTCTTTTATAATGGGATACCGGCCAATGTGGGACGTATTATGTCATTTTAGTGACACTAAACATTCTACTGCTGCATCACTGTGACATATGATGTCACATTGAGTACCATATGCGTGTATGAAGACATCGGGCAACAAAAGACTTACACCGTGAAAATCATATTGTACTGCTGCACCACCTGGTGGAAGAGGAAAATCTGCTTGAACCTCATTTTGGCCTAAAATCTTCTGGCGATTTGAGTGGTAAAATGGAAACATTTCATGTAAAGCAAGATTTCAGAACGGTTAATTCACACGTGAGAAAGTTTGGTAGTGACTTGCATAAAACACACCACTAAATGAAAAATGTTTGAGTTTAAAAGTTCATGTGTGTACAAAGAGTGACTTTGTACAGAGAAACGTATTTAGATTATCAGTAACTTATATGCTAACATGATTCACAATTTCAATACATACATGCATACATACATACATTCATACATACATACATTCACTCATACATACATTCATAAACTCACACTTGCATACATACACGCACACCTACATACATACATACATACATTCATATTTACATTCATACATACTTTCATACACTCACACCTACACCTACACGCACACACAGACAACACACACATTCACACATACATACATTCATACATACATATTTACATTCATACATACATCCATACATACATACATCCATACATACAGACATTCACCTAGACCATTCCTTGCAGCTTTTCATCATCATTGAAAACTGTTGACTGATTCTCTTAATTTGCATTAATCAATCTTTAATTTTAGTACTTTATTTACTTTCTTAGTTCTTTGGTGGTTTATGCTGAATGTTTTGTTAATTGGCCTTGCAGTGACTGACTTGGAACGTCTATGTAATTTGTTTCACAGCTGGTATACCAAAGTCTGTTTTTGACACATATATTCTGTCTTTGTTGCCTTGATGTTGGAACTTTTGAGTCACCCTATCTTTAGGGTGGGGCATATGTAAGTGCTGTCTTCTAGAAGGATGGTGGGAGGGGTTGGGAGAGATACCCAGACACAAGGGTTTAAACACTCCCCTATTACACCAGACCCACAGAATACCCTTCTCTCTCTCTGATAAAGAGTTAAAATATAGTCTGTTGTTTAATCTACCACAGGCAAATGTCTCATAGTATGGGAATTTTGTGTTTTGACTTTATTAAATCTCTTTGTGCCAGACATCATCAAAGTAAATGTGCATTATAACATAGGTGGGTTGTATACAATAACGAAAATTACGCACAAAAGATGATTTTCATTTATTGAATTACCTAAAAAAATCCACTGCACTAAATATTTTAGAGAATATAAGTCATCAGGTATGAATAATGTGAATTATAGTATATGTTAAAATGCAGTATTAAGCTGGCCAGTGCCACAAGTTGCTGGTGTCAGGGCACATCACCCAGGATGACGGTGGTGGTGTCAGGGCATGTCACCCAGGATGACGGTGGTGGTGTCAGGATGCTTCACCCAGGATGAGGGTGGTGGTGTCAGGGCACGTCACCCAGGATGAGGGTGGTGGTGTCAGGGCACGTCACCCAGGATGAGAGTGGTGGTGTCAGGGCACGTCACCCAGGATAAGGGTGGTGGTGTCAGGACACTTCACCCATGATGAGAGTGGTGGTGTCAGGGCACGTCACCCAGGATGAGAGTGGTGGTGTCAGGACACGTCACCCAGGATGAGGGTGGTGGTGTCAGGGCACGTCACCCAGGATGAGGGTGGTGGTGTCAGGGCACGTCACCCAGGATGAGGGTGGTGGTGTCAGGGCACGTCACCCAGGATGAGGGTGGTGGTGTCAGGGCACGTCACCCATGATGAGAGTGGTGGTGTCAGGGCATGCCACCCAGGATGAGAGTGGTGGTGTCAGGGCACGTAACCCAGGATGAGAGTGGTGGTGTCAGGACACGTCACCCAGGATAAGGGTGGTGGTGTCAGGGCACGTCGCCCAGGATGAGGGTGGTGGTGTCAGGGCACGTCACCCATCATGAGGGTGGTGGTGTTAGGGCACGTCACCCAGGATGAGGGTGGTGGTGTCAGAGCACGTCACCCAGGATGAGGGAGGTGGTGTTAGGGCACGTCACCCAGGATGAGGGTGGTGGTGTCAGGGCACCTCACCCAGGATGATATTCCAAAGTTGAATCCCAAAAATTCTTCATTGCATGGCCAATGACTTTAAGTTTTCGGGATGGATTCTGCAACTATGGATGTTGTCTGGTGACTTCATAATTAGTTAAGGCGATAAAGTGAAAAGTGGGATTTTGTTTCAGCTGGTCTTACTATACATGTACTTAACCCTCAGCCTCACATCTGTATTCCACATGAGACAAGTTGAGTACATTTACATCAATCACACACAATCTCTTCAACCAAATACAACTGGTATATCAAAAATCCAAAAAAAAAATAAAAAAATAATCCCCCGCCCCCCCTCCCCCAAAAAAAAACGCTTTAAAATCATTCAGATGTCATTTTTGAATTTTAATGAATGTCACTTTAAAGATACATGTAAAAGTACCTTAACTGGTTTGTTCAACTTAACGCTTTAATAACATTATTATGCTGTAGAACAAACACAAAATTGTACTACACCCTCATAGCTTTATACAGAAGGATAGTTGCACTAGCATATAACTTAACCAGTATCAAATGTCAGATGTATTGCACACTCTCCCTGCTGAAATTGGAAAGTTTGGAACCCTTTATAACTGCCATGACTCCAGGAACATGTAAATAATGAGATAAGCTATGGTTTTCCCATTTTCCTGTGACATTCCTTGCAGAGGTTGAAGAAGCAAGGCTCGGGACAAGTTTTGTGGACTTTGATGTTTATATGATTTCTATAATGGGGCATGTGTACATCTGTGTTTATATATATATGTTTTTCTTTCCACTTAAGGGTTGTCTGCTATCTTAACTTTAGAGAATGGGAAAATTGTGTGAACAATTTCTGAACCTCTTGAAATACTATTTCACTTCTAAATCTACATTTCTTCTCAAAAGATAAACTTGAAACTTCATGTACATGTAAACTTTCTGTGTGATTTATGACATGGGACTGAGGTAGAACATGTAGAACACTGGACAAAGACTTATATGTACAGTGTGTTGGAACCTCACACACATGTAAACTTTCTTATTATGACATGTGACTGAGGTAGAATATGTAGAACACTGAACAAAGACTTATATGTACAGTGTGTTGGAACCTCATGCACCTGTAAACTTTCTGTGTGATTTATGACATGGGACTGAGGTAGAATATGTAGAACACTGAACAAAGACTTACATGTACAGTGTGTTGGAACCTCATGTACCTGTAAACTTTCTGTGTGATTTATGACATGGGACTGAGGTAGAATATGTAGAACACTGAACAAAGACTTACATGTACAGTGTGTTGGAACCTCATGTACCTGTAAACTTTCTGTGTGATTTATGACATGGGACTGAGGTAGAATATGTAGAACACTGGACAAAGACTTATATGTACAGTGTGTTGGAACCTCATGTACTTGTAAACTTTCTGTGTGATTTATGACCTGGGACTGAGGTAGAATATGTAGAACACTGGACAAAGACTTACATGTACAGTGTGTTGGAACCTCATGTACTTGTAAACTTTCTGTGTGATTTATGACCTGGGACTGAGGTAGAATATGTAGAACACTGAACAAAGACTTACATGTACAGTGTGTTGGAACCTCATGTACCTGTAAACTTTCTGTGTGATTTATGACATGGGACTGAGGTAGAATATGTAGAACACTGGACAAAGACTTACATGTACAGTGTGTTGGAACCTCACACACATGTGAACTTTCTGTGTGATTTATGACATGGGACTGAGATAGAATATGTAGAACACTGGGCAAAGACTTATATGTACAGTGTGTTGGAACCTCATGTACTTGTAAACTTTCTGTGTGATTTATGACATGGGACTGAGGTAGAATATGTAGAACACTGAACAAAGACTTACATGTACAGTGTGTTGGAACCTCATGTACCTGTAAACTTTCTGTGTGATTTATGACATGGGACTGAGGTAGAATATGTAGAACACTGGACAAAGACTTATATGTACAGTGTGTTGGAACCTCATGCACCTGTAAACTTTCTTATTATGACATGTGACTGAGGTAGAATATGTAGAACACTGAACAAAGACTTATATGTACAGTATGTTGGAACTGCATGCACGTGTAAACTTTCTGTGTGATTTATGACATGGGACTGAGGTAGAATATGTAGAACACTGAACAAAGACTTATATGTACAGTATGTTGGAACTGCATGCACGTGTAAACTTTCTGTGTGATTTATGACATGGGACTGAGGTAGAATATGTAGAACACTGAACAAAGACTTATATGTACAGTATGTTGGAACTGCATGCACGTGTAAACTTTCTGTGTGATTTATGACATGGGACTGAGGTAGAATATGTAGAACACTGGACAAAGACTTATATGTACAGTGTGTTGGAACCTCATGCACCTGTAAACTTTCTGTGTGATTTATGACATGGGACTGAGGTAGAATATGTAGAACACTGAACAAAGACTTACATGTACAGTGTGTTGGAACCTCATGTACCTGTAAACTTTCTGTGTGATTTATGACATGGGACTGAGGTAGAATATGTAGAACACTGGACAAAGACTTATATGTACAGTATGTTGGAACCTCATGCACCTGTAAACTTTCTTATTATGACATGGGACTGAGGTAGAATATGTAGAACACTGAACAAAGACTTACATGTACAGTGTGTTGGAACCTCATGTACCTGTAAACTTTCTGTGTGATTTATGACATGGGACTGAGGTAGAATATGTAGAACACTGGACAAAGACTTATATGTACAGTGTGTTGGAACCTCATGTACTTGTAAACTTTCTTTTTGATTCATATGACCGTGGGCAGGTAAAAAAGAACACTGGACAAAGACTTTATACAGTGACCAGAACATCATGTGACTGAAAGTTGTTTGAAATTTGCACAGAGCAGAGACAGTCTGAAACAGAATAGAACACTGGGCAAAGACACATAATGGTTTTGCCTGGGGATTGTTTATGAAGACATGAGGAAGTTCTACCCAGTGAAAACCTTATCACAAGGGGATGTCCAGAAACGGTTGTTTATTAGGGCAGAACTTTAAATGGTCAACAGATGGTCAAGCTGTGGGCAAGAACACTGGTCAGATTGTCCTGAGTGAAGGGTTTAAGCTTCTGTCAGGAACCTGACAGTGCTTTGGCTAGGTGAATAGAGAAACTGTGTGAGGATGGGGAGTGAGCATGTTAGCTGTGGGTATGAGGTTTGTCTTGGGAGGTGACTTACTGCTTCAGACGTGGGGCTTTATTCAATCCACAAAGCCATTTCTGACTCAAGTCACAATTTGAAATACACATTTAGTGGTCATTTTTGGGCCATATATATATACTAAAATGTTGGCCACCTCATAAATTTGATCTAAAATCAAAGATTGAAAGAATAGAAATTTATCTGGTTAGATATTAGTGAGCATCTGGTTGTGTTGTGAACAGCTGGATAAGTTTGTGATGAAGGAGAGTCGAACTTTTGTGACAAAATTTGTGAGAAACAAGGATGGATATTGCAGAGTTGGACATGCAGAGTTTTATGAAGGTAGTATCTTGAATGACATGGAGCAATAGATAATTAACTACTGTAAATCTTCAACCTTTTCAACCATTAAAGCACTTTCGTCTAAGGAATTTATGTCTACAATTATGATGAAAATGATGGTGAAGATTAGGACATTAGCACATGTGAGGGACAGCTAAAAAAAAAAAACTACAATTTTTATAGGCAAATAAATGTGATAAAATATTACTGTGAGTGCTAGAGCTTAAATTTTCCAGTAGCCAGTAGCTTAAATCCTATTTTCATGTATACCTCAAAACACCAGGTATAATATGCAACATTGTCATGGACAAAATTTTAGAACATTCATATGGTATACCAAAGAGTGGTATACAATAACCAGTGTTTTTATTATTATTATTTTTTTTTAATATTTTTTTTTATTGCTTTGCTTTTTCAATCTGGCTTAGAATGCCATTATTCTTGGATTCTTACAGATAAAGTTAATATGCGATTGTGCTTCCCAGGATACCCAGGAATTATAAAAGTAAAGGCCTCAAAAGTTGTGTTCCTGCGGGCTGGCTATTTCAACACCAATCAGATAGGATGATCAAATAGAATGATAAAGTACCCTGTTTTTGGATGTGTCATTATGCGCACATTTTGTTCACTGATATTCAGGGACAAGCAATGTGATGTCAGTCAATCGTGTATTTTACGAAGTTCAATCCTTAGCCATTGTGGATACAGTCTCAGTGCTTGTAGGAGCAAAAGGACATGGTTGTACATACGGACTATCACTCATGTCAAAGGCAGATATTGTGAAATTGAAAATGTCAGAGGATGCTGAGGTGTCATTAAGGTAGAATAGTATAATACTGGACTGAGGATTTAGCCTTGAGGGAAATACCTCATGCTTTTCCGACATTTTCTCATCAAAATAAACTAATCGGGAGCTCCCAGATAGGTCAATGCTGGATTTGCAAGGCTCACAAGGGATGCAGGCAGAAGTGCAAAGCACTAAACATGAAATTTACTTTTACACACATATTTTTATAGATACATTGTACATGACCTAAAATTGACAACTGCATAAATAATAATAATAATAATAATAATAATAATTATAAGAATATCTTTATTTTCATGTATAACTTTGTGCTGATTAATGCGTTGTTTTATTATTTTTTTTTTAATAACCCGTGTGACTGCAGAGTGGTTGTGTGAGTGAATGGAGGGCCTCAGAGAAGATCAATACTGTCATATTGAGTGAGTTTGTTAACCTCTGAAAATAAAGATATATATATATATATATATATATATATATATATATATATATATATATATATACACATATGGAGATACAAAGCTTTGCAGTGTGTTTGGCACTTTCTTCCACTTTTGGTGCAAATTTTTAAACGATATGAAGTAAAATGGTTTTGTCTGATTCTGAGAGTGTTAGTGGAAGTATTAATACTGAGTAGCTAATCCTGCTAATCCTGCTTTGTCATCAGGGTTATAAGTAGCAGGGATGGGATGGTTGTACATGCAGGAAACTAAACACACATCAGGATAATTCATGCCCTATTAACAACCAATCATTTTCAAGTAATTAACTGAGCTTACAACCCTCTTGGCATCTGGTATCCAACAGAACAGTCAGTTTAAACGATGTGAGATTACAGACGAGTTAAACAATGCGTTTTTAGCTCGCCTGTACAAAGTACGTAACTTATGTCGTACCCTGAAACATCAGCGTTGGCGTCCATTAACAGGGAAAGCAATCTTAAGCAAAATGTTAGTGGTTTTACATGCATATAGAGCACTGTGACACAAGATGGATGTTAATTCGCTGATACTCTGTGTGCGTATTAATTACCGTAAATTACCAAATTCACGATTTTAGTACTTCATGTATTGAGCTGAAGTTTTGCATTTATTTGTCTCCTACTGGCAAGCTCTTGGTAGCCTTGCTACCAAATCTAAGTTTGGAAGTATATAGGCTTTAGAAAGATTGAGTCGGCTGAGGAATTTGTCTGAGCTTTCTGTATACAGTACATGCCACATGTGAACGTAGTCTTGTAGGAGAATTACATTGTTTTTCATTTAATAGCTAACCTTGACCGATTTTCAAGGTCATGAGAGGTCTGTAGCTCCTTTAAGTTCCATTACACACTGCATGCATGCATATCTCTAATGCAACTGTGGTATGTATTGCATTGTGCAACATTTTGTATGCTTTTTTTTTTAGGACTTTTTTTGGAGGAGGAGGGGGGGGGGGGTGTCGTACATCATGTTTTATAAGCCAGCTTGGGACATCCAGTTCATATAGTTTAATGGCACCCAAAGCTTGAGCTGATCGACATAAGAAATATGCCCAAAATAACGCTACAGAAAGACCCAAATTTATAATTACAAGGCTCTGGTAGAGAAAGATGGGTAAATGAAACACTTTCATCAATTAAATTCACTGCAGCCTGTGATATTCCAAGGTGCATGATCAGACGAGACACATGAATGGTTGGTTAAAACATCAGGTGGTTCCCTAAGTTATATGGGTTTAGGTTTTTCCATATGCCTTCCTTGAAGCTGACGTCCCCCAGATTACGGAGAAATGCGAACAGAGTACATGTAAGGCGACATCAGTTTTGTTTTGTCTTTTTGAGTCGACGCTAAAAAAAATCCAAAAAAAAAAAAATGTTGAAAATCCAACATTTCATTTTGTCCGATCTTGGTATATATAAGATTTTCTTGTTTTTCAAGGTTTTCTGATTATGCAAATATGTTTTCAACAGAAAATTTTGCCTAAATAGTTCACATTTTTCACAGACTAGATGAAAAATAAATGGAAAAAAAGATTTTTTCTGCTCGTAAAACAACAATTAAGATTGGTGTGGCCTAAAAGAGAAAATTAGCCTTAATAAGAAAATAGAAGCGGCGCCCAAAATTAAAAAGCTGTTCACCCCACTGACATTACTGCATGTATGCATGTCCCACTTTGAACAGTACTGATCAGGTGTCCCTGGCATTTAAACATGCCTCTGGGGTTGTAGAAGTTTTCTGGCAGAGTGTATATAAGGCTTAAACATCATCCACTCTAGGATGTAGGGAATTTCATCTTATCTAACATTTTAACATCATCCACTCTAGGATGTAGGTAATTTAATCTTATCTAACATTCTCATCATCCATATTATAATGACTGCTCTGGCTTCAGGTTTAACAGGCATCCTGCTATCTAAGCCTAATTGCCAATTTCCAGCAGCTGGGGGATGGTCCGTCCAGGAAGCAAGATACTTGTAAACTTTCCCCTCCTCTTTTTAACTTGTCTTATTTCCCCCAAGACACTCCCCCCTCCCCCCCCCCCCCAATGTCATTCCTTGTCGGGCCAGTTAAGGACATGTTCAGAGCACCCAAAGCCTTGAGCCTTCCTGTATTTTAAGAAGATTCATTGTTGAGATATGCTTTTTGGGTTGTTTATGTACATTATTTTGTAGATAAAACTGTGGTAAATAACCCAAACTTTCACCCAACAAATTGCACTCATAAATTAAAGGTGAATAAATGCCGTGAAGTATTGCTTAAGAGGCTAAAACTTACATTACAGTAAATTACAACATTTGCACAAGACTTGCACGTCATATTTGTAGGAGACAAGTAGGTTACACAAGACTGGCTCATTCGTTTTCAGAGGCGCCATGAAAGTTAAGGGTGTATAGGAATCTGAAAACTCCAACCAGCCAAGGATGGGATTGAACCCATGCACACATTGTATGCCTCATGGTTGGCGTGGTGCATCTACATGTATGTTCCAATCCCAGTTGTATTTTGTAGTAATGTTCTGAAATACCCTTCCTGTGAAAGAAACAATGCGTTAGTCTTCTTCAAAAGTCGGAGAATAATTATAGTGAAAAGAGAACTTTGGTTTAATTACAACCTGTGGAAAATACACACTTATCAACTATGCTTGGTTATCACTTAAAATAAGCCAGAGCTTGGTTATCACTTAAAATAAGCCAGAGCTTGGTTATCACTTAAAATAAGCCAGAGCTTGGTTATCACTTAAAATAAGCCAGAGTATTATAGCACTGAGGAGCAAAAAGACTTGGCACCTTAGGACAGGGTTGTTTTTGAAGATCAAAGTTCCCACGTATGAATAAAACAGGTGCATACATGTGTCTATAAAAGGATCTGCTGGTAAGCTCTAGTACTGGTAGAAGTTAATTTTGCTATTAATGTCTTTCTTAAAGATCAAAGTAAAGGTAAACTGAGGATATGGTTGTACTAGCTGAGAGCAGGAAATGGTAGCTAGTTTGCTGCGGGCCTGTTATGATGACCGCTAACTTCCTGTTGGCTGCCTGGATACCACTGATGGACCTACAGTGTTGTTCAACATATGGCTACCATAGCTAGGGCTAATATATATTTAGACATAATGAAATTTTGAGATGTTAACATAAAAACAAACTTAACCAGGAAAAAAAAGTTCAAGCAGTTTACATTTGGCATTGTAATTCTATGAATGTATATGAGTTTGTGAAAGTCCAAATAAAATGCGACGGAAATAATTTTCCGCTGACAATTAGGTTGATTTTACAGGAAATCAGGATTTTCAAAATGTCTAATATTTGATCAAAATAAACAAATGTAATCATTTTATTAATAGAGGTCAACTAGTAGAATAAATTTTAGCAGAATTGTCTGGAGTCTTTGTAGTAATTATGTTTGCAAGGCTCTCCATTGATGTGTCTTTTTTCTTGTGGTCATTAATAGATACATGTGTGGATGGTTTCTCAATGTGGATGGAATTCTCAGCTCCTTAAGTATAATTGAAGGGCCAAAGGAACCAATTTATCAAAAGGGAATTTGACCATTATAGTTCCCTGCTTTTTAATCTGTCATCTTTATATAGCTGCTTTAATGTAGTGTGGACATATCGGCTTACTCATTCCAGCTGTGTAGTCTATACACATGTTGGATGTAATGAAAGATGTACTGCATAGAGAGTGAATCCAGAGAGGTGACGGCAGGGTGATAGCTGGCAAATGATCACCTCTTGTCAGCTTACCTTGATTAGGGTTTTATTCTTACTGTTCATGCAAAGGCTTAAAACGTAGTGAATTACTCGCCCCCTTGCACCATAGCTTAAGCAGAATTAGGTAAATGTGTAGGTAATTGCAATATGTTGGAGGTCACTGGTCTAGAATTACTTGAAATGCTGTGTTGTCATCACATTTAACATAGAATCACTTAAAAACGAGGCAAAGGGACCAGGCCTCGGGGATGCTTAGTGTGCTGTGGAGGCATAAACAGAAATGACCTTTAATTTTGCTCCCCAAAATTGCATTTTTAGCTTGCCTGTGGTAGCATATGCCATTCCATGAGTGTTGGCATCCAGGGAAAGCAAAAGTTTAGAGGTGATATCTTAAAAAGCACTGCAGGTATTGAGATCAGGGTTTGCACACATGTAGAGCACAATAACACAAGGGTGGGTAATCAATGGTAAATTCAACGTCTGCATATCAAATAGTGTAAATGGCCAAATTTATGATTTAGTGTATGATACAAAATGTTAGGGGTGGTGTCTCAAAAGGTGCTGCATGTATTGACCTCAAGTTTTACACCCATGTAAAGCACAATGACACTATGGGGTGATCCATCACTGAGGGTCAGTGTGCATATTAATTACCATAAATTACCAAATTCACGACTTGAGTACTTTATGTACTGAGCTGAAGTTTTCATTCATGTGTCTCCTACGGATGAGCTGATTGGTAGCATTGCTACCAAATCTAAGTTACAGGTATAATTATAATTGTAATAGATTATTACTTTTAATGAGGCTTTTTACCTTGTTCCAATAAGATATCATCCAATTTTCCCAACTTCAGACATATTTGTAACATTAATGGAACTCTCAGAATAAGGTAAAATGTAAAACTTTAGTCATGGGTGACTTAATTAAGTCATCTTGTCGATGTTGTTTTTTTTTTAAATTTTGGTTGGACGAACTGGGAACCAAAATTATTAGATCAACGCTTCGAGAAAGGGACTTGCTGGACCCTTTTTTTGGGGGGAATTTTTGGAGTTTTTATTGGAATTTTGACAGAATTCTTTTTTTGACGTTTCATATATTTTGCATTAGCTGGAATAAAAAAGCAGAATGAATTCCCTGTTGTAATTTTGCATAGGATGCTGAAACTTACACCACAATTTACCAGTCAGTATATACAAGATGGCACAGGTAATATTGATTTGTGAAATGGTTGTATGTTGTAAGCTCTAACTTAAGACCTAAGTTTTGACTTACAACCTTTAGTGAAATTGGTTGCCAGGTGAAATACATTACTTTGTGTATCCATTTTCTGTCAGTTGTCAAACTGATAATTAAAACTTCAAATGTGTTATTGGTCTGCATATATACTTAACAGTTGCGAAATTCCCTCATGTTGTAGGCATGTGCCCCAAGACATGTGTATTACTCTCACTCATTGGATAAAAGAGAGCCAATCGGAAGATGCCTTGTTGCCAAAACTTCTACCAGGACATTCATGGAGTTTGCACCTTGTCGAACAGGTAGGTCTAAATTTAAATTACAGACTTTGATTTGAAACTTTGAACTACAGAATAAATAAAACTTTTAGATACCGTATTTCACTCAATATGTGAACGAATGCATTTTCAGAAGAATGGAAAGGCCTTAAAACGTTTGAAGCCGAATCTTCAAAAACGAGAAGTGAATTAAACTTGAAAATAACCTCTTAAGTGGCATTATAAGGTGGATGAATCAGTCAGAGTCAAGAAAAATGTGTCAGTTGTGTCAAAAATGGTAAATTTAGGTGAATTACAGTATATTCAGCTTTTTATGTGTTTTTTTTTATAAACCCTATTCCAAAATATATGGTAAATGATTGAAAGTTTCACCCAGAAAATGTTTTTGGAGGCAAATAAAATATCACATTTACCATATATTACACTCGTGTTCATCACCACTATTATTTAAGGGATGGAAAATTTGGTCGAGGCTGATTAAAACTTAAATCTGATTCATACATGTATGTTTAATCTGTTGTTAATTAAGATGTGTGTTGATATTCATAGACAGTGTAAGTACATTAACTTCGTAGCCAGTAACAAGCTAATGACAGCTGTCTAAAGACAAAGGGTTTTGGAACTTAAGCTGGTATTAAGCATGTACACCTGTTGCCTTAATTAACCCAGATTACATGATTCAAAGTAATTCCTGAAGCATTTTCTGTCACTATGCTGTGTTTGCAAGATTTGCATGCTCTTGCATACATGATTGCAGCAATATGGTAAACACTTTTAATTTGCATTGTGTTTTGACATAGTGAGTGAGATTAATTTATTTCTAATGGGGAACATTGCCAGCCTGAAACAAGTTTGTCAGTCTGAAACAAGTTTGTCAGCCTGAAACAAGTTTGACAGCCTGAAACAAGTTTGTCAGCCTGAAACAAGTTTGCCAGCCTGAAACAAGTTTGTCCAGGCAATGGACTCTATTATCAAAGATTGATTATTTGTCTTCTTACAGCTCAGTAACATTAAGCTTTTGCATGCACATTCACTTTGCCAAAGCATAGAATTTTAATATGACAATTTTTAGAAAACAGATACAAACAAACTTGTTTGCTAAAGTGTAAGCCATTTTGGTGGGGAAGGGGGGGGGGCATTGTGTTGAAATGGTTGCTTATCAGTGTCTTGTGGATTGCACTTAGATATCTAACATTTGACTTGAGAATCTGTTGAAGATGTGCATCTTGAATGATTATCATGCTTTTTGCATTATTCACATTGTTGCAAGACAAAAATGCTGTAGTACAACAGATTGCATATTGCCTTAACAGGACGGTATAAACTGGATGTATTGTCATTATGTTTGTTACATTGACAGCACATTGTTGCACTGGCAGCATCTTGTTACATTTTTGTCTACATCTACTTGTGCACATTCTGAGTGATGTATACAGCTGGGCTTAGATCAGGATATGTTTGGTGCAGCTGGGTTTTTGGAGACTGGGAGCATCTGGTAGCAATAGGGAGCAGGTTGGAGCATCTGATCAGGCTCTGGTTTTAGCTGATCTATGCGGTCAAACAGCATGCAGTTGTATCCAGTTCTGTCGATCAGTGCATGCTTGCACCCAGTTGGCAAGCGTTACCTCTAGATCGACGTTGTCTAGTTAGACCCAGATGCTCAGTTGGACCCAGATGTTCAGTTGGACCCAGTTGTTCAGTCTCACCCAGTTGGTCAGTTGGACCCAGATGCTCAGTTGGACTCAGTTGTTCAGTTGGACCCAGTTGTTCAGCTGGACACAGTTGCTCAGTTGGACCCAGTTGCTCAGTTGGACCCAGTTGTTCAGTTGGACCCATTGCTTAGTTTAGCCCATTGCTCAATTGGGCCCAGTTGCTCAGTTGGGCCCAGTTGCTCAGTTGGACCCAGTTGCTCAGTTGGACCCAGTAGTTCAGTTGGAGCCAGTTGCTCCTTTGGACCCAGCTGCTCGTTTGGACCCAGTTGCTCAGTTGGACCCAGTTGCTCAGTTGGACCCAGTTGTTCAGTTGGACCCAGTTGCTTTGGACCCAGTTGTTTATGATTGTAAGTTGACCTTATGTCTGACTTATACCTTGTACATGTATGATAAAACTGAAAAAAACTGTTAAATTTCCTATTGACTTGTTTTCTATGGTGCACGTATGTGTGTGTGCACGTAGCATCAACCAGATGTATATATGTATATGCATATATGTGTGAATATAGCTGAATATCGAATACCCGTGCCTGTGTTCTGAAGATGTATCTTTTCTGTTGAACATGCTAATGCACGCATATGCTTGTATGCTTGATTAATCAAAACATGATTGTGTTAATTTGTACCACGCTGATTGCGAAGAAATGATTATGTCAATGGTGCTGTTTTATTCTAATATTATAAAAGAGGTTAGGGATTATAAGTAATTCATTTTTTTCAAATTCTTTGAAAGAACCTTGTTTGATTATAAATGTAAAGATAATTATTGAAATACTTGTTAATTAATGGCACCTAAAAATGGCATACTTGATACTGATTAAAACATCCCTTGTTGTTTTGTGAAGACTGTAAAAGCTGATACATTATTTGGAACCAACTTTCTAGGGTTAAGTAGAATTAAGTTGTATAACCTGGGCCCGGTTTCATGAAACTTCCAAGGTCCAGTAAATTGCTTAAGTTGGAGTTTTTTTTGCCTAAGTTCAGGATGGAGTGTTTCCTGACAAAACTTAAGTCAAATGTTCCATAAGTATAGTATTATGTTACTTAAGCAAAACACCTTTGCTGAAGCAGGATGACTTAAGAAGTTACGTGAAACCGGGCCCCGTACATCATTATATACATTTAAGTGAAAAAATCATGTTGTACCATTCAAATAAATGAATAAATAAATAAATAAATAAATAATTAAGCTAAGCGTACCATAATGTTATATGCCATTGACCTTTTGGCTGCATGTTTATCTGTGTAGCAAAATTTATGCTCAGTTGCAAGCGAGCAATTGGGTAAGCAATCTGAGATGCCCTGGATAAAATCTTGCTTCCTTCACATTTTGACAGTCTCCCTAGGGTTTTATTATGACAAGGCACGCACCATTTGCAAAAAAGTGCAGACCGAAAATGTCTAAATATAAATCAGGGTGAAAACTTATCTCTAAGTTTATGTAACCTTGTGTTTTGACAAAATGGAGGCGTTTATCCAGTTTTATCGTTACATTTATGTGTGTGTGTATATATATATAGAAAATCCCTCTCTAGATGAGCCCTTCAGAAGATACGATCACAAATGTCTGCCTTGTTGTATTAAACAGCTAGCTTTGAACATAAGTGGGTATACGTGTTAAACCAAGATTAGGTGAGGCTAGAGATCAGGTGTATATAGGTGCAAGTCTTATATCTCATGTTTGTTAGCACAAAATAGCAAGCGGTAGTTCAAAACTTTTTAGCTTTTCTGATCAGTGCATTACGAAGCAAACATAACAAACCAAGATGTATTAAATTATTTATGATATTTTCAAAATATACATGTAGGTAATAATTGATTAAGTCTCTCTCCTTGCAACCCTCATCCATGTGCAAATGGAGGTGAACTAGCCCTGATTTCTGCAGACGGAAGATGTTTTTTTTCTTTGATACAGTTAATTTAGTTCTGTAAACTTTTGATGTCTGCAGTCTGCCCTAGGAAGTTCCAGATCCAAGATGGCCGACTGATAAACAGGGTGCTAACATATACATCCAAATGTCACATGGGAACAGGCGATAATAAAGAGATCCCCTTTCATTAAGATACTCTGACAGTGGTAGCATTGATCTGTGGGCAACGTTCGAAAATTACCTTCAAAACATGTCTGCCCTAAAGATGTATGTATACATGTGTTACATCATGTACAGCTTTTGCCCCAAAATTTATACCCATACCCCAAAATTTATAATTTAAGTTTGCCAATTTGAATATATTGGTACAGTTGGGAATACGTTGTGGTAGAGTGACAAAGAGGCTTGTTTATCGATGACTAGCACACACAAGGTGCGGGTTCAAACCCTGCCCTGGATAGAAGTCTTACTCTTCATGCTTTTTGAAGACAGCTCCTGAAATATTGAGAAATTGTAAACCTAATAATAATACTGCTATAAGACCAGTTGTCCAGTAGGTCACTTGTAGGCATGCACATCACTTAATTGCCAAAGGTCAGTGGTTTATACCAGGCAGTCTGCTTTCCCCCACCCATACAAACGATTGTAAATAACAATGAAATAACAGAATTAAATAATACCACAATAAAGATAAGATAAGCTACAAGTATAAATTTTACTGCAAATGATATTTGACTGAAAAATATGTTAGTTGCATTTGTTAGCCAATACTTCTAGGAGAAAAGTGATAGTTTTTGAACGACAGTTTTTCTCCACATTTTTTTATGCTTTTGAAAAGGAAATTTACATGTACTTCCAGTCAATAAAGTTTTTTTTATTAACTCAAAATTTTTTGAGCTCTCCCAAGTATAAAAAGGTCTGGAAAAAAATGTTTATAAAATTAAACTTATAAATGGCTTTGCACTTTTAAAGGAGTTACAGAAACAATAATGGCCAAACTTTTATCTTTCAAAGATCACACTGACATATCCACCACAATCGCTGCATGATCATCTTAACTAGAACTGCCCCCCCCCCCCCCTCCCCCCGCCCCAGGCCTGGAATATATGACCGTAATTTTAATTACATACTAACCTGAAATGTACCGATTTCGGGGATGGCCATACTCTTTTGATATAAATTAGTCTGGTCAAGGCAAAGCCAAACACCAATATCCCAAACATTAAGCAACAGCAACCAGTATATGACTGCACCAATCAAATGTGTGATTTCTTGCTAACTTCGTGTACATAACCAATCAGAGTGCGTGTTTGGAGTAGATTTACATATTGCATTCTCTTGTAGCTGTAGATTACATTGTATGGATTGAAGACCAGTATCACAAGCAGGGATACTGCATGGCCGGCTACACAGCCAATTTCAATAAGGTAAGTCATTGTACAATTAATATTTATATATTTGATTTGTGTTTTTTTCACCTGTACAGGTATATTTAAATACCCATCTCATGATGCAAGTTGTCTCCCTGTTCTGTTTTCTTATTGATGGATGACTTCTTTCATTTTCAGGAAACAGGAACTCTGTTTCAGCTGATTTTTTTTTCAGGCTTTCTTAATTGTTTACTGAAAAATGAGTATAAATAGTTGTGGGGTAGGGGTGCATATGTGGGTGAGAAGTAGGTAGTGATACTCTCTGAGTATTGGTGGACAACAATTTTATTAATTAATAATAATTAATTAATGTCTCCTTTAATGTCCTCTGATTTATTTTCTTTGATACATTCAGACCCGGAAGACATATTCTCCCAAAAATCTGTTGTGCGGTCCGTTTTTTAAGCTCACCTTGTTCTCGCATGCATGAAGATTTATTTAGCCGAGTTATCTGCTACTCGCCATGAAATAGGTTATTTGCATGTCATCATGTGAAAACATTGATTTATGCTTCTCACCCAAAAGGGCGAGAAGGAAAATTAATAAAAGCTATCTTCTCATTCAGACCTTTATTTGGAAGGTTAACAGAGTGGTATTTTGGACAGTAATTGATTATTGTGGGCAATTAAGAGAACGGTATTTTGGACAGCAAGATGTGTGTGTATCGGAACAATTTGTTGGAGAATAATTGATATCGTGGGCAACAGAGCGTTATTTTGGAGGGTAATAAGTATAGTGGGCAACAGAAGGCTATTTTACAGAGTAATAGGTATAGTGGGCAACAGAAGGCTATTTTGGAGAGTAATAGGTGTAGTGGGCAACAGAAGGTTATTTTGGGGAGTAATAGGTATAGTGCACAACAGAAGGATATTTTGGATAATAATAGGTATAGTGGGCAACAGAGGGATATTTTGGAGAGTAATAAATATAGTGGACAACGGAAGGCTATTTTGGAGAGTAATAGGTATAGTGGGCAACAGAAGGATATTTTGGATAATAATAGGTATAGTGGGTAACAGAGGGATATTTTGGAGAGTAATAGGTGTAGTGGGCAACAGAAGGCTATTTTGGAGAGTAATAGGTATAGTGGGTAACAGAGGGATATTTTGGAGAGTAATAGGTATAGTGGGCAACAGAAGGATATTTTGGAGAGTAATAGGTATAGTGGGCAACAGAAGGATATTTTGGAGAGTAATAGGTATAGTGGGCAACAGAAGGCTATTTTGGAGAGTAATAGGTATAGTGGGCAACGCAACAAAATCTTTGACAGTAAAAAGAATAGTGGTTTGATTTTGTTTGTCCATGAGTTTTGGATGGTTGGCAATAAAGTATTATTTTTGAATAACTCCTTAAGGAAATCATTGGAAAGGATGAACTTACCCTCAGCACCCTGGGCATATTTCCAGATGATCATGTGATTTAAATAAGCAGAGAGAGTCTTACAGAACAAAGATTTACTAAATTTTACAAAAGTAATGTTTAAGAAGCGTTGTTATAGAATCTAAATAAGCGAAGAAATAAATATTATTAAGCATATCAGTTACTGTGGCTACAAATCTCTTCACTGTATGTTGCCATGGAAATTGTGCCAGGCGCAGTTTGCGACTGCTTTACGAAAAGTAACATGACCAACAAGCTTATTCGATAAATTTAAGAAGGCCTGTTCAAGTTGCACTCACTCAGCTTCCTCAAGCAGGAGTATATTTGTGAAAAGTTGTGCAAGTGTTTGTACTAAATCCACATAATGCAAAACATGTGAGCTGACAGGATGTGTGCATATACTTGGCATCGTGCCAGGAATGAAACCTTATCTGCCTTGTCTCTTCACTTCATATCTTCTCCAGGTAATTTTGTCAATTAGCTCTGACGGGTCTCGTTAAATCCCCTGTGTTTCTTCTGGTTGTAGGTATAATTAAGTGAGTGTAAGTGTTAACATATATATAGGTATATACTTAACAATCTACATGTGTTCTTAAAGGTTCGTATTTTTGTTGTCCTTATCATTCATCATGCCAAGGTATGATCTTTGTGATATCTCATGCAGGTGTTAATCCACATCTCTGCATTTACCATAATTCTTTTAGTTTTTTGTTTGAATATTGTCAGGGTGCCTTTGTGTCCAAGTGGTTAGCGTGCTAGCGCAGCATAATGACCCAGACGCCATTGCAGTCATTGTGAGTTTAAGTACAACTCTTGCTGGCTTTCTCTCTAGTCGTATGTGGGAAGGCATACCAGCAACTGGTGGATGGTGGTGGGTATTCCCCTGCATGGGCTCTGCCTGGTTTCCTCCCACCATAATGCTGGCGGCTGTTGTATTAGGAAACATTCTTGAGTAGCGAATTAATCAATAAATCAATAAGTAAATATTTTCAGGTATCAAATGTGATGTTTCATGGAATTTGGAAGTTTGGAATTCATTCTATAAAAAATGGTTATTTCTGCAATCCAATCTGAATGAATTATTTTAGCCTGTCTCTTAAAATGTCTTCTCATGCTGGCTTCCTCTCTGGCTGTAAGTGGGAAGGTCTGTCAGGAACATGCGGATGGTCATGCTTTGCCCGGTTTCCTTCCACCATAATGCTGGCAGCGGTTGTAGAAGCGAAGTTTTCTTAAGTACGGCATAAAACACCAATCAAATCAATCAATAAATAAATTAAAATATCTTAAGTGACTCATTAAGCTGTATGAATCGGTCAGAATGATGAGAAATACGACAAAATTTCTGGTGAAAAATAGTGCTTTGGAGTGATTAGCAAACTTAGAAAAAAATAAGAAAATGTGATAGGGAGTACGGCTATATTTTCAAATTCTGGCTAATTAGGTTGAGTATTATGAAAGGGCATTCTGTGGATGGGAAATTGAGCCGTATGTTCAAATCAGAACAACAGTGTACATTGCTCTGTTTATACTATCCGCTCAATGTGACATTATTCATTCACAAAAATCTGAATTCTTACTATATGCCCAACAAAAAAATTTTGACTTTTCTTTTCTGTCACTTAAACGGAGTTTTCGTTACATATTCTCACCATTTTTGCAGATACCGTGCATACTCAGTTTCACATTTTCATCTTATTGAAAGATTTATGTCGTAAATTACGAGCGCTTAAGAAGTCAGTCTTAAAACATGAAATACTGTAATTCTTCAATCTTTTCGCATGTTTGCAAGGTGTTTACTCAAGCATATTCTGAAGGTATTATTCTGTGTAGACTGATAAAATTCTACTTTTTGTGAAACCCTGAAATTGGCAAACCCAGTCAATCTAGTTTTGTCTCCAAAATTACATGTATATTAAGAATGCGCATAAACTGCACTGAAAGTTGCTTTTTCCTAGGTGAAAATGTTGAGGAATTAGGCTGAAATTGTGTTCAATACGCTACTCTGCAGGAAAGAAATTCAAACTTTCTAGAGCAAAACAATTTAATTGTAGTAATGCTTGAATTTTTGATAAATATTCCCCTGGGTCTAGCAGGAGGAAGTGTCTCCTTAGCCTGGTATGATCAGATCTGGGGACAGGGAAATGATGTGAAGTGTGTCCTGAAACCAGACCCCAGGGAGAGGACTCGAGAAAAATTACATTACTTGTAGTTCACCTAAAGTTTAGCATTTTTAAACTGACACATTTTAACTGATTCTTATTGATGCATCCACCATATAGGGCCCCTTAAGAGTTTGTTGTGAAGTTTAAATTTTTTTATGAGAAAAACTTAAGTGTTGGCATCAAAAGTTTCATTTTAAGGCCTTCATGTGCTTTTGAAAGTGTATTTTTGTATACCAAGCTTCGCGTGTAATTAATGTACAGTAAGGCCTGCGTTCCTGCCCTCATAGAGACACTGGGGGTGGGGGTGGGGGGTGGGGGGTCCTTTAAACTTGTTTATTTATTTATTGTTGGTGTTTTATGCCATACTCAAGAATATTTCACTTATGCGGCCATCATGATGGTGGAAGGAAACTGGCAGAGCCCGGGGGAAACCCAAGAACATCCGTAGGTTGCTGACACACCTTCCCACATACGGCCAGAGAGGAAGCCAGCATGAGCTGGACTTGAACTTACAGCGACTCCTTTAAACCTGTATCTAGGCTAAATTATGGCGTGCCCATATAGTAACTAGACTAAGGGCTGCATCGAAAATTGCATTTGTAGTGCATTCAGTATTTTCTGCTCAAGGTCGCACGATACAGACTAAATTTTAGTCTGTTTGCAGCCATGGTTGCAGAATATACTTTTGCTACATAGTCTCAGTTTTGATTTCATTGCACAAAATCTTTCATAAATCAGTTTGTACAAAAACGAGGTAGGAGATCATGCAGCCATTGAGCCTGACCAACCCACAGATTTTCTCCCCGAATACCTCCTTCATTAAACTTAAGGTTTTCAGTAGATGTGTGGAGGTTAATTTCCTTCTAGATTTTTGTGCACATCTGCATTGCTGTGTGTTTGGATTTAACTGTATCAGCCATGCTTGATAGTCTGCATATGTGACATCACTGTATCCAATCGAAATCCAATTTGGTAGCCATCTGTTGCCCACGACAACCCCAGGAAGACATGTTTCCCAGTATGCCGCAGTGTGAGAGTATCATATGCTTAGCAAGGCAGTAAAAAAATGGCCTGTTTATTTTTGAATCAGGATCACATCCTCACCAGATTGCTTCAATTTCACTAATAGGCCTGTTGCTTGTTCTTTCTGGGACATTTTTTAAAAAAAGAAGGAATAAAAAGCACATGTGGGTGTTTAATGCAGTCATTGAAGAAAAAAAGAAAAACATCCCAGACTGCAGACTAAAGCAGTGTGTGGCCATTATTTTTTATCTTTGTCCTAGCTATAAATAAATGATGTTGACAAATAAATTTCAAGTAAATCCCTCTTTTGATAAGTCATAAAAATGTTCATTTTTAAAACATCATTTGTTTTGAACCTGCATGGGTTTAGTTGTTCATAAATGTCCAATCAGTTAAACCTGGTATTAATATTATTTTGGACTAAATAAAAGCTTCATTGGTAATTATATTAGGGTACAACTGATATTTAGATTTAAGTCTGGCATAACTTTTATTACAATTTAAACAGCTGGCACTACTAGATGACAGCGTACGTCGTGAAGATGCTCTTTCGCTTTTTTCATCTTGGAAGAAACATTTCTGCCCACACCTCTGTGCTACATTCACATGTAGATCATAAATTTAAGTTTTAATGTACGCGCGTCTGGATTAATTACATCTGGTGGCTTATGTACAGAGTTCTGAGTTAATAAATTCAATCACCATATGGCACTATAATGAAAGAAAGTTAAGTTTTGCATATGCTTCACCATATGTATGTCCAGATATTTGCGATTTTTCCGAAAGTTTTTAATAGACTGTGACAATCTAACTTCATCCCCAAAGCAAGTCATGTGGTCTAGGACGTGCATTGAAGGAGTCAGTGGATCATATAAGTACAAAAAGATTTGGAAATATAGTTGCAAAGACAATTAATTAGCTCCTGATTTATCTAATAGATTGATTGATTAATTGATTACATGGTGTTTAATGCCTTGCTCAAGATGTTTTTGCTTTTATGACACCTGTCAGGTTTATGGGTGGAGGGAACTGGAGTAAAATAACGATCTTTGCTTGGTAACTGGCAAACCACTTCACTTAAAATGGCAGTCAAAACAGAAAGAGTTGGATTCGAACTTGCAACCTCATTGATACGGTTGATGCAACCACCTGAGCCAGCAAGGCTTCTTGTAGGTATTAAAGTATATGTGTATGGTGTCTTTTGAAGTTCTTTTTTTTGTTGGCAGATCTAATTTATGGGTACAAGTAGATTTATGTACATGCAGCAAACAAATTCTTTTGGTTTGTAAATGCCTCGGATACGCTAAATTTGTCTGTATACCATTAAACAACTTCTTCTTGGGTAATTTCCATCATGTACACATTCAGCCATACCCCAGTATGGAGGGCTCATTTTAAACTCACACCGAAGAAAAGAGAGAAATGCATATTTCTGGCATCAAATTGCGATGTTAGCTCAGACAATATAAACACATTCTTAAATTATATTACATGAATCGGGTATGTGGAAATTTATCTTAGACTTTGGCTGTGTTATTTGACACGTAGAGTTTGCACTAGGATTTTTGTATGTGTATATGCCTGCAGAGCTAGCATGTGTTATCTGTTTCCCAGTGTTGTGTAGTACAACCAGCTGATGTGTCATCCTAGATTTGCTCATTCATAACTTTCTGAGGATAACTGTACTGGCTGATCTACATCATGTAGGGCCTACAATCTTTTCGCATGTTTGGAAGGTGTTTATTCAAGCATATTCTGAGCGAATGTTTTGGTGTAGATAAATTATACAAGCCCCCAAAACTGATCAACCCAGCCAATATAGTTTTGTCCACAACATCAAAATAAAAAGATTCCACTTATTTTAATAATGTAAAAAAGTTTTGAAGCATTTTACAGATGAGTTGATTATCGACAATGTCGCCAGGTTTGCCAAACAAATTACATGATCTTATTAAGTATTCAAAAGATGAAGAAATTCTGTAGTCATCTGTCTGTCTATGTCCCAGACGGATATATACAAGTCTGTGTGTTTTCTAGCAGATATCTGAGTCAGGCCTGGTCACCGCAGGCTCTAGCGCTGGTGAGAAGGAATACCCACTGTGTTCATTTCTGTAACCCTGGTGTGTCTGTTACAAGTACCCTAAGGTATGCAGAGTCCTTTTATCCCCAGTCTTAGGAGCCTGCCCACCAGCTCCCTGTCTTGTTTAGACTTACAAAGCAGGCTAGGCATTCCATGCCTGTGGTTTTCTGGTGTCTGTTGAACATTCTTAATTGATCTGAGCTGTCAGTCTCAAGTACATTATGGACCTTGGGTGCGGTGGGGACACTTGAGGGCAACAACCTTAGAGCTGGGGAAAGCAACCGTCAGAAAGGAAATCGAGCTGTCTGTCCTCAGACATGGTATATCAAGCAGGATTCAGTATTCTTCTCAAACACTCTTGAAGAAAAGATGTAGTGCCAGTTTAATGGAATTGTATAAAAATGAACATTTTTTTCTGATGAGTTTTGTTTTTAAGCTTTAAGATTGTCTCTAAAACACCCTAAATATATCTCTGGCTTAGGGCTTAACAAATACAAAGTGATCTCTTCAGATCATGCAATACTCCCTGAATAAGTTTAACATACTAAAGACAAATACTGTTAATAATGATCTTATATATGCTTATTTTCGTTTGTTTTTTTTTTCAAAGGTTTCCTTGCATTTCATGAAAAAAATGAAAAAATCTGGACATATGTTTGAAAAACAACTAAATCAGTATTACTGTTTTCAAACAGCTGAGTAAGGATAGGTAAAATCCATGTGGTAAGTCTAAGAGAGGAGGGACAAACATGGATCCCTGCTGAACTCCCATGCCCCTGTTTAGACTAAGGGTAGACCATGGCCAGACCTCTCTCAGCAGGTGTATATATTCCCTATTCAGAATTGTCAGTCAAACAGAGTGAAGATGATGCCCAGTATCCTTCCCTTTCAAGATCACTTCATGAAGTTCCGCTAAACGGCTTTGTAAGAAAATCAATCTACTGAGACACGGCTAACTAGAGTTGATAGCTGGGCTTATCTTGTTAAAAATCTGAATCATACTGGCTTGTCAGTCTGCCATATTCAATTTAAGCCTTGACCGACCATTGCTTTCATCACCACAGCAGAACTTTCTGGGAGTATCAGCCAGACAGGAGCATGTGTTTCCCTTTTATCACAGATGCACGTATTCTAATTGGAGACCCATTTTATTTGGAGTAGTGTAAGGCGTCTGGTAGCCAGGCTTATTAGTGCAATCTCTACGTGCTCAGCATTAAGTGGAAGACTGAAGCTAGAGAGTGCGGAAGTGACCTTAATTAAAACTACATGTATTTGAGTGCAGCCAAAAAAAAAAAAAAAATGTTTTTGCCAAAAATAAAGTAAGTTAAAATTAGCCAAAAGGAAACATCTAGGCCTACTTTTGTAAAGTGTAATGAAAGGAGTAGGGATAAAAGGATAAAAAAGGTGCACAGTATTGAAATTAATCTCAGTTCATCCAGATATCCTGGTTTAGCAATCAGATTTCATTCTTGTAGCATGAATTTGATTCCAGATTTCCCAAATCCTGGTAAAAGTGTCATTTCCATTTATTTGTACTCAGTGTAGTGACAGACAATCTTAAGTCTAGGTGTTATAATCAACGACTGAATCAGAGCTTTTTTTGTCCTGCAGTACTGCTTCAGCAAGATCCTTCAATACTCCAAACTGGAAAGGAGTTTATTATTGTTTTATGATATTCTGTATCCATGGAGACCAGAACTGTATGTTAATCAGTTAATTAGATGACCTTTTCTGCGGTGACCTTTGTCTTTTAACTTTCCTTTGAGATTTTGAACAAGGGACCTGGTCGGCCTGAGGTCCTGACATACGACACGTCTCTTGGGGTGGATACAACTGGGGCACAATGGGGTGGAACTACACAAGGGGCCCTTCTGGCCCTTCACCAACATGTATTTCATATTAAAAAACTCCAGTTTCGATGAAATGATATTGCGCTGTATAACTTTTCACTAAAAGTTTTGTCTGTTAAAATGAACATAAAGAAGCACATATGACTCTTAAAATGATACTTGGTCTGTCAGAAACCTGCAGATGGTTGTGGGTTTCCACCGGGCTCTGCCCGGTTTCCACCCACCATAATGCTAGCGGCCGTTGTATAAGTGAAATATTCTTGAGTACAGCGTAAAACACCAATCAAATAAATAAATAAATAAAATGATACTTTCAGTGTCAATTAGCCCTTAAATTTGTCTGTCAATTAACCCTTAAATTTGTCTGATAAGAAATGAATCAGACTTCATTCTTAAAGGGACAAATCATGTGGATGAATCACTCAGATATGATAATAGACTTAAAGCATAGAGAGTAAAGTCAGAGCAGCAACAACAGTGTGGTATTTGGTGAATGGTCACACGTGACCAAACAAAATGTGGCACTTAAAAAAAATAGGCTATATAAACTTTAGGTGAAACACAGTATCTTTTCTGACAGTAGGAGTCTGTATGTGGATCTGTATCATTCATGTAGCATTGTGATTTATCATCCTGATTTGTCATTCTGATTTGTCATTCTGATTTATCATTCTGATTTGTCATCCTGATTTAAGCCCCATTCTGTGAACAATAGTGATTTCATGTTCAACAGTTTTTTCAAAAAATTTTTTTAAATAATTTTTTTAAAATAATAAATATACTTCCACACTGATTGCATTATATAGTGTACATCAATTTACTTTGCCAGCATAGAGAGCGTTTCATACACACCTATCCATATAAAGCACTCGAGACTTTATCTTTTCATGAATTGACAAACAAGCCTTGTGTCTTTACTATCAGTGTAATCTAAGATCTGCTCTCCTCTAATTCCCTTTAATCCTTTCCACATGTTCTGTAACCCAGGCTAGATATAAAACATTCTTTGTGTACATTTTCAACTTTTATTATGCTTTTGACCGTTTATAGAGAGTATAGTACACATATACATTTATGTACATTAACATAGCACCGATGGGAAAATGGGGAGAATAATTAGCTTGGCCTGAAGAGGATATCCTTGCCTACAGATGTCACCATGGCGTCAGACATGATCTCTACGGTTACACATGCAGCTATGGTGATAAACCTAAGTCCCGCCTCCAGGGTGAACTATGTCAGATTTGCTGTCAGGTTGCTGTAACTGGGATGCATTCATAAGCTTATATGTATGTCTGTGTCAAATAAGAAATTGTGACTTTAGTTGAAGGCTACACATACATATGGCCTTTATAGCCAGTCAGACATAAAAAATAACCAAGTGTAGGGTAATGTAAGGGTCCATTGATGTATTCTCTAGGAACAGTTTTTTCCAGTCAAAGCAAGGTTTTGAAACCGAAATAAACTGTTAGGTTTTCAGAAAAACAACTCAAATTATGACCACTCACTTTTTACATGAAAAACATGCTCAAAATGTTAGGTTTTCAGAAAAACAACTCAAATTATGACCAATCACTTTTTACATGAAAAACGTGCTCAAAATGTTAGGTTTTCAGAAAAACAACTCAAATTATGACCAATCACTTTTTACATGAAAAACATGCTCAAAATGTTAGGTTTTCAGAAAAACAACTCAAATTATGACCACTCACTTTTTACATGAAAAACGTGCTCAAAATGTTAGGTTTTCAGAAAAACAACTCAAATTATGACCACTTGCTTTTTACATGAAAAACGTGCTCAAAATTTTAGGTTTTCAGAAAAACAACTCAAATTATGACCACTTGCTTTTTACATGAAAAACGTGCTCAAAATTTTAGGTTTTCAGAAAAACAACTCAAATTATGACCACTTGCTTTTTAAGTGTAAAATATGCATTCAGTATTTAAACTGCTGATTCAGCACCTGTTGGACAACAGTTGTACACTCCAGTCACAGCCATAACCAGCTATTACAAGTTGTTCGCAGGTTGTACCGAGGCTGTATACTGGTTGTACAGCGGTACAACTTTATCATTTTCATATTTCATCCAAAGCTGTAAGCTATTACTGGTTGTTCATTAGTTGTACAAAGGTTGTATAGAGGTATAATAAATCTGTTAAAACAGGTATAAAGCATGCAGGTTCATATATATATATATATATATATATATATATATATATATATATATATATATATATATATTTGACTAAATAGAAAAAGATCCCCTGGAAAAAGATTCTCCTAGGAGAATATACATAGGAAAAAAAATAATAAAACGCCTTCTTAACTTTCTACAGCCTTTTATATTCCAACTGCTTTTTATAACTCAAACTTCATGTTGTTTTCAAGGAATATGTGCAGGAAATATATATATATATATATATATATATATATATATATGTATATATACATACATACACACCTTTCGATTCTTAGGTCAAAGTTGTTCCATAATGCGTGGTGTTATTTTAGTGAGTCCTCTCCCAGGCAGTCTTTTCACTATGAAGGTAGAAACATAAACAGCTGAAGATATGGGAGTAACTTGTGAATCCTGACTCAGACTTCCACCAGAAAAGAAAATAAGCCAGAACAGTTCTTTGTGTGTCTCTCTGAGGAGTGGATAATTTCTGTTTTCTGTAGTAGGCTCAGAGTGCCTTATATGCATTCTTGTGTTACCGAATGTTTAGGTGGTTAAAGGGTGGGCCACAATAGGGAAGAAAGGACTCCAACTCATCCTAAAGTTAAAAATCGTCTTTTTGTATCATTTTTTCAGATTTATTAAACTGTTAGGCAGTTTTTGCTGACAGTGATTTATATTAGCGGTCCCCTGTTTCACTGTGCTCCAAAGGCACTGATGACATCACTATCCTTGAGGAACTTCTTGAGTTCACAAATCTTCAGCTCCTCAACTTTCTCCATCGTTCGTCTATTTTAGATGAGCTGTTCTGAAAGTTCAACCATGTTGAAGTAAATGTGATCAAAAAATAGCTGCTTAATATGTCTGACAAGTCACGTTGTGCGGCAGGACATTTTGCACCTTTAGCGATTAAAGAGTGAGGACTCAAAACTCTGTTGTTCAGTGAAGATGCATGTCTTTGATTATTACATAAACTCGTTCGGAGGGTACAAAATCAGTGGGTCATAGAAATGATTTTCAGTTATTTGCCAATGGCAGGTGGTTTAATTCCTTCACTGTTAGTTTCCAACACCCATGTCATATTATATCAGTGAATTTTTCTTCAGTACAACTAATCATCGTGCTATCAACCAAGTCAGTAAAATCAAATCTTATGGCAATTTGTTAATGTATAAACTGTAAAATAAAAAATCCAATAACAGTGTAATAAACCAAATCAGTTAATTCCTATGTGAAGTGGTAAAAAGATGAATACTTATTGGGATAAAGGTGGGGAAAGATAAGCAGATACTATTGGTACAAAAAAAGGTGGACAAAACAAAAACTGAAAAAAAAAGAAAGTTTTGCATTCTTGGTTTAAACACTTTGCAGAATTTGGAATTCTGACAAATCCAGTCTCTAAAATCCAGGCAATTTTTTCACGCCCTTTAGCTTATATGCCAAGAACTGTATAGTGGTTGTGGTTCTTGCGTGATGTGTTACATGTAGGTATGTACAGGAAGTGACCTAAAATTGTTCACAAGGAGTTTCCTTGACAATGTGGAGTAAGAAGAACAAGCCCTTTAGGCCAGGAGTCATGTTATTGTGTTGTATTACTGCAAGTCGAGGTAAAGAGCAATGTGTGCAGGAAATGAGAATGAAAGCTGAGGTTTGGAAACACCCGTTACTTCCTTCTCTTCAGACCACGCCTTTATCGTCACGGTAACATGTGATACTATAAACCACCCTTCTACCATTTAAATATGAAAACTATTAAGGAGAAAAAGCTAAAAAAAAAAAGTAAGTAAGGCTTATTTAAAAGGTAGCTGAAAATTATATGTTGAGACACTTTCATTCATTTTTCCCATCCCCTAGTTGTTTGATTGAAACACCCCACACGTGGGAAAGAGTGTTATATGGACCAGAGCCCCATTTCATAAAGCGCAGGTAGCCCTATGTTCATTTAACTGTCACGGCGGAGTAACATCTACAGTACTGGTCACTGCACGTAACTATCATGGCAGAGTAACATCTACAATACTGGTCACCGTCACGTAACTATCATGGCGGAGTAACATCTACAATACTGGTCACCATCACGTAACTATCATGGCGGAGTAACATCTACAATACTTGTCACCGTCACGTAACTATCATGGCGGAGTAACATCTACAATACTGGTCACCATCACGTAACTATCATGGCAGAGTAACATCTACAATACTTGTCACCCTGTCACGTAACTATCATGGCGGAGTAACATCTACAATACTGGTCACCGTCATGTAACTATCATGGCGGAGTAACATCTACAATACTGGTCACCGTCACATTACTATCATGGTGGAGTAACATCTACAATACTTGTCACCATCACGTAACTATCATGGCAGAGTAACATCTACAATACTGGTCACCGTCACGTAACTATCATGGCAGAGTAACATCTGCAATACTGGTCACCGTCACGTAACTATCATGGCGGAGTAACATCTACAGTACTGGTCACCGTCATGTAACTATCATGACGGAGTAACATGTACAATAGTGGTCACCATCATGTAACTATCAAGGCGGATTAACATGTACAACAGTGGTCACCCTGTCACGTAACTATCATGGCGGAGTAACATCTACAGTACTGGTCACCGTCACGTAACTATCATGGCGGAGTAACATCTACAATACTGGTCACCGTCACGTAACTATCATGGCCCAGTAACATCTACAATGCTGGTCACTGTACATGGAAGTTAATTGCATGTGCACTTTGTGAAATGGGCCCCTTATAATAAAAGGTAGGTCTTTTAAAATAATACATCCAGTCCTTAGGAGAATGGATCTAGGTTGGACGTATGTTTGTATTTATTAGAAAATTTGAAAGTTTACATGCATGAACAGATGTTATGTAGTGTTGCTCAGGATATATCGCTCATTTTTGTTGTTTGAAGGTCACAACAACCTGAAAAATTCAGCCTATAAAATCAGTTTGGTTTAGTTCAGACCCAACAAGTATACTTCTAAAATGCTTGTTTTTGATGATAGAAAGGAATAATGTTAGAAAGATGTAGGGCAATATGTTTTTGTTTCTCCTGGGTGGTGAGTGGAACAGATGGAGGTTGGGCGGTGTTTTGAGGGGGGAAGGGTTGTTTATTGACCCACATGTGAGTGAAACATTGGTCAGACATCTAGGATGGAGATGGAAGGATCTATTTGGCGATGAGGAGCATTATAAGTGTAATAAGTCTAGCTCCAAACATCATGAGATGTAGTAATACTTAAAGCTGTGCTGTTCACTATTTCAGACTTGTGCTGTTCACTATTTCAGACTTGTGTTGTTCACTATTTCAGACTTTTGCTGTTCACTATTTCAGACTTGTGCTGTTCACTATTTCAGACTTGTGCTGTTCACTATTTCAGACTTCAGCAACTTGATGAATGATTCAAAATGCAAGCAAAAAGAGTTTTATCGCTAATTAAAAAACTTTCCATGAATGTTTTAAATGCATTTTGCAAATGTTGCATCAGTTTGAAATGTCATATCCAGCATGAAGTTTGGTATTCAAAGATTGCATGCAGCATTTTGCATCTTGTGCTTGCGTGGTGATATGTTTTGTATGCATATCATTTGCATAAATGGAACATAAATTATCTTGGCATGAGTCCTTTGCATGGTTAATTATTATGGCAGTGTTCAAAGCTTGATATTTGTCTGCCAGTTAGAAAGTTCCAAAACCCTCTTGGCAGTACGACCAAATCCACTGCTCTGGAGCTATCAAGAGAATCTTAAATGCTTTAATTGTCTTGCTGTGTTAGGACATGAAATATTACACATGTATGAAATAAAACAAATGTGATGATATCTTTGAGTGCATGTGTTCTTGTTCTTATGAAAAGTGTGCCAAACAAGAACCAATCCAGATTTAGTATTAAGGGCTGGCTGTTTTTCCTGGATTTGTTTCAGCGGCTTGGGGCTATCACCGACAGGGCTACTGCTCAGCAGGATTTAGCGCTGCCCTCACAGCTGTAAGTCTGCATGTATACACATGTGCATGTCTCTTTCTCTCTGAATTTACCCGAATGGTGAGGGGATAGGTGGATGGAGTGAGAGTCGTTCGGGAATTTTGTTAATCCTGTGAATTAAATAGGATTAGTTAAGATTTCTAGGAATTATCTTTCTAAGAGCAATAGAATTTTCAGAACTGAACAAAATTACGTAGCTTATCCATCGACGAAATTTTAGACCAAATGCAGTATCTGGAGGATGGATACGTATTTACGTGCAGTAAAGAACAGTGTCTCTTAAACTGAACCGAATAAAACTTTTCAGTTTTCAACCTTTATAAGTGGGAGGCTTTAGTTGGCCTAATCTCGAGATGGGTGATTCTTAAGAGTAAGAGTTCAAAATTGAATGAAATGTTTCCAGACCTTAAATTGCCTACATTGCTTGAAACTGAATTATATAACACTGTCTGTAGAATATTTATTTATTTGCTTGGTGTTTAATGAACTTATAATTAAAATTATAATTATATAGTTTAATGCCACTTATACAGTGATAGCCAGCATTGTGATGGGAGGAAACCAGACTGCCTGTAGTATATGTGTCACAGAAAATAATGCTGGGTGGTCTACATTGATGACCTTGGCTATACACAAGCTGGAGGTCAAGGTCGTTGCCAACTCCTTGACTTTCAAATTGGCCTCACATTCTCTGTGCTAGCCCTCATTCAAGAAGCTGATATCCACTAGCCACACCTGTGTAGTCTGTTTATTGACCGTCTTTACTTTTTTCACCATCGCCATTGAAAATACAGACCACTTGTTGAAAGTTACACCAAGATTTTTATTTTTTTAAAAGAGTTTTTTTTTGGGAGGGGGGGGGGGGGGTTCAGAACTGCCCCGACAAACATTGCTGACTAAGCTTAGTGTCTCTACTCAGGGATCATTATGAAATACAAACATTCAACATTAAAAACATAGTGACAAATAACGTTTGTTATGCAAAGTGCCACTATATAGCCTGACAGTTGCTTTGGTACTGCAAAGAAAATTAGGTTTAGCGAATAGCAGTAATCAGTGTTTTATGCTTAGTCATGTGTTTCTCTACTGGTTAATTATTTTGATGTTAGCCATTTTGTTAAGAGATTGGTTTGTTTCCAAGATAAAGTTCTGGCATGCCATGAGAACTGTATTGAGTTCAAGCCTGTCAAACTGATTATCTTGTACCAAACTGACTTTGTAATATTTACAAAGTCCTCTTTAATAACTGTCTGTTAGTGAGTATATTTCTGTTTTCTTTTTCATGGTGGTTTGTGCTTCTCTTAAAGGTAAAGACAACTGATAACATAACCTTTAATATAATTTCAAAGAGGGGTGGAAACATACCTAAACGGCCACTGCCATTTTGATTCTTGTTCGTTTGGTAATTCTTCATGAACATTTAATCTGGAATTCTTACGAGATTATGCCATATGTCAGAGAACCTTGAAACACTGTGTCACTTCACTCGTACCTCTTGCTCGTAGGACTTTAAGACAAAAGAGTGATCGTGTTACGGCAGCGAAAGCTGCTGCATTTTTGGCATACTGCTGACAGCTTATGCGTTGCTCTCTACTTTTCACTTTACATCACTGCCAGCAAGAGCAAATTTGCACAGAAGTCTTAAACAACGTCGAGATCACTGGGGTCACAGTGATGAGGTAGGCAGTCATGTCAGAAAACACAAACAATCCGTCTCAACCTTTTTCTCTGATAATACTTTATGCACACGCATCTTCTTTATCTAGAGCATTCTCTTTATCTCATGTACAACGTGATTGTAACCAAAACCTGAAACAATTTTATTGATCAAAGCCGATTAAATAGTTCCACCAGTGATAACAAAGATGAGACAAAGCCTAAACAAGCCTACACTTGTCTTACAGACTCCAAAGGTCAATCTTGTCTGTTGGTGGCAGTGATGTAAAGCAAAAGGTAGAGAATGACGCATGCAGTGTAAAGAGTACGCATTTTTTTGGTTATGCATATGGAAATAAGCTCGATTGAATAAAACTTTGTTGTCTTTTATTTTCAAATTGCCAGCCTGAGAGGAGGACTGTTTTGGTGGCAGAACACTTTTCTTAGTTTTATAACATGTAATGCTGTCAGCGTGAATGTCACACGATGCCATAAATGACCCACAATTACACACACACACCCCTCTAGCTACCCACCTCCAAAAAATAAAAATAAATAAATTTCGGTTTTAGAGGGAAATATAAAAATATTACTCTTTGTAAACTCACATATTTCCTGTAGGATATCATCCTACATTCACAACAAAACTCAAAACACCTTTCTAAAAATTAACAATTCTCTAAGCAAAATGAGTGAGGTGGTCATGGGAGAATTTTTACACGCACATACTTCTTATTCATTCGGCAATGAATGAAAGTAACTCTGAATGATATTAAACATGCAGACATTACACCCTTATTTGGGTAATAAAGGTGATGGATAATTTATAAATGTGTTGAATTTCATGTTTGGAAAACGACTGTGGGAATGTAATTCTAGCTTTGGCATTGCACCACCCAGTTTACCACCTCAGGGAGTTTCCCCCCTTGTTAGCACTCTCCAGCAGAAGTTAATGGAGGTAATATAAGCAGTGACACACGTCTTGGGTAATGTTACTCCCACAGGGAGGTGCCAATTGCATAGTTATAGCAAATATACACTGAGCATAATAAGACCACCATATTGTGACTCACAGTGAAATCGTTGGGAGAGAACCTGAAATAAAACCCCCTGGAAAGGAAAAAAAGATGTAAATAAACAAGGGTGGTGGCAAGTTGAATTGACTTCTCAGTGCAAGTGTTGACATTTGTTCCCAAAGTCAGGAATCTTTCAACTATTCAAGAAAAGCAACTCTAGCAAGAGTATGGCTAATACCAATTAGGTTTGACATTTGTAACTCAACAAGTGTTCTTTATGTGCCTGTGTTTTTTTTCTTCTGAACAATACTATTGGCTTGCTGGGTGGTTTACTGGGTGCATGATGGCCCTTTGAAGTTTAAAACATTAGGCCTGTGTGTGTGTGAAACACTTTGCTGCCAGATCAAAATAAATTTAAAATATATACATATACAAAAAACAAAAATGGTATTTATGTTTATATATTTTTGCACAGTGTTAAGTAGGGAGACAAAAAAAAAATGTTCTTACAACCTTAGGAGCTGGGATGGGTTTTAAATACATACTGGTTTGAACAATCTTTTAGCAGCCATCAGAATATTGCTGATGTAGGTGGAAAAAGGTAAATGTACAAAGTTTACTGGTTTTTCCAGTAGTAAGAATACGATTTAGACCAATTCATGGGGTTTTATAAGCATGCATCTACATATTGTGAAGTCTCCATGTATAATACTGTTAATAGACGCTCAGATTTACTGAAGTAGCAGTTGGTTAGTGCGCTAGCGCAGCGCAATGACCCCGGAGTCTCTCACCAATGCGGTCGCTGTGAGTTCAAGTCCAGCTCAGGCTGGCATCCTCTCCGGCCGTACGTGGGAAGGTCTTCATCAACCTGCGGATGGTCGTGGGTTTCCCCTGGGCTCTGCCTGGTTTCCACCCACCATTCTGCTGGCCGCTGTCGTATAAGTGAAATATTCTTGAGTACGGCGTAAAACACCGATCAAATAAATAAATAAATACTTTTAAGTAGCAGATAATGCATGTGGGATTACCATTCAATTGATATCCTGGGTAAGATCATTGCAACCTGATGTCTTGTATAGACATGTATTTTTCTTGCATCATGTCAGTGACCAGAGTAATATTAATCTTTGCAGCTTTTGAACAAATGATAATGTTGTAGCTTTACATCAGCAGATTTGTTATGGTCCAGAGAAGATTCATTTCTACTTGGTGACTAGTTCCCTTCTAGTTTTGGGTAGTTTCCTCTTAGTTTTGGGTAGTTTCCTCTTAGTTTTGGCATGTTTCCTCATCAGTTTCTACGTTCATCCTAGCTATGGCTATAAGTTTCCTCATTACCTAGCTGTTGCGAGTTTCCTCAAAGTCTTGTCTAGTTTCCCCAAAGTCTTCTGTAGTTTTCTCCAAGTCTTGGCTAGTTTCCTTTTACAGTGTAGCTATATCTAGCTAGCTAGTTTCCTCCATGCTGTCTACAAGTTGTGGTTACATGTAGTTCTGGCTAGTTTTCTCTAAGCTATGACCAGTTTCCTCTTGTCTTTATCTATTTTCCACCAAGTTGTGGCTGGTTTCCTCCATGTCTCCATGCTGTCTACAAGCTGTTGTTACATGTAGTTTCCTCCATGCTGTTTCCTGTTTCCTCCAAGCCATGGCTAGCTTCCTTTATGCTTTGGCTAGCTTTCTCCAAGCTATGACCATTTTCCTCTTAGCTTTATCTATTTTCCACCAAGCTGTGACTGGTTTCCTCCAAGTCGCCATGCTGTCTACATGCTGTGGTTACATGTAGTTTCCTCCGTGCTTTGGCTAGTTTTCTTCAAGCAATGACCAGTTTCCTTTTAGCTTTATCTATTTTCCACCAAGCTGTGGCTGGTTTCCTCCAAGTCGCCATGCTGTCTACATGCTGTGGTTACATGTAGTTTCCTCCATGCTGTTGATAGTTTTCTCCAAGCTGTGACCAGTTTTCTCCAAGCTATGACCAGTTTCCTCATTGTTGGCTAGTCTCCTTCTAGCTATGGCCATGCAGTTTCCTCCTAACTATGGCTATTAAGTTTCCTCCAACCATTAAGCTGACCGTTATGATAAAAGTGAAAAATATTGGTCAATGAATACACCACAAATCGACAATCAGGTAGATACTGTTCATTTAAATTAATATTTTAGCAATGATCATAAAACTACAATGTGTTTACATTGCTAAGCAAAATATTAGTCTTGGATGCAGGAATTAAATGTTTGTCTCAATCTCTCTTGTGTGCCAACAAATGAAATTTTAAGGCATGGATGATTGGAAATATTGTATTTCTCTTGATTAGTTCATTAAAAGTAAATTTCTCGTGTCTGAAGATAGACTGTTATCTCATTCTCTACTGTCTGTGTAATGAATTGCTCTATTTCCCTTGATTCTTGCAAAAATTTGTTTCTGTTTACCTTATGAGTTCTTGGTTCGTTTCAGGATGGTACAAAGCTGCTCATTGGTGCTGTTGGAAGTTGGTACTGGCAAGGTAAGCCAATCAACCAATCGAAAGATATGTATTAAACTACATTCTAAAACAAGCCATAGAGTTGTGTTAGATGTTTTTTTGTATTGTTTCAATGTATGATGATGAATTTTTTTTATTCATGCATTATTTTTAATATGGTCCATAAAGCTCATTTTGCATTGAAAACATTTGACTGCATTTGATGCGGTGAAAAAAAAAAAATACAAAAAATAATTTAAGATATTTGCTCTTATAGATTTCAATGGTCTTTCTACAGGTGCTTATTTGATCATTTGTATGTTCTTTTACACATTAAAATGAGACAAAAGCCCCAGTTAGATTTGTTATTAATTGGATGAATTGTAAACATTTGTTTACATGGTGGCAGTGTCGCTCTCCAGCTTTTTTAATGACACTGATAAATCACTGAGAAATGAAGGAAAGAGTTCAAACACAAGTTTTATTCAGAAAGAAGCCATGAGAATAGCACCGTACATGTGTGCCAATCATGATCTTTGAGCAGCACCAACTTGTTGAAATTTACATATTCAGTTTACCGTTAGACTTGACCAATCAGAGGTCACTTCTTATTTTATGTACATGATTGGTCCACTGCATAATGTTTGAAAGCTTATCAGATGAGCTGATCAGTTCTAGTTCATATATCTCCTTAACTGACCACCAGGCCAACTATTAACTGGTATAGGAGTAGGGAGTTTGGGATGGTGGGAGAGGGGTAGGCGCAGCAGCTGGGGGGTGGTAAAGTCTTGTTTGTGCAGCTATCTCTAAACTGCTCCCATAAAGCCTGTGTGTGCTGACAGACATGTTTTCTGGGATAGGTTACTGTTAGAACAACAGGAACTGGACTGTGAAATGACCAGCCTGGTGTTAGCACAGGTTTGATAGGGGTACTGACAGAGCCTGGCTATTGACATATGGCTGCTTGAATATGTCTATGGGGAGGGGAGAGGTGGAATAACTGGAGAATTCTCCTCAGAAGGGGTGTAAAACACCAGACACACAACCCCTGTGTAGGAGAGCATGACTATAAGTAAATTTAGGAGCACAGGAGATAAAGTATATGAAAAACAAGCAATGCCATAATCTGAATTTCAGTTTGACAGTTCAAACAGTTTTATTCCCAGGCTTTGGAAAAAAAAAACAAACAAACAGACAAACATAGGAAACAAACTGTTACAGTCCTTGCTCATTTGCAATATCACATGATGGTTGTTGTTTACTTATACTTTCTGTAAATATACAGTGCTACACATACATTTCCTACCTGACTAAATAACATGTTTCACATTAATTTAGATAAAGAGCAATCAAATTTATTTTTTTTTTATTTTTATTATTATAAATTAGATTAAATTTTCTAACAGACAGAAGTGCAGTAAATACAAGACCTGTTAATTGGTCATTGAGATCCAAAAATCCAACTTTGATTCCAAGCTGTAGGTGAAGTGCAGTAAATATGAGGACTGTTAATTGCTTTGATTCCAAGCTGTCGGTGAAGTGCAGTAAATACGAGGACTGTTAATTGCTTTGATTCCAAGCTGTAGGTGAAGTGCAGTAAATACGAGGACTGTTAATTGGTGATTGAGATCCAAAAATCCAACTTTGATTCCAAGCTGTAGGTGAAGTGCAGTAAATGTGAGGACTGTTAATTGCTTTGATTCCAAGGTGTAGGTGAAGTGCAGTAACTACGAGGACTGTTAATTGCTTTGATTCCAAGGTGTAGGTGAAGTGCAGTAACTACGAGGACTGTTAATTGCTTTGATTCCAAGCTGTAGGTGAAGTGCAGTAACTACGAGGACTGTTAATTGCTTTGATTCCAAGGTGTAGGTGAAGTGCAGTAACTACGAGGACTGTTAATTGCTTTGATTCCAAGCTGTAGGTGAAGTGCAGTAACTACGAGGACCGTTAATTGCTTTGATTCCAAGCTGTAGGTGAAGTGCAGTAACTACGAGGACCGTTAATTGCTTTGATTCCAAGCTGTAGGTGAAGTGCAGTAACTACGAGGACTGTTAATTGCTTTGATTCCAAGGTGTAGGTGAAGTGCAGTAACTACGAGGACTGTTAATTGCTTTGATTCCAAGCTGTAGGTGAAGTGCAGTAAATACGAGGACTGTTAATTGCTTTGATTCCAAGCTGTAGGTGAAGTGCAGTAAATACAAGGACTGTTAATTGGTGATTGAGATCCAAAAATCCAACTTTGATTCCAAGCTGTAGGTGAAGTGCAGTAAATATGAGGACCGTTAATTGCTTTGATTCCAAGGTGTAGGTGAAGTGCAGTAACTACGAGGACTGTTAATTGCTTTGATTCCAAGCTGTAGGTGAAGTGCAGTAAATATGAGGACTGTTAATTGCTTTGATTCCAAGCTGTAGGTGAAGTGCAGTAAATACGAGGACTGTTAATTGCTTTGATTCCAAGCTGTAGGTGAAGTGCAGTAAATATGAGGACTGTTAATTGGTGATTGAGATCCAAAAATCCAACTTTGATTCCAAGCTGTAGGTGAAGTGCAGTAAATGTGAGGACTGTTAATTGCTTTGATTCCAAGGTGTAGGTGAAGTGCAGTAACTACGAGGACTGTTAATTGCTTTGATTCCAAGCTGTAGGTGAAGTGCAGTAAATACGAGGACTGTTAATTGCTTTGATTCCAAGGTGTAGGTGAAGTGCAGTAAATACGAGGACTGTTAATTGCTTTGATTCCAAGCTGTAGGTGAAGTGCAGTAAATACAAGGACTGTTAATTGCTTTGATTCCAAGGTGTAGGTGAAGTGCAGTAAATATGAGGACAGTTAATTGCTTTGATTCCAAGCTGTAGGTGAAGTGCAGTAAATATGAGGACTGTTAATTGCTTTTATTCCAAGGTGTAGGTGAAGTGCAGTAAATACGAGGATTGTTAATTGCTTTGATTCCAAGCTGTAGGTGAAGTGCAGTAAATACGAGGACTGTTAATTGCTTTGATTCCAAGCTGTAGGTGAAGTGCAGTAAATACGAGGACTGTTAATTGCTTTGATTCCAAGCTGTAGGTGAAGTGCAGTAAATACGAGGACTGTTAATTGCTTTGATTCCAAGCTGTAGGTGAAGTGCAGTAAATGTGAGGACTGTTAATTGCTTTGATTCCAAGCTGTAGGTGAAGTGCAGTAAATACGAGGACTGTTAATTGCTTTGATTCCAAGCTGTAGGTGAAGTGCAGTAAATATGAGGACCGTTAATTGCTTTGATTCCAAGGTGTAGGTGAAGTGCAGTAAATATGAGGACTGTTAATTGCTTTGATTCCAAGCTGTAGGTGAAGTGCAGTAACTACGAGGACTGTTAATTGCTTTGATTCCAAGCTGTCGTTGAAGTGCAGTAAATATGAGGACAGTTAATTGCTTTGATTCCAAGCTGTCGGTGAAGTGCAGTAAATATGAGGACAGTTAATTGCTTTGATTCCAAGCTGTAGGTGAAGTGCAGTAAATACGAGGACTGTTAATTGCTTTGATTCCAAGCTGTAGGTGAAGTGCAGTAAATACAAGGACTGTTAATTGGTGATTGACACTCCAAAAATCCAACTTTAGTTGATTCCAAATTAAGAAGTTTTAGGGAGCATAATTTGGATGGTAATTTGACATTTCGTGCCAGAGTTGTTCAGGATAATCACAAAAGTCTGAAAAGACATTTGCTCAAAAACACTTCGTGCCACTCTATAGTGGATGTTGCTGTTCATAGCTGCCAAGCATATATGCGAAGAAAAAGGCAAAGTCCAGTACATTGCCAGGCCAGGTGCAAAGTTGTGTGGCATTGGAGGAATTCTTTCCCTGGAGGTTAGGATATTTGATTCCTGGTGTACGAAGGCTCCAGCAGACTCTCCCATCAGGGCTGTTTATTATGACACATTACCCCTGCCACTGGCAACAGGAGAGTTTGGTTGTTGAACCAAGCTGTGCAAAAATGAGTCTTTACACTTGGGTATAAGCTGAAAACTAGGTTTGTCGGCAACCTGCGGATGGTCGTGGGTTTGAGCCTGGTTTCCTCCCACCATAATGATGGCCACTGTTGTATACACGAAATATTCTTGAGCACGACATAAACCACCAAGAGAGCAAATAAGAATTTGAGAAAAAAGAAAGGTAAAAGTGACAGAATAAAAATTAAATAGCAAGGAAGACCTGATAATATTAGCATTAAATGTATGTTAATGTATTTGAACCAAAGTTTAGCTTTTTTTCAGTTGATACATTATGCTTAATTCAGATTGATCCATCTGCCTCAATATTGCCTTACAGGGTGGCTTAAGATCACCTTGTCTTCAAACAAATCTGTAACTACATGTCGTTTAACTTTGAGAATGTTAAAAGTTTTTGTCTATGACTTTAGAATCCGAAATGAAATTATAAAATTGGCATTAGCGCTCTATGAAATACAAACTTATTTTTCCAAATTCTTTTTTGTTAATTTACATACTTGTCAGTTCCAGTATCTCAGATACACTTTAAGAACACCTCACATATAAACCTCAGGTACACCTCAGATACACCTCAACGTCAGATATGGTACTCCTCAGTGGTACACTTCAGATACAATTCTGGTATACCTCCAGTACACCTCGTTAGAGTATGCATGATAACATTTCGTTATTTAAAACACCAATGAAATAAATAAATCAGATTTCATTATTTGACGATTTACAGGTGTGCATTGGATATACATGTACATTATATATTGTGTAGGGTTTGACATGTTAGGTTTTATCACATGCGACCATTTTAATTTAATTTTAATTTAATCCCAAGTTGAATCTCCCTGTAATTGAAATGGAGACACCAGGTCTTCTTGGAGCCAGAACAATTATTTTTGAGCAATCGACCCTGAAAAATGGCTTTACGTCGACCCCTATTACTTGTTGAATTACATGTAAGTTACATGTACCTGTCTTATCTCTGGTTCTCAGGTCAGATGTACCTATACAAGACTGACCCAGGGGATAAGAAGGTGAAATCCACCGGGGAGGGGCCAGCTTCCGAAGATGACAGCTACATGGGTGAGTATAACGATTGGTATGTATATGGACTCTTTTCAGGCCTCTGTGACGAGCAGGACACTATGGTGTCAGACAGAGTATATGTACATCTATGTCAGTTTGGTGACCATATGTTTTGGCATGCAACATTTATAAATAGGACATTTGGTATATAGCATTTCTTATAATGTATTTCTTCATGGTATATGACATTTTTGAACAAATTGAAAAGTTATTATTTTGGCATATAATGTTTATGACTCTTTTTTGCTCTTTCTTTGTCCAGTTTATAACTTTTTTTTTACAGAGGTATTGTGGGTTATTATATATGTTATGGCTTTGCCTGTCAGTCCATGTGTCCATAAACTTTTGCCATTGCCACTATACCTACAGAACAAACTTCAGTCAAAGTCATAAAATTTGTTCCCTTTTTGTCACAAACACCAGAGCAGGGCCCAGTTACACAAAGCCGCGTTCGACATTTTTCTATCGTATATTTGTTGTACAATATTTTGTACATCACAATTACTGCACCATTGTCCTATATGTGCAATTATGGTACACGTATGATATCTGTGTGAAACTGCGCTAAGAAACCTATTGAAAACATGTCTCATCCTTTAAAAAGAGTTATCTCCCTTTTTGTGATGTATTGTTTTGTTTTTGTGTCAACACTGTATTTGAAGAACTTCTTTACATTACTGAGTTTGTATTAGGACAATCATGTGTATTTTAATCATAATTTATAAACCTTATGGATGTGTCCTTCATTCAGAATTATTAAACTATTTCATTGATGTTCAGAAGTTGTTGTTGTACTACTACGTGTAATTCTTAAGTTTTTGGGGGAGCCAGTACTTGAATTAGAATAGAAATTAGTGATCTAAAAATCAAGGCAAATTGTATGTAGGCCAGTATTGAAGTCATCACTTAAATGCGACAAAATCAGATTCTTCTGTTCTCATGCATTAACACCATATGTTTCCTTGAATTTGATGCTGAACAACATCAAATAAAGGAGAGAAAGTCTACATTTTCTGCCAGTTTCTCATAGTAGGTTTTACACGCTGCAGAACTTGTGTGTGAAGCCTCAGGTGATTTGGCCGACTTCACACCTCCGGCAAAGTACCAATGTGAATGAAAAACGTGTTAACCAGCAGAGGAATAATGTGTTATCAGCGGAGAAATATTACGTTAATGATCACGCTGAATTGAGTTTTAAGCTGAACTGTACTGTAGGTATCAGTATATAAAGATTCCGGTGTTGTTGTTGGTGGTGGTAAAATTGGTGTCTCTTCTACTATGATGTGTATCCTCCAGGGGGACATAGAGGTGAATCCTGGGCCAGTCGATCTCCACACTGGGTCTGTCCTCGCCTAGCTGGTGTGTGTTGACACCTCTGCCACATGTCAATCTCCATGCAACAAGATCTAGGCAGTACCTGTTGAAACTTCTGCCACACTTCAGTGAAAATGTTGGCAAACAGTCTTGCAAGATACACAAACTTGCTATGAAAGACTAGATTTCGTGGGACTAGAAAGCATGGGAGTTTTGGAGTGAATGATCAGGTCAAGAAATATAAGTTTGCGGAATTCAGTTTTCTGGGAAATCCCGTATTGGATGATGATATGAACTCTCATGTTGGTATTTGGCAGATTTTCTTATCCAGTTGTGAAGGTCGACTGACTACTACATGTATGTTAGTATAGGCCTTTTCAGTCACCACTGTGACAAATATTTTAAATATCCTGAGAGTATGTTTAGGAATGGGGTGTAGAAAAATAATCACTACAGTTTTATGAAGCTTGCATCTTAAGTGACGCAAATAAATCATTTTTGGTTTGAGTTTAATAATAATTGTATGCATAAATTCCACTGTAAAAAGTGTGTTAGAGGTTGAAAAGGCTGAAGATTCACAGTAATTTCTCATCGGGAAAACTGCTGAGAGTGTACTTTTACGTGCCAATTAAACGTCATTATCTAGTGTGTTTGTTTGTCTGTCTGTACCTATATCTATCAGTCCAACTCTTCCTAGTATGAGAGCTAACTCTCATCCAGCAATTTTGGATGCTTAAGATTAGGTTAAACAACTCACCAATTCTAAAAATCCAAACTTTTGTTCCATAAAATATTGAAGATACTGTCGATCGGGATTGATCAGGTCTTTGTTGGGAAATATGTTGTCTCAGTGACTATTTCTGCGGGACACAACAGCATGCATGTAGAGAATATGGACAGAATTGCACAGTGAAGGTTGAATAGCATAAATATTTTTGGAAAAGGTGAAAATGATAACCCTCGAAACGTTATTATTTATATTTTGACAATATCGTGATTTTGTGTATTTTGAACAAGTTTAAGCAATGTTTTTAGCTGTAGGCCTTATACGCAGACTTGTGTACATAGCGTGACGTCTTGTATGATATCGTGTCTTGTTGCGTGATGTAAGAATATTAAAGTTGACTGAACTTACATTAGAACATCATTCGGCTGAGCTAGGATTGGAAAGTCCTAAACCAAAGTGTTTTTTTTGGGAGGGTTTTTTTTGTCGTCATGGCATCTGGGTGTGTAATAACAAAAATGATATCTTACTGAGCGAGTTAGACATCACTTTTATCAATGAAGGAAATCCTGGCGTTTCACCTTTATATAAATAATAGTGGCCAAGGGGGTTAGTATGCTATTGCGATGCAGTGACCCAGGAGGTTACAGTGCAATGATCCAGGCGGTTGGGGAGCAATGACCAATGCTGTCGATGCGAGTTCAAGTCCAGCCCATGCTGACTTCCTCTCTGGCCATACGTGGGAAGGTCTGCCAGAAACCTGTGGCTGGTCGTCGGGTTTTCCTCTGGGCTCTGCCATAATGCTGGCTTCCATCGTATAAGTGAAATAACCTTGAGTACGGCGTAAAACACCAATCAAATAAATGAATAAATCATACAAATAATAAAAGAGGATCCACTTCATTGTATACCCCAGGCCCTTCCCATGGTCGCAGCATTGCAGCTGCAGTCAAAATGCAAAGATGTAGAATTGCGAAATGCTCACTTGTTATTTTATTCCACTATAATATATATATGTGTGTGGGTGTGTGTGTGTGTGTGTACATGTATGTATTGGTACACTATTACAGACTTCAGAAACTTTCTCTAAGCTGACTTGTACTGTAAGGCAGTATATGGGGACCTGTCAACTGCTCGGCATTGGGAACTGGGCGCCATTTTAATGACTTCCAATATTCGTTTCCCAGCTCATCATGATGACCTCACAATAGGCAGAACGACGCTACTGTACAAATTGATACATTGTCACGTTGTTCCACAGTCTTTCTTGACGTTACAATGGCTTGTGCTCCTACTTCACACTAGCACCACCTTACAGGATTAAAAAGTAGGCCACCTTCCGATTTGGCTCAGTGAATGTACCTGCCAGGTGTGATGGTATTTACATAAGGTTAGAGCAGCATTGCATTGGCCTGACCCCCATCCCCCTCCCTCTGCTCTCCACAGGCATTCAGCAGGGTTTATTGGAATCTTATCTGTTGAAGGCAGGAGCCAGACAATGGAGGTGGAAAGCTATGAGAAAGTTTATCTCAGATGTGGAGTTGTGAGATCATATATGACCTTTGGTCTGGTAGCCTGCAGAATTAATTTGTCTGGCACTGAATGGGTTATCATTTTGGCAGAAGCCTGTTGGGTCCATTATGATAAAGCTCTTGGAGTTGCTAGATGCAGACATGACACCTTGGTGTTACTCAGCAGGTTTGGTGCAAGACCAATGGGAAGCCTTGTAACAGTACCAGACTCTTGTGTCGAACAGTTGGATTGGCTTACAGATTTATATGTGTTTTATTGGGGTGCCAATTAGAAAAATGCTGTTTGATTGGTGGGTTATGGCTTGGGTGGTGCCCCATGCACATATAAAATGGTGACCCCTTGGGGTGTATCTTCTGGCATTCCCCCAGGGTTTTTAAGTGTAAACAGAAGCCTCTCAGCAGGCTGACAATTAATTAGGTCAGGTTTCGCCACATTGCAGATCTGCACCTGATAGTGTTACTGTTTAGGAGACAGAACTCTCCCTTGAAGTGCTGTTGTTTATGACAAGCCCTATCTCTATTTCCCCCCACCCAGAGACTTGTGGAAAGTTCAGATCAAAGGGGAGAGGCCTAAATGGTTTGGCTTGATCAAGGCTTAACTCTTGGATTCTTGGCTGCTGTTTCTTACCTTATGGACTGTTACACTGAAGTGTCAAAGTCAGGGGATGATTCTGCAAAGAAAACTTTGACCGCCGTCATCATAATGCTAAGCATGTTTGGTCCAAGACGTTAAAATTGTCTGAAAGGATTAGTGTCCAGATTAACTCCTGACGCTAATTATAAAGATTATAACCTGTTTAAACAGTATATTACCAGCCGGGCTTCTGAGAAATTTAATCAGGCCTTTAAATCCACCAAAACAATAGATCTTTTGCCCTAGCTGGCTGTCCCCGCTACCGCTCAGCGACGTCATAGATGGCCAACCCAAGTCTATAGCTGGCCTGTATAACCTGGGAATTTGCATCAAAATGATGCCATTTTCAAGATGGACTCTAGCTACACAGGAGCAAGTATATTGCCGTATCCAATTTTGAACCCATAGAGGACAAAGTGGACATTCCGATTTATGACACTGACATCGCTAGCCAGACTTTAGATTCAGAATTTTCGGACGTTGAATTTGATCTTTGTGCAGGCAGTTCCAGTTGCACTAATAATTAATACAGAATGGTAAGCTATGTTACACTGTATGTGTTATGTGTTTATCTTAAGATTTAATATTTATTAACTATTTTTTCTTTCTATCCGCTCCACAATATATATCAGTCTATTCCCCCAAGGACTTCATACCCATATAGCATGACAACTACCGGTATATGTTATGGTCGGCATTCCGAACAGCCTAGGCATATAGGATCCTATGGTCATGTACAATATAAACACATGTACTCGAAATCTTTCGAGTTCACTCGTATTCTTCTCATACCTGAGGGCCAAATCATCCTAAAACTTGAAAAAATAACTCTAGGAATCTTTGATGAAATTTAAATTTTAGCCAAAACAAGTTTTTTTTTTTTTTAGTGGAATCATGCTCTGATTTTCAGTTAGGCTAAAAGCTTGTGCACACATACAAGACATTCTGATCACGATTAGAATGACTTATCCTAACTAGAGACAATATAAGTGTATTGTTGTCACCTTGAATTAATAGCTCCATAAAGCCTGTCTCGCATGTCTAGGACAATTCCAGACAAAACAAACCAAACCAGTTATTATGGACATACTCAAGATTTATTGTTATTAACTCTGGTTTGGGTACCAAACCTTGTAAATACTATCGACATAAGCCTGAGTGTTGGGAGTCCCTTGTTCCTTTGAGAAATGAAAGGTTTTTATACTAAGCTTAAGGTTAGAATTTTTTTTCATCTGTATTAGCAAAGGTCATTTATACTTAACACGTTGAGAAAATAACCGTATATGTTAATCTTATTCAACAAACTTTTTCAGTATCAAAATCAAACAATTCTGATGTATTTCTGGTTTAAAATGGTGACTTGAAAATTTATATAACTGCTGCAGGAGTGTAACAGGGAAGTGTGGACACCTTCTGTAGTGGATTGGTTTTGCAATAGGGAGGTGTGTATGACTTTTATATTGAGTGGGTTTTGTAAAAGGAAAAAGTGGACGACTTCTGTATTGGATGGGTTTTGTAATAGGGAAGTGGGTATGACTTTTATATTGGGTGGGTTTTGTAATAGGGAAGTGTGTATGACTTTTATATTGGGTGGATTTTGTAATAGGAAAGAGTGGATAACCTGTGTAGTGAATTGATTTTGTAATAGGAAATTGTGCATGCCTTCTGTGGTGTATTGGTTTTGTAAAGTGTGGATGACTTTTTAAGTGGATTGATTTTGTAGTAGAAATGTTTGAAAGACTTCTGTATTGGATTGCTTCTGTAATAAGAATGTGTGGATGACTACTGTAGTGGATTGGGTTTGTAATGTGGAAAAGTGTGGATGAATTCAAAAGTGGACTGGTTTTCATTGTGATAGGGAAATGTTGATGCATTCTATAGTGAATGCCTTCTATAGTAGATTACAGTGGAAGTTTATTTCTTAATAAAGTGTAAAAATATTCAGAAAGAACATGAGTGATCAAATGATTCCTTAGCTGTAGGGATGATGCCTGCCTGATGTTCATGTTAAGAGTATTGCAGCAGTTAAATGTTGCTTAGGCCCTAGGGACACCCATCACTGCCCAGAAAAGTCCCCTATTCCTTCACTTTTCTACTCCACCCTATTACTCCCAAGGGGCCAACCCTTCCCCACCACAATCCTGGTGAGTGACACTCCCTGTGGGCCATGTAACATCTTCTCCCTGTCTGACAGTGAGGAATTTCTGCTATGTTATTGGACAGTAACCCTCTTTTCTGAACACTGGAGATACCAGCTTGTGGATCAGAGGAGGCTCTGATAGGGGTTTTTAACCTAGCAGCAGAAACAGACTGTTCCATTTTGAAACTTAGGGGTGCAGGCATTTCCTGTTCTGTCATCTAAATCATGGATGCAGCCAGTAGTTCCTGGCTTTTCATACTTTTTATTGAGTGGTCCGTAAACTTGTGGGAAAAAGTTTGTCACAGATAGTGATCTTTTTTTTTGGGGGGTGGGGGGGGTTATATGGATTAATTAAAAAATTAATTCATACAGATTAATTTAATTGAATTGTCGGTGCAGGTAAATTTATTGAGATTCATTAACCCCAAACTGATTAAAACAACTTTTTTCCACCATGTTCAGGTATGTGTAAAGTGAGAGGGTGAAAGATGATTAATGGAAGGGCTGTTAGGGGTATTGACATCACTGATTGGTTAATAGTGTCAGGTTACAGAGGAGGAATTGGTAACAGCTGCTGCTGTCTTCTTTAAGGTCAAAGGTGAAGGACAGACAGATGGATCCACAAGGATTTTCTCCTATAGATCCAGTCTTATTCAAGCAGTAAAAAGGCATAAAAGTTTGTTAAAAGATCCACTTTAGCTGCGAAGGAAACCAAACTTAAGACATAAAATTATATGAAGCAAGCCTTAATATGGATCAGAATTGATATCATATTGCTAATAAAGGAAATGAGTAATCATGTTGAAGACCATTGAAAGGGTATAACTGAAGCAAAGGCATTTGCTGGATTTGATGTGAAAATATTTCTGATGTGAAATTGATTGAGGCAGCGGTTATGTCAAGTATAGTCATTTGGGTGAAATAATGTCAAAGTATTTGAGAATACAGCATCCTTAGTTCACTTATAGCTCATGTGCTTTCTCTCAATACCCGCTCTCACCAATGCGGTCTCTATGAGTTCAAATCCAGCTCATGTTGGCTTCCTCTCCAGCCGTACGTGGGAAGGTCTGACAGCAGCTTGCTGCTGGTCATGGGTTTTCCCCTGGGCTTTGCCCAGTTTCCACCCACCATAATGCTTGCCGCCATCGTGTAAGTGAAATATTCTTGAGTACGGCGTAAAACGCCAATCAAACAAATCAAACAAATCTCTCACTACCCTGCTTGTCCTGCTGATTGGGACAATTGTGGGGAAATCACGGTTGTGTGCTTTTGTATGTTTGAATGTGTTACATGTAGCTTCACTTTAAAAACTACACGATGCTTTAAAGTTTGTCTGATTTGAGATATACTGATGTATTTTTTTGACTGGACTCTGAGGTATGTTTCCTGTATATTGTTTTCTTTGTGAAAGTCCTGGGAAAGAACAGTTTCATTGTAAATTGTCCAAGCTGTCTTCGATAAATAAAGATATTATTATTATGTCATACCCCAAACATTGGCGTCGGCATCCAATAACTGTGAATGCAATCTTAAACAAAATGTTAGGGGTGATATCTTGAAAAGTAATGAGCTCAGGTTTTGCACAAATGTAGAGCATGATAACTTGAGGGTAATATACCAACAACTGATGCTCTGTGTGCATATTAAATACCATGAATTACAAAATTTACGACGGCCGCATTTTGTATATTGAGCTGAAGTTTTGCATTCATGTGTCTACTACAAGCGAGCTCTTTAGTAGCCTTGCTACCAAATTTAATTTCTGGGATCTGTTGGTGATTAGAGATATTATGTGTTCATGCATGTTCGACAGAAAATAGGCATTAAGACTAACTCCATGTAACTGCTGTGAAAATTCACGGAAATATGTACATTTTTAGAGGAAAATAAAAGTCATTAAATATTAGATTACATGTGCATGAAGAGTTCCAGTAAGATATCAGCCTACTTTCTAAACAAACCTAACAAAAATAAAAGTCATAAAAATATTTCTTTTTGCTGCTGAAATTAGATTACATGTGCATGAAGAGTTCCAGTAAGATATCAGCCAACTTTCTAAACAAACCTAAAAAAAATAAAAGTCATAAAAATATTTCTTTTTGCTGCTGAAATTAGATTACATGTGCATGAAGAGTTCCAGTAAGATATCAGCCTACTTTCTAAAGAAACCTAACAAAAATAAAAGTCATAAAAATATTTCTTTTTGCTGCTGAAATTAGATTACATGTGCATGAAGAGTTCCAGTAAGATATCAGCCAACTTTCTAAAGAAACCTAAAAAAAATAAAAGTCATAAAAATATTTCTTTTTGCTGCTGAAATTAGATTACATGTGCATGAAGAGTTCCAGTAAGATATCAGCCTACTTTCTAAAGAAACGTAACAAAAATAAAAGTCATAAAAATATTTCTTTTTGCTGCTGAAATTAGATTACATGTGCATGAAGAGTTCCAGAAAGATATCAGCCAACTCTCTAAAGAAACCTAAAAAAAATAAAAGTCATAAAAATATTTCTTTTTGCTGCTGAAATTAGATTACATGTGCATGAAGAGTTCCAGTAAGATATCAGCCAACTTTCTAAAGAAACCTAAAAAAAATAAAAGTCATAAAAATATTTCTTTTTGCTGCTGAAATTAGATTACATGTGCATGAAGAGTTCCAGTAAGATATCAGCCAACTTTCTAAAGAAACCTAAAAAAAATAAAAGTCATAAAAATATTTCTTTTTGCTGCTGAAATTAGATTACATGTGCATGAAGAGTTCCAGTAAGATATCAGCCAACTTTCTAAAGAAACCTAAAAAAAATAAAAGTCATAAAAATATTTCTTTTTGCTGCTGAAATTAGATTACATGTGCATGAAGAGTTCCAGTAAGATATCAGCCAACTTTCTAAAGAAACCTAAAAAAAATAAAAGTCATAAAAATATTTCTTTTTGCTGCTGAAATTAGATTACATGTACATGAAGAGTTCCAGTAAGATATCAGCCAACTTTCTAAAGAAACCTAAAAAAAATAAAAGTCATAAAAATATTTCTTTTTGCTGCTGAAATTAGATTACATGTGCATGAAGAGTTCCAGTAAGATATCAGCCAACTTTCTAAAGAAACCTAAAAAAAATAAAAGTCATAAAAATATTTCTTTTTGCTGCTGAAATTAGATTACATGTGCATGAAGAGTTCCAGTAAGATATCAGCCAACTTTCTAAAGAAACCTAAAAAAAATAAAAGTCATAAAAATATTTCTTTTTGCTGCTGAAATTAGATTACATGTGCATGAAGAGTTCCAGTAAGATATCAGCCTACTTTCTAAAGAAACCTAAAAAAAATAAAAGTCATAAAAATATTTCTTTTTGCTGCTGAAATTAGATTACATGTGCATGAAGAGTTCCAGTAAGATATCAGCCTACTTTCTAAAGAAACCTAAAAAAAATAAAAGTCATAAAAATATTTCTTTTTGCTGCTGAAATTAGATTACATGTGCATGAAGAGTTCCAGTAAGATATCAGCCTACTTTCTAAACAAACCTAACAAAAATAAAAGTCATAAAAATATTTCTTTTTGCTGCTGAAATTAGATTACATGTGCATGAAGAGTTCCAGTAAGATATCAGCCTACTTTCTAAACAAACCTAACAAAAAAACCTCACTTTTCCAAGTAAAGTAGGATTCCTGGAATTGGACAAAATTGAAAGTCAGGTAATCAGCAGATCACTATAAGCTCCCCACCGGTACCCCATCCAACTCTTCCCAGCAAGCCATTTCATGTCTGGGTTATTTTGTTCATTCACTTTACATGTAATAATCAGTTCTGTGCACAAAGTGAAAAGCTATTGCACCTGCTTTGAAATGATGACTACATAATTTCCTGTAGAGTTGATTTATGGTTCTTGCTTGTTTACTTGTGCAGGGTTTTCAAGTGCAGTCGGGGAGTTCACCGGAGACGAATCAGATGGTAAATCTCAGATGTTCTTACATGTTTTTCATTTTTTTTTGTGATGCTTGAACTTGATGAAACTGCATTATGTCACATCAAAATTATGATTTATTTTACTAGCATTTAACATCATATCCAAGAATATTTCTCATGTACGATTTGTTTATTTGTTTGATTGATGTTTTATGTCGTACTCAAGAATATTTCACATATACGCTGACAGCCAGTATTATGCTGGAAGGAAATTCTCCATTGCTATGGCAGTCATGTAAGTGTACATGAAGTAAGTGTACATGTAAGTGTACATGAAGTAAGTGTACATGTAAGTGTGCATGAAGTAAGTGTACATGTAAGTGTTCATGAAGTAAGTGTACATGAAGTAAGTGTACATGTAAGTGTACATGCAGTAAGTGTAATTGTAAGTGTGTATGAAGTAAGTGTACATGTAAGTGTGCATGCAGTAAGTGTACATGAAGAAAGTGTACATGTAAGTGTGCGTGAAGTGTACAGGAAGTAAGTGTACATGTAAGTGTACATGAAGTAAGTGTGCATGTAAGTGTGCATGAAGTAAGTGTACATGTAAGTGTCCATGATGTAAGTGCACATGAAGTAAGTGTACATGTAAGTGTACATGAAGTAAGTGTACATGTAAGTGTGTTTGAAGTAAGTGTACATGTAAGTGTGCATGCAGTAAGTGTACATGTAAGTGTACATGAAGTAAGTGTACATGTAAGTGTACATGAAGATCCGTATTAGTGCTAAGGACAGCTTATGTACAGCTTATTGCCACCAAGGCCTTGAGAACGGTAGTCTACAAAACATTTGAAAAACATCTGGAAGCCAGCATGAGCTGGACTTGAACTCACAACAGACAGCATCAATAACACTGCTTACATTTGGATTCTGTTCTGACAGATTACGTTGTGGGTGTGCCCAGAGGTAGCAAGCTACAGGGGAAGGTAAGTGCTCTTCTACGTGTTTACCTTTCCTGTACAAAGCAATAACACTGAATCCAAATCAAAATTCATGACTTTATAGGCTTCTTGTGCATTGGAATCAGTGTTCAGGGGTGGTATCTGAAGAAGTCCTGAGCTCAGGTTTTGCATACATGTAAATCACCATAACGCAAGGGGAATGTTCTGTTGTCGATTCTCTTTGTACATATTAAATACCATAAATTACAAAATTCACGACTTAGTGCATAGCGTATAATATAAAATGAAAGTTAAGGTAAATGTTAAGAGTGCTATTTCAAAAAATACTACATTTAATAAGCTCTGGTTTTGCACTATAAGACAAGGGGGATGTTCCCTTGTTGATGCCCTACATGTGTGTAAATGACCAAATTCACGACCTTCTCGTCTCTTTAGAGTATTAGAATCCATGTTAAGACAAATACATGTACAAAGTCCCTTGAAAATGTATAGAGGCGAGGGATTGCATGTATCAAAATCTAAATTTCCTACTCCCCGTTGGTCTAAACCTCCTGTAAAACTGAAGTTATTTTCGACTTCTGTATTTATGTGCTAAATTGTTGAGTGGTCTATATTTTTGATTTGACTGCTGTTGTACCTGTTTTTTTTTTGTAATTTTTACAACACTTTTGAACAAGCAAATTCAGAATAGTATTTCTGAGCAAGCACCTTAGATATTTCTCAGGTGGTTAAAGTACCATTTTATCTGAACCAATCACTCAGTCCAGCCAACTTTTCTTTTTAGGTGTCACTGTTCAATCAAAATCTCACCATCATACAGAATATTTCTGGAGATCAGGTACGCACATATTATCATATTGACATCTGGACAAAATGGCCATCTCTGGGGATGAGGTATGTGCAGGTTATTGTGTTGACAGCTGGACAACATGGCCATCTCTGGGGATGAGGTATGTGCAGGTTATCATGTCGACATCTGGACAAAATGGCCATCTCTGGAGATGAGGTGTGTGCAGGTTATCATGTTGACCTCTGGACAAAATGGCCATCTCTAGGGATGAGGTATGTGCAGGTTATCATGTTGACATCTGGACAAAATGGCCATCTCTGGGGATGAGGTATGTGTATGTAAAATTGTTGACATAAAGTATTGTCATTGTTGGTGTACTTATTTAATTGGTGTTTAATGCCATACTTAAGCATTGTTCATGTAACAATGATTATGGGTGAAGTACATGTAGACTGGCGCGTGTTTGCCAGGTACCAGACAAAACTTGCCAGGTACCAGACAAAATTTGCCAGGTACTAGACAAAACTCGCTAGGTACCAGACTAACATCCTGACCTAAAGCCCCAGCAGATCCAGCAAGAGCTGGATTCAAGGGCAGACAAAACATACAGATTATATAAAATGTTATGGTATATACAATAACTTTAATTGAATTTTCTGTACACTTTTGTTAACCACTGAATTACGTGCTTTGAAACCATTGCATCGTCCCAACATTTGCTTGTTTTTTGCAAATGCAAAACGTATGGAAAGTTTATGGGGTGTTTGTTTTTCTCTCGTCAGATGGGGTCATATTTTGGCTATTCAGTGGCGGTGGCAGACCTGAATGGGGATGGGTAAGTGGTTTTATATACAGGTAATACAACATATTTATTTATTTATTTATTTGATTGGTGTTTTATGCTGTACTCAAAAATATTTCACTTATATGATGGGTGGCCAGCATTATCTTGGGAGGAAAGAATCTTGCATTGTCGAATGAAACATATGTCCTTCAAGACTCCATTCTTTACCTATCTTGTTAGAACCTGGACGAAATCTTGCAAGAAGTATTATTTGATTTTCGACTTTTGATCATGTTGGCAGAATGTTGCGATCTCCCCTTTAATGATCCATCTGATTCTCCAAGCTTAATTTGCAACTCAGTTCAGGAAGAGCATTTTACACTAATCTCAACTGGAACACGTAAACTTTCCATCTAATCTTAGGGGAAGTGACCATCTAATGAGACTCACATCTCTTGGCAACGCTGAATCTCGACTTAATATAGTGTCGTTCAAATATCGCTGTTTTTGGTTTGAGTTAAGCATGTGAAGGAGGTCATGGCCTCATCCGGCTTCCATAAGAACAGGCGCGGACAAGGGTCCTGTAGCACGGTAGCGCTTACCATAATGAATAAGCAGTTTTCGTTATTATGACAGTTGAGCGATGTCCCAGAACAAAGTGACGTCACCACTTTACAGCATAGTGGAGCTACTGTACATCTTTTAACATGACAGTATTCATGTGTAGATAAAACTACTGACAGAATAGCATTTATTAATTTATTTGATTGGCATTTTATGCCGTACTCAAGAATGTTTCACTTATACGATGCCGGCCAGCATTATGGTGGGAGGAAACCGGGCAGAGCCCGGGGGAAATCCCACGACCATCTGCAGGTTGCTGGTCTAACTTCCCACATACGGCAGGAGAGGAAGCCAGCATGATCTGGACTTGAACTCACATTGGTGAGAGGCTCCTGGGTCATTATGCTGCAATCGTGCGCCAACCAGCTCTGACAGAATATTGGTAGTTTTGCAATAGTTGCCCTCCAATGCCAACCAGTAACATAACACAGAAGAATAGTCTGGTGCTATTTTATGATTAGCTACCTATATCTTATATACCACCCCATGTTAAAATTAGACTTGACCCTGCTATGGTGTGAGATTGCCAAGCAGTATCATTGGGTTGATCAACCTGTGCATGGTCGTGGGTTTCCTCAGGGTTCTGTCCGGTTTCCTCCCACCCTAATGTTGACCACAGCCGTATGAGTGAAATATATCTGAGTACAGTGTAAAACACCAATCATACGTAAATATCATTGGTCTGTTGTAATGCCAAATATGGAAAAATGCAAATTAGGTGTCAGTATTTGGACATCCTGAATATATTTTGATGATATATTTGTCAGTACCCACAATGTAATTCTCCAGCCTTTTAACATTATTTTGTGTGGACGGGTGAAATTATACATCTTGTAAAGCCCTGAAATTGGCCTTCAATTTTGTATCCAAAATTGAATTTAAAAAGTACATAAATCGCACAGAAAGTTGCTATTTGATATGGCAAAAGGTTGAGGAATTAGAGTAAATCATGTTTGATTTGTCACTTATTATAAAGAATTGTTGAAATAATAGCAGAGATGATCCCACAGGTAGGATTGCTGTTATTGCTCACAGCAGATGACGATGTTTGGGAACATTGTTGTATTCATTTATTTTTATTTGATTGGTGTTTTACGCTATACTCAAGGATGTTTCACTTATACGATGGCGGCAAACGTTAAAGTGGAAGGAAACCAGGCAAAGCCCGGGGGTAACCACAACCATCTGCAGGCTGCTGGCAGACCTTCCCACATATGGCTGGAGAGGAAGTCAGCATGAGCTGGATTTGAACTCACAGCAACCACAATCATTGTTGTATTAAAAGGGCTATGTTATTATTTTTCTTCTTCAGAGCGGATGACATTGTTGTGGGAGCGCCATTGTTTTCAGTGTTCACATCCCACTCATACGAGCGAGGCAGAATCTATGTCTTCTACCAAGAAAAATACAGCAAAAAGGTACGAAGGCTGGTTTACAGAGAAAAAGTACGCCTTAAGTTTAAGTCGCAGGAAGTCCAACAATTCATATCTCAAATTGGTCAAGTATCAGCCAGAAAGAGGTTTAGGAAAATAAAAAGCGTGAAGAAAAAAAGTATTCTTCAGAATTTCACGCATGAGAACTCATGATGAACTGGTATGTTATTTGCATGTATGTTCAAAACCATTCAAGATATGAGGCCCTTGCTGGCTTTTTAAGACTGCTACAGTGGGAAAACTTTCCTGCCTACATGTGATTACAGTGGTTTCACTTTCATTTTGGTATGTTAAAATGCATCTTCAAAAGCGCGCAAGAAAAAATTTTTCACTTTAAAAATACTAATTTTAGATCTCATTAAGTTGTTTGTGCCAAAACTGTACAGTCTGATGAAGTTTTACGTGCAAACTGGTATCTGGTACGATCATAAAACTTTGTCAGACTGTCCAGTTTCGGCACAAACAACTTCAGAAAAATACTGGACCCAAGGTTACCAGGATGAATCATACAAGGGAAGATATAGTTACCCGTAATCTTGGTGAATGAGTTTGCGCTTCAAATTTAGGGTTTTTTGCTCAGAACTTCTCTCCATGAGGGTTGTCTGCAGGTACTTAAGTCATTGCCCCGGCTCCTTCTGGTGTTCTCTTTCCTTTGTCCTTCCCTATCAGGAAGAAAAAAAACATGAATGGTACAACATACATGTAGCTTCAAGCTTAACTCTGCGAGAAAAAGGGATGGAAACATAAAACTTAAATATGTATCAGCTGAAAAACCATTAAACTTTGAAATGCAAAATGTTTTTATGATGGTTTTTCATATGTTTCTAAGCTATCAGATGGTAAACCTCCTGTGACCCACTTGGTATTGAACTCACAACCATAATTTTGGGTTGAAATAGTTTGTTTCAAGGTATATTCCATTAATTCATTCATACATGTAGGTCTATACGCATATGCATTTGACTGCAGAAGTCCCTCAGTATGCCAGCTGTGGTAAGGTGACTTTAACATCCAGTGTTTCAAATCCGTTTTATTCCATTGAACAAGAAGTAAAGCAAACTATTTCCATGGACAGTTTTTAAAGGTGTTCCATAAACTACATGTCAATATTTTCTTTCCTTTTCAAGAAGAATTTGAAGAATTTAAAATTAAATCAGGATTTTCCATCAATAATTTTCCAGGGAGCAAAACGGTTCGTAGAAAGCAGCGTTGTGGACGGGCCAAAGAGTAAAGCACGGTTTGGTCTGGCGCTGGCACACATGGGAGACATTAACCTGGATGGATATGAAGGTGGGAATCATTCTTATGTGTTGTCAGGGTCTCCGTGGCTGAGGGGGTTAGCACGCCAGCACGTCACAATGACCCAGGAGCCTTCAATCAATTCAGTTGCTTCTTCCTGGCTTCCTCTCCGGCCGAATGTGGGAAGGTCTTTCAGCTACCTGCGGATGGTTGTGGAACTCCCCCAGGGCTCTGCCCGGTTTCCCCCCACCATGCTGCTGGCCACCATTGTATAAGTGAAATATTCTTGAGTACGGCGTAAACACCCATCAAATAAATAAATGAATACATGCTGTAAAGTGAAAAATTAACCCAAGCAGGCTGTACATGTACAATCTCATCATCAACCCAAAGTATACGTCTTCAAAATGAACTCGGGCCATACGTCCTCAAAAGCAATTCGGGCAATGCTTTCTTCAAATCAATGTAGGGGCCTTCGTTGCTGAGGAGGTTAGCACACCAGTGCGGTGTAATGACCCAGGAGCATCTCACCAATGTGTTCAAGTCCAGCTCATGCTGGCATCCTCTTATGTCTGACAGCAACCTGTGCATGGTCGTGGGTATTCCCCAGGGTCTGCCTGGTTTCCTCCAACGACAATGCTGACTACCGTTGTATGAGAGAAATAGGCTTGAGTAAGGCGTAACACACCAATCAAATAAATGGATAAAATTCAAAATCAACGCAGGCTGTATGAACTCAAAAACAACCCGGAAAACATTTTGGCCAGTGTTTTCAGATTGAACTTTTCCTGTCATGTTGTTGTGATCACATTGTGGACTTTGTTGTGACTCTGTCATGTATGTTTGTGGACAGACATCGCTGTGGGTGCCCCATATGACGGTGAGGAAGAGCAGGGTGCTGTTTATCTCTACCACGGATCCGCAGATGGAATTAACCCAGACAAATCTCAGGTGAACAGCGTCTTCAACTTCTCTGCAACCAAAATGGCTTACACTATTGGATGTAATATTTTGTTCATGACTAGCGTATGGAGTATGCATTAATTTAGCTCTGCATGGCTGTGGTCATGTATACTGTGACAGCCAGGCTGTGCAGGGCTGTGGTTACGTATACTGTGACAGCCAGGCTCTGCAGGGCTGTAGTCACGTATACTGTGACAGCCAGGCTCTGCAGGGCTGTGGTCACGTATACTGTGACAGCCAGGCTGTGCAGGGCTGTGGTTACGTATACTGTGACAGCCAGGCTCTGCAGGGCTGTAGTCACGTATACTGTGACAGCCAGGCTGTGCAGGGCTGTAGTCACGTATACTGTGACAGCCAGGCTCTGCAGGGCTGTGGTTACGTATACTGTGACAGCCAGGCTCTGCAGGGCTGTGGTCACGTATACTGTGACAGCCAGGCTCTGCAGGGCTGTGGTCACGTATACTGTGACAGCCAGGCTCTGCAGGGCTGTGGTTATGTATACTGTGACAACCAGGCTCTGCAGAGCTGTGGTCATGTATACTGTGACAGCCAGGCTGTGCAGGGCTGTGGTTACGTATACTGTGACAGCCAGGCTCTGCAGGGCTGTAGTCACGTATACTGTGACAGCCAGGCTCTGCAGGGCTGTAGTCACGTATACTGTGACAGCCAGGCTGTGCAGGGCTGTGGTTACGTATACTGTGACAGCCAGGCTCTGCAGGGCTGTGGTCACGTATACTGTGACAGCCAGGCTCTGCAGGGCTGTGGTCACGTATACTGTGACAGCCAGGCTGTGCAGGGCTGTGGTTATGTATACTGTGACAACCAGGCTCTGCAGAGCTGTGGTCATGTATACTGTGACAGCCAGGCTCTGCAGGGCTGTGGTTACGTATACTGTGACAGCATAGATGACCCCATGTGTCATCCATAGTAAATCCTCACAAGTGGGAAATTCAGAGATGATCAAGGTAAGCTTATGGAACAAAACAGGACTGTGATAGGATACGTAATCACAGCCCTATAGCTCTAGTATTAATTATGAGTTTATGCGCGGCAGCAAAATAGATCAATTAGCCCACTGTCAGCCTTTTCCCATAACTGTGAGACGCTTATTTCATGTGCTGAGGGAATTATTTATAGTTATAGTAATTTATTAGTATAATTAATTATGTGTATCCTGATAAAAATTCAAGTTCATGCCAAGCCCTAGAATCGACCAAAACAACCAATGAAGTTTTGATTCCAAAGTTAAGTCAAAAAGGTGGATAACCCAATTCTTCAACTGTTTCGACAACCTCTGCAACCAATATTTTGAAATATTTTGAGAGTACTGTGGGGTGTAGAGAGCTAATTTGCACAGTTTTATGAAGCTTGCATCTTTAGTGAAACAAAGAAATCAGTTTAGTATTATTTGGATAATAACTGTATGCTTAAATTCTGCTGAAAAAAAGTGCAGTAGTGGTTGAAAAGGTTGACAATTTACCGTAAATCTCACTGAAAGTTGATCTTTCATATGCGAAAACACTGAGGAGTTATCTTTTTCATTTTCTTCTGCAAATTTTCTTATCAACAGGTGATATATGCTGAGGACATTGGCAACGAATTGTCCACATTCGGCTTTTCCTTATCTGGAGGTCATGACCTTGACAAGAACCATTATCCAGGCTAGTATACAGAAGTGCTATTTTTAATACATGTTCCGGGGCAGATAGGACAGTCTTTACAACAATGTAGATTTTGGCGACAGCCCAGGATTCTGTATATGTATTTTTTAGATTTCATACATGTCCTATGCTTGAGACACTGAAGGTTTAGACGTTCATAAAAATAACAAAAAAAAAAAGAGAAGAAGAATGAGGATTTGTTGAATCGTGTGAGACAGTCAAGGATTACAAGGCTTAACCATTTAATCTGTCCTAAAACCCAGATATGTTCTGTTTGCTTGAATCAGTGCTAACTGGCTTATGTAAGTCAGGAGGATCAATCCAGTCAGTTTTACTGCTTCCTATGGAAGAATTTCATAGTTTGAAACTTTGTTTGATCATTTATCTATTTAATGAGTCTGTCAATAAGTACATTTAAAATTGATAACAACACCGTAACAATGTTTTAATCTATTTTTGTGAACTCTGAATGCTAGTTTTTTTACCATGATGAAAAAGGCTTTCTGAAAATATCCAAAATTTACATCATTTTAGTGTGTTTTATTACAGGCTTAGGCCAATATAACAGTTTTTTGTTTGTGGTTGTAGATTTACTTGTTGGCAGCTACAACTCAGACAAAGCCATTTTTCTCAGGTAAGTGACGAAGCCATTTTTCTCGGGTAAGTGATAAAGCCATTTTTCTCAGGTAAGTGAGAAAGCCATTTTTCTCAGGTAAGTGATAAAGCTATTTTTCCCAGGTAAGCAACAAAGCCATTTTTCTCAGGAAAGTGAAGAGCCATTTTTTCTCAGGAAAGTGACAGAGCCATTTTTTGTCAGGTAAGTGACAAAGCCATTTTTCTCAGGTAAGTGAGAGAGACATTTTTCTCGGGTAAGTGTACATGTACAAGTTAGATAACAGCCTTTTCTATGATAGTGTACATGTACAAGTTAGATAACAGCCTTTTCTATGATATATGTGCATACATGTAAGTGACTTCAGATTTCATCCCCAAAAGGTGCATTTATAGAGGCAAATAATGTCATGATAATTTATCTTTGGTTTCTGAAACTTACATATTTGGTGCTGGGACAGACAAACAGACAAACAGACAGACAGACAAACAGGCAGACAGACAAAGAGACAAACATGGGAATAATTATGTCAGTCTTATGATTGGCTTGTAACCAAGAGACACCAAGAGGTGATATGACCTACAGTAATTCTTGAACTTTTTTACATGTTTACAATGGTGTTCAAGCACATTCTGGAGGCATTATTATGTGTTGGCTGACAAAATCATACTTTTTGTGAAGCCCTGACACTGGCCAATCCAATCAGTGTAGTTTTGTCTCCAAAGTCAAATTAAAAATGTGCATAAATTGCTCTGATAATTGCTCTTTCCTATGTGAAAAGGTTGAGGAATTGGGGTAAGTGATTTTGAAAGTGACTGCGTTTCAGTGTGTGAAGGGAAGTCGGGAAAGTTTAGGTTCACATCTGGTACTACCACGTTTATCATTTGAAATGACTTGAAGAGACAAACAGATTCTCTCAAACACTGCAAGAAGCACAGGAAAGTAGCAATACCTTCACTGTACATAACACTGGCATTTTTTATTATTTGCTACTCGTTTGAAATGTAATAATTACTTTACGTGGAAAAATTCATGTATTGGTTTTATTATATCACATGGTAAATTTTATTATATATTTATGTACGGGATACTTGTTGAATTATGTGTGTATTATACATGTATATCTACGTAAGAAACCCTGTGAATTTGCCTGTTTATTTTCAGATCTCGAGCAATTGTCCAAGTAGAAGCCTCGCTTACGATTATTCCTCAGTTGATTAACCTGGAGGACCAACAGTGCTCAACTGTGGACGGCACACAAGTCACATGGTAGGTCACATGATAGTCACATGGCACAATATGATGTCTCATGACACATAAATGCCAACAACAACAACAACAAAAAAGATTAAAATGATTTGGAAGATACGAAACCTTTTTTGTTTTTGCACGTTTATTTTTCAAGAAATTAAGTTCATCTCAAAATTGTACATTGAGATATATTTAGAAATAAAAGCTTCAAATTAAAATCACACCCTTGTATAAAACAGTGAAGTTCTTCCCAAGAATGATACCCTGAGAATTCAACTTTCACAGGCTGTATGAAGGCTGTGTGTCTTTACAGTTTATACTTCCAAATGTTTCTTGTGTAGTACAGGTTTAGAACTAAAAGCTTTAGATTAAAATCACAACATTGTCTAACATAATGTTTGTACTATATTAAAGACAATATACACTGGGTAACTTTAGGTACCATGCCAGACCTTTTCTTGCACTATCAACTGGTTACATCTTGGTACTGCTTAAATACAGCTTGGTACTGCTCAGATACAGCTTGTTACTGCTCAGTTACAGCTTGTTACTGCTCAGATACAGCTTGGTACTGCTCAGTTACAGATTGATACAGCTTGTTACTGCTCAGTTACAGCTTGTTACTGCTCAGATACAGCTTGGTACTGCTCAGTTACAGCTTGATACAGCTTACATGTACTTTCTCTTGCAGAAGCACTCTGCCCAGATCCAGTTGGTAACCAATTTGTTGCCAGCTGTTATGGGGTGGTCAGAGTTTCTCGGTGTAGACAAAGTAACATCCAAAGCATGAACATTGAACTTAAATGTTCAACTTGTCTAAATTCTTTGACAAGTTGTCCATGAGTAATTACCATGGTAACCATAATGATGTTTTTCTTTTTCTCAGCCTCACCATAAAAACATGTCTGGAATATGACGGTGTAGGAGTTCCAGAGGAATTATGTAAGTCTTGTATTGAAATCTGGCTTTTTTCATCACAATGTCATCACTAGGCCAGATGTTTATTCACAGTTGGATTTCTCATGTTTACAATATCCCTGAACCTAATAACACCGTAGATCATTTATCCCAAGGCATTTTTGATAAAAGCCAGGCTCATGACTAAATGCTATGGTATCCGGTATCGGCTCTCCAAGTGTCTGCTGGAGAAAGATTTTAAAGTTACACCTTCCTGACTTTTGCAAAGACAACTTCATGTATTGCCAATGACGCCACACCACAGTTAACGTGTAGGATGTTAACAAACACATTTGAGAAGCTCCTGAAACCAGATCTCAAACAAAAAGTGACTTCCCTGGCCCTAGTGGTCTAGCTTATGGTTTCTTCCCCTCCAGTCAACCTGCAGATGGTTGTGGGTTCCCCAATTTCCTCCCACCCTAATGCTAGCTTCCCCTCCAGCCAACCTGCAGATGGTTGTGGGTTCCCCAATTTCCTCCCACCCTAATGTTAGCTTCCCCCCCAGCCAACCTGCAGATGGTTGTGGGTTCCCCAATTTCCTCCCACCCTAATGCTAGCTTCCCCTCCAGTCTACCTGCAGATGGTTGTGGGTTCCCCAATTTCCTCCCACCCCAATGCTGACTTCCCCTCCAGTCAACCTGCAGGTGGTTGTGGGTTCCCCAATTTCCTCCGACCCTCATGCTAGCTTCCCCTCCAGCCAACCTGCAGGTGGTTGTGGGTGCCCCAATTTGCTCCCACCCTAATGTTAGCTTCCCCTCCAGTCAACCTGCAGATGGTTGTGGGTGCCCCAATTTCCTCCCACCCTAATGCTGGCTTCTTCCTGCAGTGAACCTGCAGATGGTTGTGGGTTCCCCAATTTCCTCCCACCCTAATGCTGGCTTCTTCCTCCAGTCAACCTGCAGGTGGTTGTGGGTTCCCCAATTTCCTCCCACCCTAATGCTGGCTTCTTCCTCCAGCCAACCTGCAGATGGTTGTGGGTTCCCCAATTTCCTCCCATCCTAATGTTAGCTTCTCCTCCAGTCAACCTGCAGATGGTTGTGGGCTCCCCAATTTCCTCCCACCCTCATGCTAGCTTCCTCTCCAGTCAACCTGCAGATGGTTGTGGGTTCCCCACTTTCCTCCCACCCTCATGCTAGCTTCCCCTCCAGTCAGCCTGCAGGTGGTTGTGGGTTCCCCAATATCCTCCCACCCTAATGCTGGCTTCTTCCTCCAGTCAACCTGCAGATGGTTGTGGGTTCCTCACTTTCCTCCCACCCTAATGCTGGCTTCCCCTCCAGTCAACCTGCAGATGGTTGGGGGCTCCCCAATTTCCTCCCACCCTAATGCTGGCCTCCCCTCTAGTAAACCTGCAGATGGTTGTGGGTTCTCCCACCCTAATGCTTGCTTCCCCTCCAGTGAACCTGCAGATGGTTGTGGGTTCCCCAATTTCCTCCCATCCTAATGCTTGCTTCCCCTCCAGCCAACCTGCAGATGGTTGTGGGTGCCCCAATTTCCTCCCACCCTAATGCTAGCTTCTCCTCCAGTCAACCTGGAGATGGTTGTGGGTGCCCCAATTTCCTCCGACCCTAATACTGGCTTCTTCCTCCAGTCAACCTGCAGATGGTTGTGGGTTCCCCAATTTCCTCCCACCCTAATGTTAGCTTCCCCTCCAGCCAACCTGCAGTTGGCTGTGGGTGCCCCAATATCCTCCCACCCTCATGCTGGCTTCCCCTCCAGTGAACCTGCAGATGGTTGTGGGTTCCCCAATTTCCTCCCACCCTAATGCTAGCTTCCCCTCCAGCCAACCTGTAGGTGGTTGTGGGTTCCCCAATTTCCTCCCACCCTAATGTTAGTTTCCCCTCCAGCCAACCTGCAGATGGTTATGGGTTCCCCAATTTCCTCCCACCCTAATGCTAGCTTCCCCTCCAGTCAACCTGCAGATGGTTGTGGGTTCCCCAATTTCCTCCCACCCTAATGCTTGCTTCCCCTCCAGTGAGCCTGCAGATGGTTGTGGGCTCCCCAATTTCCTCCCACCCTAATGCTAGCTTCCCCCTCCAGTCAACCTGCAGATGGTTGTGGGTTCCCCAATTTCCTCCCACCCTAATGCTGGCTTCCCCTCCAGTCAACCTACAGATGGCTGTGGGTTCCCCAATTTCCTCCCACCCTAATGCTAGCTTCCCCTCCAGTCAACCTACAGATGGTTGTGGGCTCCCCAATTTCCTCCCACCCTAATGCTTGCTTCCCCTCCAGTCAACCTGCAGATGGCTGGGGGTGCCCCAATTTCCTCCCACCCTAATGCTAGCTTCTTCCTCCAGTCAACCTGCAGATGGTTGTGGGTTCCCCAATTTCCTCCCACCCTAATGCTAGCTTCCCCTCCAGCCAACCTGCAGATGGTTGTGGGTTCCCCAATTTCCTCCCACCCTAATGCTAGCTTCCCCTCCAGCCAACCTGCAGATGGTTGTGGGTTCCCCAATTTCCTCCCACCCTAATGCTGGCTTCTCCCTCCAGTTAATCTGCAGATGGTTGTGGGCTCCCCATTTTCCTCCCACCCTCATACTAGCTTCCCCTCCAGTCAGCCTGCAGGTGGTTGTGGGTTCCCCAATATCCTCCCACCCTAATGCTGGCTCCCCCTCCAGTCAACCTGCAGATGGTTGTGGACGCCCCAATTTCCTTCCACCCTAATGCTGGCTTCTCTTCCAGTGAACCTGCAGATGGTTGTGGGTTCCCCAATTTCCTCCCACTCTAATGTTAGCTTCCCCTCCAGTCAACCTGCAGATGGTTGTGGGCTCCCTAATTTCCTCCCACCCTAATGCTGGCTTCTCCCCCCAGTCAACCTACATATGGTTGTGGGTTCCCCAATTTCTTCCCACCCTAATGCTAGCTTCCCCTCCAGTCAACCTGCAGATGGTTGTGGGCTCCCCAATTTCCTCCCACCCTAATGCTGGCTTCTCCATCCAGTCAACCTGCAGATGGTTGTGGGTTCCCCAATTTCCTCCCACCCTAATGCTGGATATCCCCTCCAGTGAACCTGCAGATGGTTGTGGGTTCCCCAATTTCCTCCCACCTTAATGCTCGCTGCCATCCTGAAAGTTAAATTTTGGCATAAAACTCCAATCAAACAAATAAATAAAATCAAAAATGGCGCCTCCACATCGAATTTTTTTCCCAGAATGCAAAGATGTAAATGAGAAGTGACTGAATTATAGGCTAAGGCTATAATGTATTTTTACCGACAACCAAAATAAGTGACTGTTAGAGCGGCTTCTCTAGCCACAGCTAAAAATACGTATACGAAGTATAAAGATACTATCACAGATGTGGTTGAAGGGATTAGTCTTTATGCTGTTATGTTGTATCTGTCTCTGTAGCCTTCTCAATTCACACCTAACATGTCACTTGTATTTTCAGACTTTGATGTCAGTTGGCACTTGGACACGATAAAAAACCTGACCAGACGAGCATTTTATTTACCCGATGACCAGTCCTTTAGCCATTTTAACACCATCAAGCTTACTCGTAAGAAACAATGGTGTCCCTCCTCGTTCGCATTCATAAAGGTGAGATTTTCCTGTGGTTCTGTCTTTTTTCCTTCAGCCCTTAACCTAACCAGGGATATATGTGTACATGTAGAAAGCAAAATAAAATTGCTGACAACTTCAGTCGAATATATGGTGCAACAAAAACTACAAAACTGATGATTTTAGTTTAAAAAAAGATGTTTTGATAACAGACAAAACAAAACCAAACTGAATTTAAACTTTTCAAAAGCCTTTTATAGCAAACCATTATTTAATTGATATATGTATATATCTGATATATATGGAAAAGGTGATGAATTTCTTTAGAGGTGGGAAAATTCTATATTTTGGTTAAATTTTAAATATAAACATAAATGTTTGAATGTTTTTGGAAATATAATCTGATTAGTTTATTTATTTATTTATTTGATTGGTGTTTTACGCCGTACTCAAGAATATTTCACTTATACAATGGCGGCCAGCATTATGATGGGTGGAAACCGGGCACAGCCCGGGGGAAACCCACGACCATCCGCAGGTTGCTGACAGACCTTCCCATGTACGGGAATCTGATTAGTGAGAGGAAAAAAAAAGTGCACAAAGCAAGAATGTTAATGATATTTATTGTGATAATTATAAAACATAATGAAACTTATTCTTGTTCACTTCTTGTAAAGTGGGTGCCGCTCGTCTTTTCTGTTGGTTGCAACTTGTATCCCTATGAAAATCAGTGTGTACTTTCACAACATTGTCCAAGGGAGATAATTTAAAACTGATCAGGGGAGACAACTTTTTGATTTCCTTATAACAAATCCGTTATGAGGGTGATGTTAGGTCACATGGAAATGTTTAGTGATGTATTTGATCCAGAGAAAAGCCTTCCTGGAAATGAAATATGCAAATTTGTCTAAAATACTTCTTTGTCATCTTAGAAAAGGTAAGAAAAGTATTACAGCTGACGCATTAGTGAATCGAAATTATGAAAATGTAAACTTGCTGACCAAAACTTGTACAGTAAATGGAATAATCAACCTTATGAGCAAAGTATGTATACAGCATGGTCAAAGACTTTTTACCTGATAAGTCTGATTTACATGTAAGTTCTCCTTTGTTTCCGGTTGGTTCAGGCTGATATCCGTGACAAACTAACACCGGTTGCAGTCGACTTTGAGTTCAAACTTCACAAGCTCCGTAACCGTAGACGACGGCGTGATGTGGCGCCCATTCTCAACCAATACATTCCAACCTCAGTGAGAACCCAGGTGAGTTCTCAACCAATACATTCCAACCTCAATGAGAACCCAGGTGAGTTCTTAACCAATACATTCCAACCTCAGTGAGAACCCAGGTGAGTTCTCAACCAATACATTCCAACCTTAGTGAGAACCCAGGTGAGTTCTCAACCAATACATTCCAACCTCAGTGAGAACCCAGGTGAGTTCTCAACCAATACATTCCAACCTCAATGAGAACCCAGGTGAGTTCTCAACCAATACATTCCAACCTCAATGAGAACCCAGGTGAGTTCTCAACCAATACATTCCAACCTCAGTGAGAACCCAGGTGAGTTCTTAACCAATACATTCCAACCTCAATGAGAACCCAGGTGAGTTCTCAACCAATACATTCCAACCTCAGTGAGAACCCAGGTGAGTTCTTAACCAATACATTCCAACCTCAGTGAGAACGCAGGTGAGTTCTCAACCAATACATTCCAACCTCAGTGAGAACCCAGGTGAGTTCTCAACCAATACATTCCAACCTCAATGAGAACCCAGGTGAGTTCTTAACCAATACATTCCAACCTCAGTGAGAACCCAGGTGAGTTCTCAACCAATACATTCCAACCTCAATGAGAACCCAGGTGAGTTCTTAACCAATACATTCCAACCTCAGTGAGAACCCAGGTGAGTTCTCAACCAATACATTCCAACCTCAATGAGAACCCAGGTGAGTTCTCAACCAATACATTCCAACCTCAATGAGAACCCAGGTGAGTTCTCAACCAATACATTCCAACCTCAGTGAGAACCCAGGTGAGTTCTCAACCAATACATTCCAACCTCAATGAGAACCCAGGTGAGTTCTCAACCAATACATTCCAACCTCAGTGAGAACCCAGGTGAGTTCTTAACCAATACATTCCAACCTCAGTGAGAACGCAGGTGAGTTCTCAACCAATACATTCCAACCTCAATGAGAACGCAGGTGAGTTCTCAACCAATACATTCCAACCTCAATGAGAACCCAGGTGAGTTCTCAACCAATACATTCCAACCTCAATGAGAACCCAGGTGAGTTCTCAACCAATACATTCCAACCTCAATGAGAACCCAGGTGAGTTCTTAACCAATACATTCCAACCTCAATGAGAACCCAGGTGAGTTCTTAACCAATACATTCCAACCTCAATGAGAACCCAGGTGAGTTCTCAACCAATACATTCCAACCTCAGTAAGAACCCAGGTGAGTTCTCAACCAATACATTCCAACCTCAGTGAGAACCCAGGTGAGTTCTCAACCAATACATTCCAACCTCAGTAAGAACTCAGGTGAGTTCTCAACCAATACATTCCAACCTCAGTAAGAACTCAGGTGAGTTCTCAACGAATACATTCCAACCTTAGTAAGAACCCAGGTGAGGTCTCAACCAATACATTCCAGTCTGATTGAGAACACAGGTGAGTTCTCAATGAATACATTCCAGTCTCTTTGAGAACACCGGTGAGTTCTCAACGAATACATTCTACCTCAGTGAGAACACAGGTTCTTCAATTAATATATCCCAAACTGTGAGAGAACTCGGGTGAGTTCTTAACCAATACATTGCAAGTTCTGTGAGAACACAGGTGAGTTCGGAACCAGTTGATTATACAATTTCGTCTTCCCCAGTCTTGTCTTCCCAGTTACATCAGCTTGTTTTTTCTAAGGCCTCAATTTTAATTGTTGCTTTTAGGGCATAATAAATATTTCTTCAATGCTGGAGGAGGGTATCAAAACAAAGATTGAAAAATCAAATAATTTGTGGAAAGTGTGAAACCTTGGGAATTTTTTTTCTGTTAAGGACGTATACATGATAGGAAAGCCTTGAAAAACAGAAAAATCATAAAAACATCAAGATGAATTTTCAGTAAAACACAGAATAAAACTGCTGATGCATAAAAAACAAAGGGAAACTCAGCATTATCTGTCAGAATATGGAAGTAAAACCTGATGTGTTTTTATGTTTATAGGCTCAGATATTAAAACACTGCGGCCGTGACAACAAGTGCATACCAGATTTAGTACTAAGGGCTACCACGTGAGTTCTACATCTTTGTTTAAGGGCTGTTTCTTTTGTGCTTACATAAAGCAGTTGAATTATGATTGCAGTCTTAGTCTTATGATTGTGTTAGCTTCATCTTCTCATTGTCCATGTTTGATACCAGAAATTATAATTTATTATTTATTTGATTGGTGTTTTATACCGTACTCAAGAATATTTCACTTATACAACAGCGGCCAACATTATGGTGGGAGGAAACGGGCAGAGCCCAGGGGGAAACCCACAACCATCTGCAGGTTTCTGACAGACCTTCCCACGTATGGCCAGAGAGGAAGCTAGCATGAGTGGGACTTAAATTAGCGACCGCATTGGTTAGAGGCCCCTGGGTCAGTATGCTGCGCTAGCGCGCTAACCAACTGAGCCACGTAGGCCCCCCAGAAGACATAAATTGGAGGATAGCTGTTTATTCGGTTAGATGTACATGTATATGAAATGTATGTAATCCTGTTATATACTTACCTGTGCTTCAGTGTACATGTATTCAGCTGTAGCATTAGTGTAATTCTTCAACGTTTATGCATGTTTGGAAGGCGTTTATTCAAAGCATATTCTGAGGGCATTATTCTGTGTAGACTGATAAAATTATACTTTTTGCGAAGCCCTGAAACTGGCCACTCCAACCAGTGTTGTTTTGTCTCCATAATCAAATTAAAAATGTGCACAAATCGCTCTTTCATATGCGAAATGATGGAGTAATTAGTTGGATACCTGCTGAGGGCTGTGATTTCAGATGTTTTATTGATCACAGTCACATAATAAATTGATAAAGGAGTTTCCAGTTTAAATTCTGTTATTGCTAAAAGTAAAAAAAAAAAATGTCCTACTGTAACATATGACCTTCACAAATTGTAGCCAACTGCAGCGTATTTCTCTTTATATTTACAAAAACATTGGTGTCTGAAAAAAATTTACAGAAAGTTATTTAAAGTAGACTAACGATGGATGAAAATTTAGAAACTGAATGATTTTGAACACGAAGGCTGGTGAAGGAAGGGGTTGTCTGTCATTAATCATGCCTCTGGAACACTGCTGCGAGACATGTGATTGGTTAGGTAACATCAGGTAGGAATATTTTTACCTTTAGCGACAAAAGAGTGCGAGCTCAAAACTCCACTCTTGATGGGAGTGTCTTTCTTGGGGCTAGCTCACTATGGACCTGGTTATCTCCCTTGGCAGGATGGCTGAGTCTCACATCGTGGGCAGCAACAAGACGATAGACCTTGAGATGATCGTGGATAACCGCGGGGAGGACGCCTTTGAGGCTCAGCTCTTCCTGACCCTCCCCCAGGGGGTGGTGTATGTCAAGGTCCAGGAGTCCGACAGTGTGAGTACATCGGGAGGAGGTCGTCCATTGTTTTGATTATTACTTTTGCCAGCTTCCAGCGCCATCGCTGCTTGTGAGGACCAATAAGCAGTGGACAGTAAGCAGTTGACAGTAAGCAGTGGACAATAGGCAGTGGACAATTGGCAGTGGACAGTAAGCAGTTTACAATAAGCAGTTTACAATAAGCAGTAGACAGTAAGCAGTGGACAATAGGCAGTTGACAATAGGCAGTGGACAATAAGCAGTTGACAATAAGCAGTTGACAATAGGCAGTTGACAATAAGCAGTGGACAGTAAGCAGTGGACAATAAGCAATTTACAATAGGCAGTGGACAATAAGCAGTGGACAATAAGCAGTTGACAGTAAGCAGTTGACAATAGGCAGTGGACAATAAGCAGTGGACAATAGGCAGTTGACAATAGGCAGTGGACAATAAGCAGTTGACAATAGGCAGTTGACAATAAGCAGTTGACAATAAGCAGTGGACAATAAGCAATTTACAATAGGCAGTTGACAATAGGCAGTGGACAATAAGCAGTTGACAGTAAGCAGTTGACAATAGGCAGTGGACAATAGGCAGTGGACAATAAGCAGTGGACAATAGGCAGTTGACAATAGGCAGTGGACAATAAGCAGTGGACAATAAGCAGTTGACAGTAAGTAGTTGACAGTTAGCAGTTTACAGTAAGCAGTTTACAATAAGCAGTTTACAATAAGCAGTGGACAATAGGCAGTTGACAATAGGCAGTTGACAGTAAACAGTTGACAGTAAGCAGTTGACAATAAGCAGTTGACAATAGGCAGTTGACAGTAAGCAGTTGACAATAAGCAGGTTACAATAAGCAGTTTACAATAAGCAGTTTACAGTAAACAGTTTACAACAAGCAGTTTACAATAAACAGTTTACAATAAGCAGTTTACAATAAGCAGTGGACAATAACCAGTTGACAATAGGCAATTGACAATAAGCAGTTGACAATAGGCAGTTATTGATGCTCTTGTGTGGCCATTTGCCTCGTCTAACCTTCATTGAGGATCACTTGTCTTCCACTGAAATGGAGAGCTGTATCCCAACATGTACGTCACATGTGGGAATTTTCTTGGCAACTTTCCAAAGGTCGTTGATTTACCGACCTTTAGGCCTTCTCTGGTTTTCTTCACCTATAAAACTGACCGCCAAGAATTTGTGGTGTTAAACAACAATGGTATAAATAAACAAATACATACTTCTGATAACAACTTTACAGAAAACATTATGGTTGGATTAGGATGAGGCTGATCTTATGACCAATCTACAGAATTTTGGTGTTGACTTTTTGGATTCTGAATTTTTTTTTTCATTATTCTTTACCAATGACAGACAAGACAGGTATCCAGTTTTGTACTACAGGAATTTGAATGTTTGGAGGGACAAGTTTGCGCTCTTGGAGAGTCTTCTAGTTTGTTTTATCATGGTAATGTAATTATTATATTGTATTATTGAAATTGGCAGGTTTGTCTTCAGTTTTATTGGCTTTCTCAAAAGCTGTATATTAATGTGTCACTTTTGTTTACACGCAAAAAGTACTCCGAATTTTGTGCAATTTCTATAAACTTTTGTGTGTAGGTTTGTTTTGTGTGACTTCAAATCTGTGCGTAAGTTTTACGTATTTACTGATTTTTTTGAGTCTGATGAATCTTTTACTTTCATGTTTCGAATACTGACCTATGGTGAAAGAATTTTGAGCGCTGTTTCATTTTGTAGCCCCGGCGTCATTTTGTAGAGGAAATTAGAAAACTATCTTGATCCTTGCATAAGTTTGCATATTTAGCATGAGATATGCATTCTCTGAATTTGCTTAAATTAATTCCATTTAAAATTAGGCAGAACTACATTGAAAGAACACTTATTTGGTTTTTAAGATTGTTGTGTATGTTGTTGTTGTCAGGTGAGCGTTCCAGTGAGTTGCGGGGCTCATGAGGGGGGTGATGTGGTTAGCTGCGACATAGGTAACCCACTGCCAGGGGAGATAACTCACGGTGTCAAGTGGGACAGCTTCAAGCGACCAAATCGCAGGGTATGTCAGTGAGAATTTGCAGTTACACAAACATAATTGTGATTCTTAATCGTCATAGTTTAATAAAATAAGTTACCGGTAATTGATAAATCAAGGTTTCATTTCTTTAACCAAGGGACCGTCTATAATATTGAAAAGTACCAGTAGATCTCAAGAAACACTGTCACTATCATCAAGTGATATTTTGTGGTTAAATAGGCTATACTGGAGCTTTTGGGAAAAAATCCATATTCTTAAATCAAATTTAACTTCATGCATTTAATGAAAATAGCACAAAATAATATTACTTTTCTGAAGATATCAGACCAGGGCATGTAGACCTACTATTTATGGTGTTGAAATGATGTTAGACTTTTAAAAAAGTTATAAAGCGACACGCATTATAAGCTTTGGGATGTTTATTATGGATTTTGAGGCTGATATTTTGTGAAAGGTAATTATTTGGGCTATTCTAAATAATAGAAAAATATTTTATTGAATTTCAACCTTAGAACTGTTAGGGTCTCATGGTTAGTAGTTCAGTCTGTGGTCTCTGTTTTTGCTTCAGCTAATGTTTGTGATCAGAGTGTCCCCCAGGTTTGTCAACGGTTCCTCAAATGTGCTCAGATTTGACGCGCTCGTCAACAGGTGAGTTTGCACGTCTGCACTTTGAACATTTATGTCCATCAGATGTGGTATGAATTACTTATGAATTGTCTTTCACGTTAAGTTTGTCCTCTCAGAAGGACATAAACCTACCTAAAATGGTACATTTGATGTTAATACATGTACATGTACTTGGTTTTTTAAATGAGAAATGACTGGCCCCGATAGCACAGTAGAGTGTCTGCTTCGGGTAGCAGTAGCTCCAGGGTCAATCCTGGGTTAAGTCACACCTAAGACCTTAAAAGAGGAAGTTATAACTTCCTCGCTTGGCGTTCAGCATGAAGGGGATAGAGCAACAGCTGGTTGATCTGTATCAGTTTAATGGCTCGGGCGGGGCAGCTTACTTGCCTTCGGTAAGGCGTCTCAGTGAAGCAGCACTAGATAAAAGAGAGGTGGAAATCTGTCCTGCAACATGGAGGCACATTACATGCACTCTAAGGATTCCCTCGTCGTCATATGACTGAAAAATTGTTAAGTACGACGTTAAACCCCAAGCATTCACTCACTCACTAAATAAGAAATGAATCAAACTTCACAAAAACACTGTAAGGTTGCCAAATCAATCAGTATCCAGTAAAAATATGTCACAATTTTCACAAAAATCATTCTCAACTTTCGTATTCTGCTATTTCATAAGATTATGAAATAATGTACTGATTTTGCATATGAACCATCAGAATTGACCAAAGTAACATTGTGTGGAAAGTATCTCCCTTTGTATGGAGAATGTTGTGATATCATTAAATTTACGTCTTTAAAAAATTGTCACAGTTTTTCTGTGACGTTTATGGTCTGATGAATGTCACAACATTCCAAAGTCCAAGGGGAACTAGGCGTGGTATTCTGAGCAGACTACAGACCAGTGCCGTTTATTTCTGGTCCAAAATAAGCCACAAATTGCCGACGCGTGTACAAAATGATAGAAAAACCTAACAGCACCATTAACAAGTATTAGCTCTGATAATACTCAATTCATGTTTAAAAATTTCCCGATTTCAGCTCCAACACAGAAGAGTTCGCGAACACAGTGAATAATCGAGACCCGATTGTCCTCCCGGTGGAAGCCATTGCTGACTTAGATCTTAATGGGTGAGGGTTTCTTGATTTTTGTTCTTTTTGTAAAATTTTGTAATTTTTTAAAAAATTGATGTTATTTGACAAATCTTGTTGAACTACTGTAAAAACGACATGTAATACGCATGATGAGGACAGTCAATTTCTCAAAATGCTCCCATAACAATATTATATTATAATATATTATTATATTATTATTATTAACTATATCAGACCTTGTGATTTTCCTCTATGTCTTTTGTTTTGTGGGGTTGTTTTTGTCATGAGGACTTAATTGTTGCATAAAGAAAGTGAAGTAAGTGCAGTTTGAAAATGAATAAATTAAAACCTTCCAGATTCGTTCATTGGTTATCCTTGCAGAATCCTATTTGCAAGTATCATGGTACATTACTTTTGTTTATGCGTACTATGACATTAAGACAGTAAACTCTTAGAGGGGTCCTTGACGTCCGAGTGGTTTGCGTTATAGCTCAGCACAATGACCCAGGAGTCTCTCATCAATGCATTGGCTGTGATTCCAAGTCCAACTAACACTGACTTCCTGTCTGGTCATATGTGAGAAGGTCCTACAGCAACCTGCGGATGGTCGTTGGTTTTTGCCCGTTTTACTTCCACCATAATATTGGTTTTCCTCTCCGACCGTAAGTGGGAAGATCTTCTAGCAACCTGTGGATGGTCGTTGGTTTTTGCCCATTTTACTTCCACCATAATATTGGTTTTCCTCTCCGACCGTAAGTGGGAAGATCTTCTAGCAACCTGCAGATGGTCATTCGTTTTTTTTAGCCCGTTTTACTTCCACCATTATTTTGATCTCCATCCTGTTTTACTTCCACCATAATATTGGTCTTCCTCACCGGCCATAAGTGGGAAGGTCTGCCAGCAACCTGCGGTTTTTCGTTGGTTTTTGCCCGTTTTATTTCCCCCATAATATTGCTTTTCCTCTCCAGCTGTAAGTGGGAAGGTCCTCCAGCAACCTGCGGATGGTAGTTGGTTTTTGGCGGTTTTACTTCCACCATAATGTTGGTCCCCATCACATGACATATAGTCTTAAATAAACACTAATCAGATAGATAGATAGATAGATATTGGTCCCCATCACATGACAAATAGTCTTAAATAAACACTAATCAGATAGATAGATATTGGTCCCCATCACATGACAAATAGTCTTAAATAAACACTAATCAGATAGATAGATAGATATTGGTCCCCATCACATGACATATAGTCTTAAATAAACACTAATCAGATAGATAGATAGATATTGGTCCCCATCACATGACATATAGTCTTAAATAAACACTAATCAGATAGATAGATAGATATTGGTCCCCATCACATGACAAATAGTCTTAAATAAACACTAATCAGATAGATAGATAGATATTGGTCCCCATCACATGACATATAGTCTTAAATAAACACTAATCAGATAGATAGATAGATAAATAAATAAATAAGATATTAGAACTGTTTGAAATCAAAAGGTGTAACAGAAACAGGAACTTATGTGATAATGGATTTGTCATCACTGGCAAGTAAACCAGAACAAATGTACCTTAATTACCACGAACATTTATTACAACAGTTCATGCACATTTCTCTGTAGTATTTATTTATTTATTTATTTGATTGGTGTTTTACGCCGTACCCAAGAATATTTCACTTATATGAAGACGGCCAGCATTATGGTGAAACAGGGTATAGCCCAGTGGAAACCCAAGGCCATCCGCAGGTTGCTGCCAGGCTTTCTCATGTACGGCCGGAGAGGAAGCCAGCACGAGCTGGACTTAAACTCACAGCGACCGCATTTGTGAGAGTTTTCTGGGTCATTATGCTGCACTAATGAGCTAACCAACTGAGCCACGGAGGCCCCTCTCTGTATTAAGGACCCATGGCACGCATAGCTGGGTGTCAACAGCATTTGCACATACCCAAATTCAACCTTTTCAAGCGCCTCTGCTTCCAATATTTTGAAACATTCTGAGAGAACTATGGGGTGTCAGGAAATAATTTCTACACATTCAGCTTTATTGAAAAGGTTGAAGATTTACAGTAGTTGTAATGGACAAGTGGTGACTGGCATACGGCCACGTATCAGGCAGTCATCTGCCTTCCTTCACAAAAAGTATAATTTTCCCAGCCTACAAAGAATAATGCCCACAGAATATGCTTGAAAAAACACTTTGCACACATGCAATAAGGTTGAAGAATTACAGCAATTCCTGCACCATCCTGGTCTGTTGAGTTGTTAGTTTTACTGCTTCATTTGCTTGCTGTTTCCAGAGTATCCTCTCCGGAACAGATCGTCTACAACTCCACGCGTAAACTGGCGCATGTCAACTGGCAGAAGGAAGACGGTCCGGCTGTGGTCCATTTGTACGAGGTAGGCAACCGATGGCACTTTGGTCCATTTGTACGAGGTAGGCAACCGGTGGCACTTTGGTCCATTTGTACAAGGTAGGCAACTGATGGTACTTTGGTCCATTTGTACAAGGTAGACAACGAATGGTACTTTGGTCCATTTGTATGAGGTAGGCAACCAGTGGTACTTTGGTCCATTTGTAGGAGGTAGGTAACCGATGGTACTTTGGTCCATTTGTACAAGGTAGGCAACCGATGGTACTTTGGTCCATTTGTAGGAGGTAGGCAACCAATGGTACTGTGGTCCATTTGTACGAGGTGGGCAACCAATGGTACTTTGGTCCATTTGTAGGAGGTAGGCAACCGGTGGCACTTTGGTCCATTTGTACAAGGTATGCAACCAATGGTACTTTGGTCCATTTGTACAAGGTAGGCAACTGATCGTACTTTGGTCCATTTGTACAAGGTAGGCAACCGATGGTACTTTGGTCCATTTGTAGGAGGTAGGTAACCGATGGTACTTTGGTCCATTTGTACAAGGTAGGCAACCGATGGTACTTTGGTCCATTTGTAGGAGGTAGGCAACCAATGGTACTGTGGTCCATTTGTACGAGGTGGGCAACCAATGGTAGTTTGGTCCATTTGTAGGAGGTAGGTAACCGATGGTACTTTGGTCCATTTGTACGAGGTAGGCAAATGGTGGTAAAACCCGAAAAAAAAAAAAAAAAAAATTGAAAAAAGTGCACTTCAACATGACTCCAGAATGAAAACACCATCTCAGCCAATGAACAACCTCTATTATTTTAAGTCATGTTATTTGAAGAATGTCAACCAGTTAATTGATATAAGGTGATAAGGTGATATATACTGCAGTGATGGTGTTATTTTCACGTTTTTAAAAGATGAAATGGTACATACTGTTGTATTTGTTTAATGTTCATGTATTGTTAGAGAGGGCCTCTGGAAGAGCAAATTGTTAAATTTGACAGAGCTACCATCTTTAAATAAAGGTTTCATTCACTCCTTGATTCATTCATTCAAGAACAGCAACAACAACCAACGTGGATGTTTACAATTGCTTGTTTTACGCCATACTCAAGAATATTTCACTTATACGATAGCGGCCAGCATTATGGTGGGTGGAATTACCAGGCACTGCCCAGGGGAAACCCACGACAATCCGCAGGTTGATGCCAGGCCTTCCCACTTACGGACGCGGCAGCTAATGTTCTGTGATTGGTTTATGTACATATAGATCACAACTGTGATTCAGCTAATGCACTAGACACTTGTTTCCCATGGCCACCATTGTGGTCAAAGAACTATACACCAGCTTCGAAACTTTTGCAGTGTAAAAAAGAAAAGAAAAAGTTACATGCTAAGGATCGAGAAATTCTGGACTGTTGTTCTAACATAGAACCTACAAATGTGTACACAGGGTATGGCTCTTTTCTGAATTGTATTGACATTGAATTTCATTTCCATTGTTGCCTCATGATTTGGGACACGTGTGTTTGTAGTTACGTAACCTGGGTCCCAGTAGCACACAGCTGACGAGGCTGAAGATTCTGTGGCCAAGCTACGACCTGAACGGTGAACCCCTCATGACGCTAACCACGCCTCCTCGCCTCATTCCAGCCAATGGCAAGTGTGAGCTGCAGGAGATGACACCTCTCAATAAATCTGTAAGTTCATTAAAAGGAAGAAACCACAGAGATCTTTGGTTAAAAATCGATCAGTGCCATTTTTGCTTATAATTTTATTTATTTATTTATTTGATTAGTGTTTTACGCCATACTCAAGAATATTTCACTTATACGATGGCGGTCAGCATTATGGTGGGTGGAAACCGGGCAGAGCCCGGGGGAAACCCACAACCATCCACAGGTTGCTGACAGACCTTCCCATGTACGGCTGCAGAGGAAGCCAGCATGGCTATAATTTTAGGATAATGCAAATAATTACCTTTCACTAAATATCACTAAATATTCACTTAATAATTGCATGTTTTACTCTTCAAAACCGGTAATAAAGTTATTGTTTAGAAAGTGCAAATGAACAAAGGTTAATAATTTCTGTACGTTAATTTAGGTTTCGTAGACCATTTGTTATGGTTATGAAAAATGTGCTTATGTATATCACTGCAAGGCTGCGTCCTGGCAAAAGATTTATTTACCTTCACGTGCTTTCTCTAGCCACTAGTTCATATTTGGCTCCTTAGTTCTTGTGAAGACTGTCTCTAAAACTGTATGCTGAGCAGCAGTGTTAGCTATCTCTGTGTGATTGGGCGGGGGATTGGGTGGGGGATGGGTTGAGGGGTGGTGGGGTTTTGTGAAGTAAGCTGAGGGATTTAAGTTTAGAACAGCTTCATGTGCAAGATTTTTTGAGCCAGGTGAGGGAGAGACAGCAAGGATTTCCTCTATAACAAAGTCGTGAGGTTTGAACATTGTGCAGACATGGCCTTTTTAGTGTATGGAGATGACCCAAAATTTTGTCTGAGAATAAGGGTGCATACTTTGCCTGATTGTGCGAGTTTCTTTCATCTTCAAAAGTTGTGGGTTGGAAGGTAGCAAGACAATCCTCTTGAAGTTTCTGCACCAAAAGTAATACTTTATGACATTGTATTTACTATAAACTGATACCCTGAATGACCCCCAACAATCGACGAAAAAAGTGCATTTTTGGAAGCAAGTAAAGGTCATAAAAACTTTTGATGCTGAAACTTACATTTTCACAGAGGGGTATTATCATACCAGTCAAACAAGGTGGAGAAAACATAAAAATGACGAAGTTCAGATGAAAGAGTGCGAAAAGTTATTCCTAAATATGGTCTTCAGTATTTTTTCCGATTTTTCCTTAAGGAGAAAAAGACACATGAAAATAATTTTGTATGGTGGGTATTTGGGACCACCTTTTGGTATTTATAGTGTTTGTTTAATAATGTCATAAATGAAGATGTAACACAGGTTATTGCACTAGAATTTGTTCTTTCCAGCAAACAAATGTATTAAACCTCAATTTGGATCCTATTTATATTATTAATATGTTCAGAATTATTGTCATAATTTGGGTTAAATGCAATTGTTTGGATAAAAACAAAAAATTTACATTCAATTAAATTTATGAGACAAGCATCAGATCCTTATTGAGAACATTATTATGCAACCACGATAAATACCAAAAGTTGGTCCCAAATACCCACCATACAAAATTATTTCCAAATACCCTTTCCTTTTGAAAAAAAACCCCCAAATATATTAAGGATCATATTTGCAAATAACTTTTAACACTCTTTCATCTGATTTTGGCATCATTTTTATGCTGAAAAATTTTTTTTTAATTTTATTTCTTCTCCTTTAAAACATTGTTCAAAGGTGAGTGGAACTCTCAATATCAGGCAGAATGTTGGGTCAAATGCAGTGTGTACTGATATCTCTGTGTGGGGTTAAGAAACTGGGGGGGGGGGGTGTCCTCATATTACATTCTCATGGACTTTATTGTTTTTTAAAAGATCTTGAACTTATTGAGAAAATTGTTTTTTGTTACTATGTTTTTTTAGAAAGGTTCGAATGACATAGATGTTGAGATCATATTGCAACAACTGCGGGATCGTGGTGAAGACAAAGGATCTGAGATCAGCTACGATGGAGAGAAGTCACGAGAGGACGCTGAACGTGAACGGAGAGCCTCCTACAGGCAGAGCCACATCGAACGAGTGAGTCCCCATCATGCTGTATGTACACAAGCAGTGTGGGAACCTGGCATAGTGAGGGGTGGGTCAGGGGTGAGGGTGGGTGAAGTGGTAAGGATGGGTGAGGCAGTAAGGAGTCAGTAGGGTGGAGATGAGTGAGGGAATTTTGGGTGGGTGAGACAATAAGAATGTTTGCGGCAGTTAAGAGTGTGTGAGGCAGTGCGTGTACCCTGTGGCAAAAGGTCACAAGGGAATGAAGGGACATGGGTTCTCCTCAGTGCATTCTGTTTTCTCCAAGGAAAACTGGTTTCAGCCTAATTACGATAGTTTCCTCCAGGCTTTCTCGTTCCCTCCAGGCACACTCAGTGACACTTGGCACACCAGTTTCCTCCAGTCACACTGGATGACACTGGGCACACTAGTTTCCTCAAGGCACACTGGGCTCACTAGTTTCCTTCAGGCACACTGGGCTCACTAGTTTCCTCCAGGCACACTGGTTTCCTCTATTTTTTTCCACCTATACATCTGAGTGAAGTGACAAACTGTGATGTATGACCAAGTTTGTGCGTGTTGAATTTAAAATTGCTTTTGATGATATTGTATTAGAAAGTTGCAGTACAACATTTCTTTGTTTTTACAGACCTGTACACCTGATTGGTGCACCATTATTACCTGCATGTTAGACCGCATGGAACAGGACGATAGTACACTCCTCGAAATCACCTCCAAACTCTCCACGAAAACACTGCTTCAGGTAAGATTAAGCCAGTACTCTGTATTTGTGAAGACTCCGGATTTGTAGAAACAACTCATCAATGTGAGAGTACAATATTGTACAACCTTGAAATTGTTGTTAACTGGGAAGGGCCTTGAAAAGGTCGGGATAGATTACCATTTTTCAGTTGCAGACAATTACACCCATAAAACTGCACTTTTTATAGTTACAAATACAGTATTAGTCTGTATGTTATGCAGTTTGTAGATATGATGCAAAAAGTGTGATTGAAGTGGAATAAAAACAGGTTAGAATTAAGATGAAGGGCAGGACTAACCTAAGTGGTGCTAGCAAGCAGTAAGCTTCTGCTTAAATAAGTGTGATTTTAACTTCTTGGCAATTTAGAGGTTCATGCCTGGCTGCTATGAACAAAGTTTGGAATTTGTATGAAACTGTGTTTTCTATGTTCGTTGTATTACTTTGTATTGGTATTTTTGTGTTTTGCAGAACAATTACAAAGACCAGCTAAAGGTTATCTCGATAGCATCAGCTGAAGTGTTGGAACTGCCGTATACGATAGACACCGGCCAGCTGTCATTCAAATTGTTTAATGTAAGTCTGATGGTTACATTGTTAGTTTCTCTCCACAGATTGTTTAATGTAAGTCTGATGCTTACATTGTCAGTTTCTCTCCACAGATTGTTTAATGTAAGTCTGATGCTTACATTGTCAGTTTCTCTCCACACATTGTTTAATGTAAGTGTGATGCTTACATTGTCAGTTTCTCTCCACAAATTGTTTAATGTAAGCCTGATGCTTACATTGTCAGTTTCTCTCCAAACATTGTTTAATGTAAGTTTGATGGTTACATTGTCAGTTTCTTTCCACACATTGTTTAATGTAAGTCTGATGGTTACATTGTCAGTTTCTCTCCACACATTGTTTAATGTAAGTCTGATGGTTACATTGTCAGTTTCTCTCCACACATTGTTTAATGTAAGTCTGATGGTTACATTGTGAGTTTCTCTCCACACATTCTTTAATGTAAGTGTGATGGTTACATTGTCAGTTTCTCACCACACATTGTTTAATGTAAGTCTGATGCTTACATTGTCAGTTTCTCTCCACAGATTGTTTAGTGTAAGTGTGATGCTTACATTCAGTTTCTCTCCACACATTGTTTAATGTAAGTCTGATGCTTACATTGTCAGTTTCTCTCCACAGATTGTTTAGTGTAAGTGTGATGCTTACATTGTCAGTTTCTCACCACACATTGTTTAATGTAAGTGTGATGCTTACATTGTCAGTTTCTCTTCACACATTGTTTAATGTAAGTTTGATGGTTACATTGTCAGTTTCTCTCCACAGATTGTTCAGTGTAAGTGTGATGCTTACATTCAGTTTCTCTCCACACATTGTTTAATGTAAGTGTGATGCTTACATTCAGTTTCTCTCCACACATTGTTTAATGTAAGTGTGATGCTTACATTCAGTTTCTCTCCACACATTGTTTAGTGTAAGTGTGATGCTTACATTGTCAGTTTCTCTCAACACACTGTTTAATGTAAGTGTGATGCTTACATTGTCAGTTTCTCTCCACACATTGTTTAATGTAAGTGTGATGCTTACATTGTCAGTTTCTCTCCACACATTGTTTAATGTAAGTGTGATGCTTACATTGTCAGTTTCTCACCACACATTGTTTAATGTAAGTCTGATGGTTACATTGTCAGTTTCTCTCCACAGGTTGTTTAATGTAAGTCTGATGCTTACATTGTCAGTTTCTCTCCACACATTGTTTAATGTAAGTGTGATGCTTACATTGTGAGTTTCTCTCCACACATTGTTTAATGTACATGTAAGCTATAGGGGGCCTTGAAAACTTCAAAAGGCTTGGACAGTGAAAACAACTTTTCCAGGCCTTGAAAAAATGGGAAAATTGAGTCTTTTAGTAGCTGAGCCTGGAAAATTCATTGAAATCGAGACTACAGAACTAAGTCGAACTACTGTTCATAGTATGCTGATATTCTTGTGCGGAAAATCTTCCAGATTGCTTAATGCGCTGCCTTTTATTTGTGAAAGACTAAAAGTTCGACTAATTAAGGTGATTTACATAGAAATGTGAATTTTGAGCCTGGCAAAGCCGTGGGAAAACCTGTAATAGCCTTGAAAAAAACCTGAATACTTGAAATTTTCAAGGAGTGCAAACTCTGAAGTGCGTATGATTTTGTTGCGATCAAGATATCAAAGCTGAGGAAAGATTCCTTGTCAAACAAACATTTGTTTCCATGGTAACTTCACTTGTGGTCTTACATGAAAGAATGTAGACAAGGTCACAGAAATTCCCTGTCCAAGGTCGGATTTGAATGTAGGCTGGAGAGGTTAATTTTAAAGGAGCGAAGTCCATTTTATTTATTCTATCAGTTTCTATTGCTGGTATCTGTTAGTTGATTGATTGATTGATTTATTAAGTTTATTTCCAGAGGGTTGATAAACTAAGTTCATTGTTAATAAATGTATCTTTTCTGTACCAGGTAACTACTGATATCAATCCAGCTAATCTAGTGCACAGGAAACGAGGTGTAGAGATATGGATCATCGCAGTCGCAGTATCAGCCGGACTACTTTTATTGTTATTACTGGTACTCCTTTTATATGCGGTAAGTTTCACCTGCAGAATGGTTTGAGGACTTAACATTTTGGAATCACTGAGGGAAGCGCTTTCGTCATTTCCTCCAACGATTTCAAACAGTCTTTTGATTTATCCATTGACTGGTGGGATGATGTCTGTTGTGTGAGACAGCTACGTAACAGCTGCACAAGTGCTCCAACAGTCTGTTTATCCATTGACTGGTGGGATGATGTCTGTTGTGTGAGACAGCTACGTAACAGCTGCACAAGTGCTCCAACAGTCTGTTTATCCATTGACTGGTGGGATGATGTCTGTTGTGTGAGACAGCTAAGTAACAGCTGCAGATATGCTCCAACAGTCTTTTTATCCATTGACTGGTGGGATGGTGTTATATTTGTGTGTGATGTTTGACGAACTTCGTGTAAGACTGACTGGCCCTGATGGCACAATTGATGACGTTAGGCACAGTAGTTTCCTCCGGGTACACTGAGCATGTGCTTCAGGGACGATAGATCTGGGGTCAGTCCTGGGTTGGGTCACACTTAAGACCTTAAAAGTTGTAGCTTCCTCGCTTGGCAGTCAGCATTAAGGGGATAGAGCAGTGACTGGTTGACCTATATTAGTATAATGGCAGGGTGGGACGGCTTACTTGCCTTCCGTAAGTCATCTCAGTGATGCAACACTAGCTAAAAGAGCAGTGGAAATTCATCCTGCAACAAGGAGGCACATTGCACGTACATGCACTCCAAGGACTTCTTCGTTGTCATATGACTGATAAATTGTTAAGTACGACGTTAAACCCTAAGCAGTCACTCCCTCACTCGCTCGCTCACTCACTCACTCGTGTAAGACAACCTTGATTTAATACCATAATAGAACACCTATCAAAGAAAATAAGTAAATGTTTTTGCTCTAATACTGAACAACTGCTCTTACTATGTACATGTACATGTTTGTGTTGTTCAGGGAGGGAAATTTTCATGCTTCATTTTTAAGGTTTCTTTTGCTTTAAGAAGAATATTCATGGTACTAAAACTTTATATTTCAATATTGTTTAATATGTTTTTTATATTAGCTGTTTCCTGGGAATAATGTAGAATGAAGTATAGGTTAATGGTCATTGATAATAAAGTATAATTTCTGTCAACACAGAATAATGACCTCAGAATATACTTGAGCAAACATCCTGTAAACATTTTAACAAGCAAGTAGTTTACAGTATCTATAAATAACACAGGGTGTTTATTGTTGCCCATGTCTTGTTTCAGTGCGGGTTTTTCAAGAGGAAGAGGCCAGAAGATTCCATGTCCGAGTCTGAGCCGCTCAAACCGCAGAATGGACACCCAAAGCGACTGGATATCGAGGACAAAATCTTTGAATGATGATCTGTGACCGATATTCATGACAGTATAGAACGGGCAAGGCACTGGTGACATTGGCGAGGCACTGGTGACACTGGCAAAGCACTGGTGACACTGGCAAGGCACTGGTGACTGGCAAGGCACTGGTGACACTGGCAAGGCACTGGTGACTGGCAAGGCACTGGTGACACTGGCAGGGTACTGGTGACACTGACGAGGCGCTGGTGATACTGGCAGGGTACTGGTGAGACTGGCAAGGCACTGTTGACATTGGCAAGGCACTGGTGAAACTAGCAGGGTACTGGTGACACTGACAAGGCACTGGTGATACTGGCAAGGAACTGGTGACACTGGCAAGGCTCTGGTGACAGCAGCAGGGTGCTGGTGAAACTGGCAAGGAACTGATGTCACAAAGTGGTATATGGCTGTGTAAAGACTGTGTGTAACACAGACAAGGTACAAGTGTCTCAAGGGCCTATCTGACTCTTAAAACTTGTATCACAAAGAAAGTGCCAGTATCCCAAAGAGGTTTTGGATTGTGACCAAACTGCATCAGAAAATGCCCCTCTTCTGAAGAATTTTGGATTGTGACAAAACTTGCACCACAAAGTACCGATGTCCTCAGTGTTTCTAAATGGATTTTCAAAGTCATCAGTGTCTCTAAATGGATTTTCAAGTGATCAGTTTTTTTAAATGGATTTTCAAAGTCATCAGTGTCTCTAAATGGATTTTCAAGTCATCAGTGTCTCTCAATGGATTTTCAAGCCATCAGTGTCTCTAAGTGGATTTTCAAGTCATCAGTGTCTCTGAATGGATTTTCAAGTCATCAGTGTCTCTGAATGGATTTTCAAGTCATCAGTGTCTCTAAATGGATTTTCAGGTCATCAGTGTCTCTAAATGGATTTTCAAGTCATCAGTGTCTCTGAATGGATTTTCAAAGTCATCAGTGTTTCTAAATGGATATTCAAAGTCATCAGTGTCTCTAAATGGATTTTCAAGTGATCAGTGTCTCTGAATGGATTTTCAAGTGATCAGTGTCTCTAAATGGATTTTCAAGTCATCAGTGTCTCTGAATGGATTTTCAAATGATCAGTGTCTCAATGGATTTTCAAGTCATCAGTGTCTCTGAATGGATTTTAAAAGTCATCAGTGTCTCTAAATGGATTTTCAAGTCATCAGTGTCTCTGAATGGATTTTAAAGTCATCAGTGTCTCTGAATGGATTTTTATTTCATGGAACCATACATATGACAAACAAGGTGGACAGAAGTGTCTCAAATAGGATTTTACCTTGTGATATTCCAGGAGAAATGTTGAGACAGATGGAAACACTGTTGTTCCTTCATGCAAGAATAATACTTTTGAGGACTCAACTTCATGACTTGTGCAGCGTGCTGAGGGTGAATCAGTATTTACAGTTTTGTTTGCAAATTGCGACTTGCCATGTGTGGACGTGAAGTATGTGTGTACATGTACATCATACATGATAATGATTGACGGCTCCTGCTGTGTTAAAGTGTTCAGAACAGTGTGGAGTCACACGATTCATGGGATGAGTAATCAGGTCGCTTTAAGGACTCACTGTCATGGTGTTCACTGGAAGAGGATTTTGTTTTTTAAGAGTCAAGTGTCACGGAATGAATCCAGACGTTCTGAAACATGATGGCTGATGAAGAAGGTTCTACCAATCTGTAATATCTTTTCTTCCCTGAGCTCTGGGTGTTAAATAATACCTTTTACATCTAGGGCCACTTTCATATAACTTTGTAATTCAAATTTCTCGTAACTGTTTTCGTGAAAGACTTTTGGGTCATACTGCCATTAGGCGACGTCATTTCCGAGAAAAGTTATGAAAAATTGATTTACGAAGTTTTGTGAAAGTGCCACCTGTTTTCTAGGTGAGGGTAGGTGCTAAATGGATATTTTTATTGGATCTTCATTGAGAAAGTAAAACAGTATGGATGTTTTGAGGGAACAAGGAGACTTTGGAACCCCATTAAAATTTTTTAGGGATCTTTATGGTGATACCGAAAGATGTCTTCATTGGAAGGGAGTTGTAACTTTTTATGAATATTTTAACTTTTTATGGAACTTTAGGAACCCAATGGACTATTTGGACTCCATCAATATTTTTTAGGAAAGTTCACAAAGACGCCAAAGGATAACTGTATTCTAAACACTCTTTGTACATCATGGATATTTACTGGGGAACCTCAAAAGACACCTGTTCTCTTCAGTGACAGCGAGACTTTTGGGGACTTTACAGTGACTCCAAAAGAAACCTGTTACCTAATGAGGTAAAATCCATGGATTTTTTGCGATGATGGCTTCAGTGCAAGGGACTTCTAACAAGTGTGGACTCCATTCCTTGATATTTAGGAAAATCTTTATTTATATGGCTGTAATCATTATTGGTCTTGTTGAAATTTATCTTCAGAATAGAATGTGTAGTGAGATTACCATATGTTTCTTACTTTGAAAAGACCCGAAATAATGAAATTTAATTAGCAAAGGCATCCACCATTACTGAAGTACATTTCACCTAAAGTTTGATCTGTAAAACGAAGGCCTCCAAATGATACCTTTCAAGCTAACACTTAAAGGAGACAAAAGAGTAAAAAGGGTGCAAAAATCAGATGAAAGAGTGTCAAAACTTATTTGGAAATATGATCTGTAATATTTTTTGGATTTTTTTTTTCAAGAGAAAAGGGTATTTGAAAATATTTTTGTATGATGGATATTTGGGACCAACCTTTGGTATTTCTCATTGTTGCATAATAATGTTCTAAATAAGGATGTGATGCTTGTCTAATAAATTTTTTGGAATGTAAATCTGTTGTTTATATCGAAAAATATGCATTTAACCTAAATTATCATAATATTTATGAATATTTGAAAAATATAAATATGATCCAAATTGAGGTTTAATACATTTGTTAGCTGAAAAGAACAAATTCTAGTGCAAAATTATTTATTAAACCTGTGTTACATCCTCATTTATGACATTATTAAACAATGACTATAAATACCAAAAAGGTGGTCCCAAATAACCACCATACAAAAATTATTTTCAAGTGTCGTTTTTTCCATAAGGAAAAATTGGAATAACTTTTTGCACTCTTTCATCTGAACTTTGTCATTTTTATGTTTTTGCTGATAAGAAACGAACCAAGCTTTGGGAAACCTCTTAAGTGGCCCTTGTAATCTGAATGAATCAATTAAAATCAAGCAGAATGTGTTGCTTGAAAAAAAGCTAAGGTGACTTATCAAGCCTCTGTAGTACATGTAACCAGTAATGTGTCTCAAATCCAGACTGCTTACGACTCAAAAGCCCATTGAACCACAAAAGTGCCTAAAATTTACCCTTTCATAGCAGTTTCAAGGAAAAAGTGCATTATTTATGTAAGTGCAATACAAGAGTGGAAGAATCAGTGTTTCCCAGGAATCACAAGAGTGCCTCCCTTCAGCATTCTTTTTGAAGAAGAATGGCCTTTAATACTCAGGAACCACAGAAGTAACTGCTAAGTGTTACCCCTTCCGTAGGGCTTTTATGGACGCGTCTTGTTTCTCATGAGGCACAAATGTGCCTGCTACATATATGTGTTTCCCTCCTCAGTGCTTTTACCAAAGACCTGCCTTTCTTATGGTTCACAAAAGTACAAGCTTCAAATTGCTGATTCACAGTGCCCTTGTGGAAGAGGTGCCTTTCTTATGGTCCACAAAAGTACAAGCTTCAAATTGCTGATTCACAGTGCCCTTGTGGAAGAGGTGCCTTTCTTATGGTCCACTGAAGTGCAAACTTCAAATTGCTGATTCACAGTGCCGTTGTGGAAGAGGCGCCTTTCCTATGTTCCACAGAAGTACAAACTTCAAATTGCTGATTCACAGTGCCATTGTGGAAGAGATGCCTTTCTTATGATCCACAGAAGGGCAATCTTCAAATTGCTGCTTCACAGTGCCCTTTTTGTGGAAGAGGTGCTTTTCTCATGAACCACAAATGTTCCCTGTTCACAAGTATCTTTGTACTCATGACTCACTAGAGTGCCTTTCTTTTGAACCACAAAAGTGCCGTACATGTGCCTGTTTTCACAAGCCATGTGCCTGCTTCACATTGCCTGTCCAGCCTGTTGGACAAGCTTAGCTGTGTATGTTGTAATCTCCTCATTTTGTATATGTGGTAGTACGTTGTAGGTCCTACATGTACATGGTGTTTGTGTTTTCAGTATCTCTTGCTGGTCAAGGAATCATATAACTTGACCATGCCATGAGCAGTCATTTTGGCTCACTTGACCATGCCATGAGGAGTCATTTTGGCTCACTTGACCACACCATGAGGAGTCATTTTGGCTCACCTGACCATGCCAGGGGTTGGGGAGAGGGCTTTTTTGTCTTACTTGGCCACGAGGACACAATTTGGCTCACTTTACCATGTCAGGGGGAGTCATTTTGGCTCACTTAACCATGCCAGGGGTTGGGGAGAGGGCCTTTTTGTATCACTTGACCATGCCATGAGGAGACCATTTGGCTCACTTGACCATGCCAGGGGGGAGTCATTTTGGCTCGCTTGACCATGCCAGGGAGGAGTCATTTGGCTTACTTGATTATGTTGTGGGGAGTCATTTTGGCTCGCTTGACCATGCCAGGGAGGAGTCATTTTGGCTCACTTGACCACATCATGAGGGGACATTTTTGGTTAGAAAAACTTGCATGACAGAAACTGTACTGAAATGTTATGGTATGTAATATGTGTTGTAAAAAAATACCTCTCTCCATTATTTACAAAATTTGCTCAAGGCATCTATGCATGCATTGCTGTAAGTAGATTGACAAAATGAAAAACACCTGTAATGAGAATTTTCACGAACAGGCAGTTCGAACAACTGTCTATTCACGAACAGAATATTGCAAATACTAGTAATATCCTGTAGATTTCATGAACAAACTGACTTAAAAAAAGGTAGATGACACTACTGACTTCAGTATTTTTGTGAAATATACAATGTTTACGACTCATCTTTCTGTGTGTGTCACCAAATGTCTCGGCTTCTAAATTGTAAATAAAAGTGTACAGTGTACATGTGGGTGAGGTAATGAAGTATTTAGATATGTGAAGTCGTAATCATATTTGCTTGATTGTTTAAGAATCATACATACATGTACATTGTAACTGTAGGTGTTGTTTTTGGATAGACTTAAATTACACTCCCAACTGGTGGTGGACTCAGTACAAAGTACACTTTGATACCATATCCACACTTAACTTCACCATTAATTTATTCGTCACTTAAAAGTGCTCTGTAAAAATTACATGTACATGTAATTGTACATATTTGATGTGACCTATCATTGTTCGTATTATGGATATATGTTGCGAAAGGTTTGTCTTTTATACGTCGTTCACATTGCAAACATTCAGGTGGTAAATGTGTTGTATTTTGTGATTTCTGCGTCAGTTCTCCGGATGGTGTCAAAATAAAGTGCCAAACTAATCTGGTCAAGTCTTTTGCGGTTTTGGACTGCACATGTATAAAATTTGCAGTGGCTGAAAGTGCTACGTGGACAGTTGTTAAATGGTGACTGTTTTAGAATAACGTTTATATGCAAAATGTACTCGTTAAATACACATTCTGCTCCACAAGTTTCTCTTTGTTTTGCTGTATTAAACAGAGAAGTGGATGTAACATGGGTTATGTTCTGTGCCTTACTGGTGCGTTATAACGTTACGACTCAAAACTCCTGTCTTACTGGTGTGTTATAACGTTATGACTCAGAACTCCTGTCTGTCTGTATTTTACTGGTGTGTTATAACGTTATGACTCAGAATTTATGTATCATAGCTATCTGTACCTCACTGGTGTGTTATGTCGTTGTGACTCAGAACTCTTGTACCTCACTGTGTGTTATGACTCAGAACTTAGGTGTTCTGTTATACCTTAAATACTGGTAATATAGATATATACCGTGTATGACTCAAAAACTATGTAATGTCTGTATCTTATTGCCTTGTTGTAATGTTATGACTCAGAAGTTATTAACTGTCTGTGCCTTACTGATGTGATGTAAAGTTCGACTCAGAAGTTACATACTACCTGAATCTTACTGCTGTGTTGTAACATTTTGACTCAGAAGTTACGCACTTTTCTGTACCTTTGTACGTATGTTCATACAGATGTACATCTGGACTTGCGATTCCTCAGTGTCCTCATGAATGTTGTACAGACATTGACAAAACATACATCCTGATGTTTTCACATCTGTAAAACGCATTTACAAGTTTTGTTTCATTCATTTTAGCGATTGTTGTTTAGTTTTATAATATTACAAATATCATACCAGTATGACGTCATACCAGCATGTTGTGTGGACATACGGCCTGGTATTTGTTGAAAGCATTGATCTTCAAGACAAAATACCATTTTATTTATTTAATTATTTGATTGGTGTTTTACACTGTAAACCGACGGAAACCCACAACCATCCGCAGGTTGCTGACAGACCTTCCCCACGTACAGCCAGAGAGGAAGCCAGCGACAAAATATCAGGCCGTAAATGTATACCCACTTCACTGGTACTCACGTGTACCTCATTTTCTTATACGCTTTGCAGCTGTGACTGGTGATTGTAGTGGACAAACATTGCTCAAGGCCAGCTTATACATGGGTCAAGTAGTCACAGTTTTGCAATGATGTCATAACTGCTCTGAGCCAATCATCAGCCCACTCTTTAGTCATGTGACTAGAGTACTGGAGGTGAAAAACAAAGCAAATTTTAACCCAGATTAAATTGGCCTTGAATAAGATTTTAGCATAAATAATGAAAAGTATAGCTTTTAGGTGAGAAATTCTTTTTGAAGAATTAATCAGAGTGTGCCTAGCCTGCAAATTTTCAGTGTCCAGATTCAGTGTCCTGTAGTACTTTAAACTTCAGAAATGGACAAAAATCAGCATTTTGCTTATTTAGCTCCGTGTGAAGAACCTGGATGCTTGGACGAATGCAGAAAAAATCTCCAATTCTAGAGGCTGTATTCCTTGCCTGTTGGCAAATGTGATACTTGTAGCTTATTCCTGGCACATTTACTGGTCAGAATTCTAGGATTTTCTGTGAATTGTGTTAAATGTATCCTGTATGATGATTTGTTTATTGGAGTGGTGGTGTTCTACACTGTATTTAAGAACATTTCACTTAGGTGACAGTGGGCAGCATTACAGTGGGAGGAAACTGGCCAGACATCATATGGGAATGGTCTGAAGATTAAGGGGAAAGAAATTGACAGAGAGTGTAGAGGTAACCGCAGGACTTTATCAGGTACCTGGGAAGGCTAACTATAGCTGTTGTTTCTTGTTTATTTATTTGATTGGTGTTTTACACGCCATACTCAAGAACATTTCGCTTATATGGTGGCAGCCACCACTATGGTCAGAGGAAACTCGGCCTAGCCTGGGGAAACCCGAGACTATTTGCAAGTTATTGGCAGACCATCCCACTCATGATCCCAGAGGTTGCTCTTTTCTTGTTTGTTAAGTTACTAATTGGTTTTTTTTCTCTTGGGGGTCTGCAGCCATCATTAAAAACTTGTTCACTGGGCACAACCCTACTAAACCCTTCTACAAAGGGACCTTCTGTAAGTCTTCAACCTTTTCAACCACGTAAGCACCTTTTTTCAGCAAAAATTATGCACACAATTATTATGAAAATGATGCTAAAGTGATTTGTTTGTGTCACTTAAAATGCAAGCTTCACAAAGCTTTGCTCCCTGTTTCTGTAAAACTGCTTCAAACTGTTGGTTGCAGAGAAGCTTGAAAAGAATTAAGGTACAAGTCTTTACTGGCATCTTGACAGAAGTTATTTTTCACAATTTTTTTATAATCCTTTTAAACCTATTTCTTCATTATTCAATATAAAAAAGAATTCTTGCCCGACTGGCCTCATTTTTTTCCTCATACAATTGGGTTGTACGTAACAAAAGGTTTTTTAAGAATGGCCGTGTTTACATAGCAGGGGCCGACTCAACAAAGATTTTTTCTGACTTAAGTCAAAATTTATAGCGTTTCTCACAATGTTTAGTTTTCAGAAATGGAAGTTAAAATTTGGACACATCTGTTTCAATATGGCGAGGTGGCCAATTTTAATTTACAAGGCTCAAAAATAAGCTCCAAAATTTTGTTTCAAATTTCAAAACTGGCCTTCTGGAATCTGCTCTAGATACAAGAATATTAATAATGTGAAAGGTGTTAAAACAGTATTTTTTTTTTTTATTTGATTGGTATTTTACGCCGTACTCAAGAATATTTCACTTATATGACGGTGTCCAGCATTATGGTGGGAGGATAAAAGTAGTACATAATTAATGAATGCTTATGGCTCAACGCCACATCGGCAATATCTCAGCCATACCCTTGCGACAGTACATATTGAAGTGTCTTCTTCAGGTAAAAAAGATAGCTCAGCAGAGTTCTAGGCAGAGAATTTATGTGACCCAGAATTCCAAGAACTGGGTAATCACTACAGCAGAAATACAACCGTCACAAAAACATAGACAGTAATGTTACAATTTATATATGCCAATAAGCAGCAGATGTTGTACCAGTATACAATGTCCTACATACACCCTATGAATACGAGAGTGCGGGAGTTTGAGGTCAAGGTTGATCCGAGACAATTCCTCATAAAGTGAGTCGTGCTTCAAGTTTATGAAATGTATCCACGGATCCAGGTTCATCCTTACCTCAAAATAACTCTGGATGAAGACTGAGTCACGCTAAAAGTTACTGAAAAGTACATGTATTTCTGAGTCATCTTAACTGATGAAAAGTATCTCTGGATGAAGGTTGAGTCATGTCAAGTCGATGAAAACTACCGCTAAATGAAGGTCATCTTAAGTTGATGAAAAATATCTCTGGATGAAGTTCTCAGTTCTTCCCAGCAGGAGGAGTCAGTCTTTTGAATCATCTTTATAAGTTGATGAAAATATCCCTGGATGAAGGCTGAGTCATCTTAAGTTGATGAAAAAAATCTCTGGATGAAGTTCTCAGTTCTCCCCAGCAGGAGCAGTCAGTGACTCAAGTCTTTTAGGTATGAAACTATGTACAAATCTGATTGGTTGATCCACTGACATGATCCAAATGACTGAGGATATACACGAATCTCTCGTCCCCATGACACCAGGGCACCGGGGCACTGGATTAGACACCGCTGTCTTCACGCGACTTGCGAGACAATTCACATGGGATAAGCATCACATCCTGCTTAGCCAATTCCAACAACATAGGATCGTCAAAGAATTTGTTGATGCTGACGTCTTCACTGAGACCCTGGAATTAAAAAATGGAAGTGTTAATAATGCTTTTTTTTTTTTTTAGCCCACGGCTCTTGACCAAAATTTTATGTTGGTAACCCTTACAATACCCACGGTTAAATGGTGTAGTACAACAATCTCTTTGGGAAACAATTGTTGATTGACTGTACTGGAAGGATTTTAAAGATTTACAAATTGTAACAAACATTACCAATTAAACACTGTTTGAATTGAGAACGCATTTTTTATAATATACAACATTCAGTTATAACAAGAAAGTAATCTCTGGAGAAGAAACTGACTAAACACAATAGTTAATACTAGTAAAGCTAATACTAGGGCAAAGTGAATAATAATTTCAGAATGATTTATTTATTTATTTATTTGATTGGTGTTTTACGCCGTACTCAAGAATATTTCACTTATACGACGGCGGCCAGCATTATGATGGGAGGAAACAGGGCAGAACCCGGGGGAAACCCACGGCCCATACGCATGTTGCTGACAGACCTTCCCACATATGGCTGGAGAGGAAGCCAGCATAAGCTGGACTTGAACTCACAGTGACTGCATTTGTGAGGGACTCCAGGGTCATTACGCTGCACTAGCGCGCTAACTGACTGAGCCACAGAGGCCCCTAATTTCAGGAGGATGACTGACTACTGTATGTACAGTTAGATGTTGATTCAATTTATTCCTTTTCGGGGGCCTCCGTGGCTCAGTCCGGCCGTAAGTGGGAAGGTCTGCCAGCAACCTGCGGAGGTCTTGGGTTTCCCCTGGGCTCTTGCCCGGTTTCCACCCACCATAATGCTGGCCGCCGTCGTATAAGTGAAATATTCTTGAGTACGGCGTAAAACACCAATGAAATAAATAAATAAATAAATTGACTCCTTTTGATGCTTCTTAATAAAGTTGAAATATTATGAATATACGATGTAAAACACCAAACACAGATGCACTTTGGCATCAGGTTACTGTTTAATAATGATTTAAAAATCCTGGACAAGTATGTAAAGATATCTCCCTTCCCAACAGCTTGAGAACTCTATTTTCTAGTTAGTTATTTACTTGTTTTGTTTCATACTCACTGATCATACTCAAGAAGTTTTTCACTTGCATGATGTCGGTCAGTTTTTATGGCTATAGAAAACCACAGTGTCCAGGGAAAACCACCACCCTTTGGTAAGTTACTGACAAATCTTCCCCACGTGACGCACATATAGGCAGAGCATACTGATAGCTGAGAAGTAGTCTCCGATGAATGTTAGACTGTGTAATTAAACTGCCAGATGATCATAGTCCACTGTTTATTGTAAAAAAATCCCTGTCCAAAGATGAAATTTTCTGATGGATAATTAACACATGTAAACTATGCATGATAACCCCTTCTTATGCCCCTCACCTTGCGTCTGCGTGTCTTGATCATGAACTCCCTGGCCAGGTGTGTGGCTGGCTGAGGGCTCCAGAGGACGGATAATGATGCTTTTGTCCAGCGGGTCACCGGGTACAATCTGAAGATGGCAATTAATTCAAGGTTAAAGAAGCCTTATTTTGAGTCGGGTGTATACAATTGACGCAAGTCCGCAAGGCGCATGTGGAGTAGAAAAATAAGTGGTACACTGATATCATCTGTTGTTAGGTGCTAGATGCCACAGTAATGTTTAACTGCAAGATTAGTGCTTAAAGATGGAGAAAACATAAAATTACAAAATCCAGATGAAAGAGGTAAATGTTTTCTTCAATATTTTTTTCGATGTTTCTTTTGAGAAAAGTACACTTGGCAATAATTTTCAATTGTGGGTATTTGGGACCTGGTATATTCTGTCTTTGTGAAATGATGTTACAAAATGACGATGTAACACATGTTGAATAAATATATTAGCACTAGAATTTGGTCTTTGCAGCTAAGAAAATGTGTTCAACCTAAACTTTGATCATAATTAAATTTTTTAAATATATCCATGAACATTATCATAATTTACAGCATATTAAATGCATATCTTTGGTCATGTCCAAACTCCAAATTAAGTTTTCCAGAATAATGATTTAGTTCAAGAACATTCCTACCTGTTTCACTGTCACATTGTACACCAAAACTCACCTGCCAATGGTGGAAGACAGACAGACAGAAGGCCTGGCCCTGGGTGTGAGTTCGCAAGTCCGTTTCAAACCCCATGGAGTCTATGGCAGGAATGAATGCCTTGATGGTGTACAGCGGGGAACCTGGTACAGGTGCATCCTGGGTAACGTGACCTCTGATGAAACAAGCAGAGGCTATGAATACTATGAATCTAGTGAATACTACCTCTAATCACAGAAGAGCTCAAAAGTTCCACAAAAGAGTTACATCTAAGAACACAAACTTATTTGGACAGTCAACTTTGTTTTCTTTTCTTTAAAAGACAGGACATTTGTTTCCTTCTGATGGTTTGCTTGGGCATTTTAATATCACCTTGAACATTATTTTTGTTGCCACAGAATGATGCCTCCATGTAGATGCCAACATTATATTACAAGAATAATGCTGCCTCACTGGAACAGCATTCTGAAGACACCCGACAGGACACGCTTGTCCACAGTGTCACTACTCACCTTCGCCTGGCCAGGACAGTGTAGACAGCAGACACACAATCAGCTGGCGCCATCACCTCCACAAAGAAATACGGCTCCATCATTCGCGGTGTCGCCTGAAGAAAAACACAAAATCTAATTGTATTTCTTCTGATTGCATTTGTTTGATTTCTCAGTTAATTTATTTATTCAGGATATTTTCACTTCTACAATGGCGCTCAGTTTTATACGTGGAGAAAACGAAAGTGCCTGTGTTAATCCACCGACCTTTGTCAAGCTTTTGATGATCTTTTTTACATGTTACATTCCGTGTAGACATGATATTGGTGGAAGGCAAGTGGTCTTCTATTTTAGACACTGAACCATGTAGATGGTCACATAAAAGTCATCAACCATTTGTTGTTACTGCCGTAATTCTTCAACTTTTTGGCATATTTGCAAAGTGTTTATTCAGGCATTATTCTGTGAAGACTGATAAAAGTATACTTTTCGTGAACCCTGGAATTGGCCGATCCAACCAATGTAGTTTTGTCTCCAAAATGTGCATAAATTTCACTGAAAGTTGTTTTTTCATATGCGAAAAGGAATTAGAGTAATGTCTCATGAAATTTGAGATAACCTCTAGAAATTTTTTGTGTACTCCTTTATTTGACTTTTTAGAAGAATTAATTAAATACCATACAAACAAATTTACGTATTATTTATAAAGGCAAACAGGCATTTTAAGAGATTAACTGTTCATCAGTCTGAAATCGCTAAAGCAATCGAACAGTTGTATCCATATACAGAGCTTCACTGAATTTTCAGAAATTTTGTAATGTTTTTTTTTTTGAACAGTGCTCTTGAAGGACACAAAAAGACACTGCATGCAACACTGTAGGTGATGCAAGCCCATATCTGCTAGTGTTAACAGTATTCCACCCTAAACACCAGGAGAGTTGATGTAAACACCAGAAGAGTTGATGTAAACACCAGAAGAGTTGATGTAAACACCAGGGGAGTTGATGTGAACACCAGGAGAGTTGATGTTCTCACCAGGACAGTTGATGTAAACACCAGAAGAGTTCATGTAAACACCAGGAGAGTTGACGTAAACACCAGAAGAGTTGATGTGAACACCAGGAGAGTTGATGTGAACACCAGGACAGTTGATGTAAACACCAAAAGAGTTGATGTAAACACCAGGGGAGTTGATGTGAACACCAGGGGAGTTGACGTGAACACCAGGACAGTTGATGTGAACACCAGGAGAGTTGACATGAACACCAGGAGAGTTGATGTACTCACCAGGAGAGTTGATGTAAACACCAGAAGAGTTGATGTAAACACCAGGAGAGTTGACGTAAACACCAGAAGAGTTGATGTGACCACCAGGAGAGTTGATGTGAACACCAGGACAGTTGATGTAAACACCAAAAGAGTTGATGTAAACACCAAAAGAGTTGATGTAAACACCAGGGGAGTTGATGTGAACACCAGGGGAGTTGATGTGAACACCAGGAGAGTTGACGTGAACACCAGAAGAGTTGATGTAAACACCAGGAGAGTTGATGTACTCACCAGGAGAGTTGATATACTCACCAGGAGAGTTGATGTAAACACCAGAAGAGTTGATGTAAACACCACGAGAGTTGATGTACTCACCAGGAGAGTTGATGTGAACACCAGGAGAGTTGATGTACTCACCAGGAGAGTTGATGTACTCACCAGGAGAGTTGATATACTCACCATGAGGAAAGCAGAATAGGCCACTCTCCTAGCTGTGGGAATGATCTGTCCACCACCTCTGTGGATTGGTTCCTGGGCTATCACTGCATCAAGGATTTTAAACTTCACATTCCTGATGGCTGAAATCAGAAAGACAAAACATCACAGAAACTTTTCTTTTCCTGCTAGCTAGTCATGGGGGAGTGAGTGAGTGAGTGCTTGGCGTTTAACGTCATGCTCAACAATTTTTCAGTCATAAGATGACGAAGGAATCCTTAGGGTGCATGTACGTGTAATGTGCCTCCTTGTTGCAGGACAGATTTCCACCGCTCTTTTATCTAGTGCTGCTTCACTGACCTACTGAAGGCAAGTAAGCCGCCCCGCCCGAGCCATTATACTGATATGGGTCAACCAATCGTTGCACTATCCCCTTCATGTTGAACACCAAGCGAGGAAGTTACAACTTCCTCTTTTAAGGTCTTAGGTGTGACTCGACCCAGGTTTGATCCCGGATCTACCGGTCCCGAAGCGGACGCTCTACCAACTGGGCTATCCGGGCCGGTCACTAGTCCTGGGGAAAAACCACAGACACTGGCAGGTTGTCGGCACACCTGACCAACTACGACAAACTGGGGAGAGGAAACCATCACTCGTCACCAGTTACGTGACAAGCCAGCGAAAGCTTGTTTCAAACATGTCCCAAAATACCAGCTATAAACCTTGCATGAATTCACTGGACAAAGGTTCAGGTTATTGTCTCTAAACATGTTTAAAATCTGTGTTTTTCCTAAGTGTTCTATCAAGCAGTACACTCACGTTCATCGCAGAGAGGCCCCTCCCTGGTGGCCCACTGAAAGCCCTGCACAATACTGTCCTTCACAGCACCCAGCAATCCTTTGTCAACCTGCCAGGGAAACAAACACAAAGACATCAGGTACATGCTGCATACATGTAATACAGGTCCACGCAATAAGACTGCTGCGTCAAAAGGAGGGAGATGTGGCGTTAAGCCATAATTATTCATTCATTCAAAAGGAGGGTGTTGTTGTTGTTGTTCTTGGTGTTGGGAGACAGCTTTCTTAGTCTGGACCATGGGATCCAATTCTAGCTGTGATGAGTATCTCAGTGGACAGCATTTTTGTTGTTCTTATTCTATTTGTTAGGGATTTTGTTTGTTTGGGTTTTTTTCATTATTATTATTATTGTATTATTAATCTTCTCTTCCAATGTCAAATGAAATACCCACGATCTGTGTGTAAAAACTACATGGATTCTGCCCAGTTTCTTCAAAGCATTTTTGATGTACAAAACATGATTTTGTGTTGTCTTATAAATCAGGCATACAATGTCATAGTTCCAAGATTTAATTTAATGGACAACTCCAACCGATGAGCTGCCTTGGGTTTCTTAAAATCGTGTGCAATATTCATGTACATCTAAGATTCAGATCAAAAAGTTAAAAATGCACACGCACCGCAGCTTGTCAAAGCACATAGGTCAAACTCAGACTGTCCAAAAAGCTGCTAAGTTCAGTTCTATGAACCTCACCTCTGATGGCAACGTGTCATCAACCAGGATATTGGGCCCCGTCACATCTGGCCCAAAAGCCCAGATAGACCTGGCTGCCAACAAATCCCAGTCGTATTTTGTCTGGAAAAATTCGCCCAGCCTCTTCCTGGGCCATGAAATCTGAACCACCTCGTTCTCAATGTCCTCAGCCAGCCCCTTCTCAAGTGGCTCAGCAATCATGGTTACCTTGTTCCTGAAAATAAAGCATAACAATAATAAAAATGACACATTTAATATATTTATTTATCAAAGGTAAAAATCTGCCAAATTATGAAACTGTTCTTCTGCGTGGCCTTCACAAATAAAATATATAGAAACAACTTGTAGTATCACATCACACTTTTATGAATGTTCATATTTTAACATACGTGTAACACAGCTGCACAGCCATTAAGGACAATTACTACTGCCGATCTTGCCCCTTTCCCCAACAGCAGCTAGGTCAGGGTAGTGGAAGGTGGCCAATCAAGTAATACCTTATAAATGTAGATGGGACAAGTCTTGGGACACTGGATTCTACTGGATCCGTCAAATACAGCTTTTCAAATTTGTGGCTGAATACCAGGAAAATAAGCGATATTTCCTCACATTTTTAAAAACCTCATTAATAAACTGAGTTTATTTCGGCTTTTTGGGCCCATTATTTGGGAACTCATTAAAAGTATGACATATTATCTCCACGTGACCCTGGTATGGTGGCAACTTCCAATACATTTATGATTAAAATTAACAGTTGGTCAGCAATCATCACAAGCCCATAAATCTAGTAGTTGTTAGACAACTATCTTAAATTGACTTACTTTTTGTTTGGAGTTTCTGCAAAACATTTTAGCGATGATGTTTCCACGACAGTCTCACAAAATGATACCACTGGATCTGCTACTTTTATATCTGAAAAGGGAGCGGTGATGATAGAACTCCATCAGGGAAGATTGTTTATGATTTTATGATTCAAAATCCATTCACTTATTGAGTTATTCATTGATTAATAGTTGTCTATTATCCTTCTCAAAACAATGTTTCATTTACATGATGGCGGCAAGGTTTCTGGGTCAAGGAAACCAAAGTGCCCGGCCTCAACCACCAAACACTCAAATGAGTTCACAATTTTATTTGTTTATTTGATTGGTGTTTTACGCCTTACTGAAGAATATTTCACTTCTATGACGGAGGCCAGCATTATGGTGGGACGAAACCGGACGACACCCAAAACCATCCACAGGTTGCTGGCAGACCTTTCCACTTACAGCTGGAGATGAAGCCAGCATGAGCTGGACCTAAACCCATTCCAACCGCATTGGTGAACGGCTCCTGGGTCATTGCCTTGTGCTAGCCTGCTAGCCCCCCAATAAGTTCATGATGCCCACATTATAATGCCACACTGACACCCCCCATGAGTTCATGACACCCACATTATACTGCCACACCAACACCCCCAGAATGAGTTCATGATGATCGCATTATAATGCCACACCGACACTCCCAATGAGTTCATGATGCCCACATTATAATGCCACACCAACCCCCCCACAATGAGTTCATGATGATCGCATTATAATGCCACATGGACACCCCCAATGAGTTCATGATGATCACATTTTTATAATGCCACATGGACACCCACCAATGAGTTCATCATGATCACATCATAATGCCACACCGACAATATTTCAGCTGTATCATGCCAAATCAAATCAATGATACAAAAAACAACCATATCTGAAAATGGGATAAATATAGTGTATTTCACCTAATGTTTGGTATGTAAAAAATGTATTTTTAGAGGTACATAATGGCCTTATTTGAAGTCTTCTCCTTATCAGAAAATCAAGAAACTTCACAAAAAAAAAATTGGATTGGATGAATCACTTAGAATCAGGCAAATGTGTCACTTAAATGATGTTAAACTTCACGTGACGTACCCAGTACAGAATTCCAGGTTGAGCTGGAACTTGCTTTACACATGTAATATTGCAGCTGTAATAGCACCAGTACCCTAATTCCTTGACCTTTTCGCATATGAGAAAGCAATTATTATGCACATTTTTAAATTGATTTTGGAGAAAAAATTACATGTTGGATTGGCCAGATTCAGGGCTTCGCAACAAGTACAATTTTATCAGTCTACACAGAATAATGCCTTCAGAATATACTTGAGTAAACACCTTGAAAACTTGTGAAAAGGTTGAAGAATTACAGTACAATAAAGTTCCCCTCCCCCACAATCCACACACAGAGGATTTACTTTACCTATCTCAGAGTACATTTTCCTCAGATCATGCATAACACAGTCCAGGTAGAGCTCTCCTGTCCCCAGCACAATATGCTCCCCGGACTCTTCCACCTTAAACAAACATTGCCATCAATGTAAGTTCATGTCAAATCTTTGGCAATCAAATCTGACTGCAAACAGCACAATATTTATGTATGTATGCTTAGGGTTAGATCTCATACTTAGCAATTTTTCACTAGGTTTGTGTACATTTGCTGTGACTTCTGTGGCAGGACAGAGTTCATGTTGGCAAAATGCTGCCGCCACTGAAGCATCATACCAAAGACACCAGACATGACACCTCACTCAGTCACATTATACTGACACTGGGCCAACCAGTCCTGTTTCCTTTCTCTACCCAGGGGTTTACAGAAGTCATTTTTCCACGTACCGACCAACACTTTTTGGGCGAAAATGAGTTTTTGTTTCAACTGAAATTGATGTTTTTTTGTTGTTTTGACCGACAGTTTGAGAGATTAAAATTATACTGGATATACTAAAAGATATTAGCGCCATCCTGGGCCTGTCCCCTTCAAGGTGGATGCTCTAGCCATTAGGTCACCGCAGCAGTCCCACAACACATTACTAACAGCAGCATATCAATGTGCTTTCTCAGTGGGGAACAATCCTATCTACACAATGAACAGATTTTATTCAAATATACATTACAAATATCTAAATATGATGCAAAATAAAAAAAAAAACATTTTCTTTAATTTTTTTCATAAATTAACATACTTTTTAGTTACAGGAATACTTATTTATTCCTTTTAATTGGTGTCATGACAGTCTGTTTTATGGGTGCAAGAAACTAAAGTGTCCAAGGTAATACATGAATATGTAGAATAACAGAAGTTACACATTCAAGTGGATCAAGAAGAACAGCCAACCTTTGTATTCAAGAGGGGATAACTCTTGTTAACCTTCCTCAGTCCATCCAACATCTTTGGCAACTCTGACGGGTTCACAGGCTCCACAGCTATTTTGATGACAGAGTTGGTGTTGAACTTTAGTGGACGAAATATGTATGCCTGCAAGACGAAGCAAGATGGTAACATTTCAGGCATTTTTCAGGCTATGTGGAATAAATATTCTGTAGTTAGACAAGGTGAAAATTGCCCTGTTTGATCAGTTTGACACACGCACACCAGTGTATCCATCAGTTTCAAAGATGGCTGAAAACAAATTTTTTTATCTGGCTCCCCAGCTTTTTTGATGACAGAGCTGGTGTTGGTTGAACTTGAGCAGACGAAATATGTAGCCTGCAAGACGAAGCAAGATGGTAATATTTCTGAATTTTTCAATCCAGGCTGAAAAATATAATTTTCCAGGTAACATGGAATAAATATTCTGTAGTTATACAAGATGCAAAATGCCCTGTTTGATCACATTAACATATGCACACCAGTGTATCGATCAGTTTCAACGACGACTGAAAACAAATTTCTTCTGGAGAACATCAGCATAGTATATACTACAACTTAGGCTGGGTCTCTAATCTGTTAACAGACCTGCCTACAGTTCCAATTTGGTTCTAATTCCAATTTTCAAGGCCTATAAATATATATTTTCCACTCCCAGGTATTTCAAAGTTGTCAAGACATGGTGTGCACCCTGCTTTCTGGAGCTAACGGGCCCACCATGTTGTAAACAAGAGCCATCAGAAGATAGTGAATCTCTTTCGAGTTATACTCAATAGACTAACAGCGTAACGATGTCATCACCGGCACGCAGAGAGCATTATGGGCTTAGAACGCGATTTGATTGGTTTACAAGACGGTGTAAGGTGTGTAATTATAAATTATAAAAATGAACAAATCACATGGTTTACAGGAATAGAAAACCAGATCACAATGATCAGGAAGTGGAAACCAGGGATTGGACATGCTACATATCACCACTTAGAGACCAGTATACCACTGTAACAAGTATTCACTATCTACATGGGGGCCTCCGTGGCTCAGTTGGTTAGCGCGCTAGCGCAGCATAATGACCCAGGAGTCCCTCATCAATGCGGTCGCTGTGAGTTCAAGTCCAGCTCATGCTGGCTTCCTCTCCAGCCGTACGTGGGAAGGTCTGGCAGCAACCTGCGGATGTTCACTGGTTTCCCCCGGGCGATTTCCACCCACCATTATGCTGGCCGCCGTCATATAAGTGAAATATTCTTGAGTACGGCATAAAACAGCAATCAAATAAATAAATAAATTCACCGTCTACAAGTCTCAATTCTATGTTCAAAGGGCAATAACTCTGGAACTCGCATATCCTTATATGGTCTCTGTACCGTGTCTAAAGTTTAATGAATATCATGCAATCCAACTTGTAGGAGAGGTATTGAAAAGGACTCCCTACCCCTGAGTTCACAGAACAGTTCATCCACATTCTCACACGATGTATGTCACCCCTACAAACTTTCACGAAAATCCAAACATAACTGTATGAGCATATACATTGACGAGGTAAATGATTACGGACAGACAGACAGACGCACACAATCGCTACATCCCCTCCCATTATATGCCAAAGGGATAAAAAAAAAAAAAAAAAAGGTCACAGTAAGACAATCTGTGATTGAATGATTGATCAATACTTCCTTATAATGACCTTCCGAAATTTACCACGAAAACATGACGTTAAACTCTCCTTGGCAAGTGACAGAGAATGGAGCGGTGCAAGCACACCATCTCGTTGACCGAGAGGAAGCATTTATCTCCGTAACTCTTTGTCACTTTACAAAGGGAGGTAAATCCTGCTTCATCCATTTCATCATGGACATTCCTCTTACCTCTTCATTGCCAGACACATCTGTAATGGTGGAGGTTTTCACAATGGGTTGGTCGATGCCCTCAATCAGCACCCAGTTCCCCGCAGGCACTCGATTCACCTCCACTTTGTACCTGTGCCAAGAAAAGAAAATACAGGCTGACATCAGTTGGTGATAAGTTTTCATAACTCCAAATTCTACAGCTGACAGCCAGTGAACAAATGGTTTTATCAAATTTTTGCAACTTCAAACACATAGGTGCCTTGGTTACTCAGTCTATTCAGTCTGATTGATTTCATGTTTCAGAACTGCTACATTCACTGATTTCCTGTGGCACTAGATTCTATATAAGCTTACATAAAAATAAATTAAGTCTTCTCACCTGATATAAAGTATACATCAGAATTCAGAATATGTTGAAATACATATGGATCTCCTCAAATATTTATGACCAAATCTGTCACAATCCACATGAGCACTTTCACTGAAACCATAATTTGCTTGCTTTACGCTTAATGTCGCTTTCAACATTTCTTGGTTATTTCACAAAACTTGTACTTCTTTCTAGCAACGATGCTGCCTCACTAAAAGTACAAGTCAATAGGAACCTAGTTACAACATAACAGATCATTGGTTGCTCATGTTCTCTCCACCAATCAGAGAGCTCCTAATATCCTCACCTTGACTCGGCGATCCAGAGTCTGCCGACCTGACCAAATCGTGAGTCCTCCTCATCTTGTAATGTGTAGTTCTCCCCGAGAATCTTCACATCCTGATTGGCCTGAAGCGTTCCGCTCATCACACGACCAAACACGTGAAAACTTGTGGCGTCCTGTGTTGGGTACAGCTTTGTCGTGTGCATCATGAGAGGTCCCTATCAACACGAAGGATAACAATTAATGGGAGAGTGAGTGAGTGAGTGAGTGCCTTGGGGTTTAATGTTAAACATACTTAACTATTTTTCAGTCATATGACAACAAAGGAATCCGTAGAATGCATGTATTGTGCCTCCTTGTTGCAGGATAGACTTCCAGCGCTCTTTTATCTTGTGCTGCTTCACTGAGACGCCTTACCGAAGACAAGTGCACTATCCCCTTCATGCTGAACGCCAAGTGAGGAAGCTGGAACTTCCTCTTTTAAAGTCTTAGGTGTGGCTCGACCCAGGATTGACCCTGGATCTACCGCTCCCAAAGCGGACCCTCTACCAACTGTGCTAGCAGTTAATGGGAGAATAACTAGGAATTCTAAAAATAGCTCAAAACACTATGGCAATATGCAAATATTATTTCTGATGGTAGGCAATAAAATTTGCTACAAACATGACACAATAATGGCTTGCGGCATCTTATTCTTAGTAAAAAGATTGAGAAATTTAATACCCAATATATCTTTAAAGGGATGGAGGTGGACTGGGATGGAGGTGGATTGGGATGGAGGTGAAATGCGGATGGAAGTGGAATGGAGGTGGAGTGGGATGGGATGGAGGTGGATTGGGATGGAGGTGGATTGGAATGGAGGTGAAATGAGGATGGAAGTGGAATGGAGGTGGAGTGGGATGGGATGGAGGTGGATTGGGATGGAGGTGGGATGACAGTGGAATGGGATGGAGTGGGATGGGATGGAGGTGGAGTGGGATGGGATGGAGGTGGGATGGGATGGAGGTGGAATGGGGTGGAGATTCAGCTGGAATATGATGGAGGTGGAATGGAGGTGAATGGGATGGAGGTGAGATGGAGGTGGAATGGGATGGAAGTGGAATGGGATGGAGGTAGGATGGAGGTGGAATGGGATGGAGGTGACAGTGGAGTGGAATGGAGGTGGGATGGAGGTGGAATGGGATGGAGGTGGAATGGGATGGAGGTGGAATGGAGGTGGAGGTTAGAAGTTTGAGTGGTGACGCTAAGCCGGTCCTACACTACATACACGCATAGTAAATTCATCCATGACATCTTTTAAGTGACTTAACTGGTCAATGGTTTGTGTACCTCTGGCTGTGAAAATTGACATGAATCAATTACTTCTCATCCATGAAAAATCAAAACAGACTATAAGCATATACTGACTTGCATTTGATTTATTTTCTTTGCATTATGGAATGACACCAGGCTCTACCCTTGACCATCCACAGGTTGCTGCAGAGACCTTCCCACATACAGCGGTAGAGGAAGCCACCATAAGCTGGACTTGAACTCACAGCGACCACACTGGTGACTTGCATTTAAAATCTTATCTAACCTTTATATGCATGGCGGGAGGAGAAAATAATTTCATAATTAAGTGTTATTTCCGGTAATGAATAACACCATATTTGCAATCAAATTAAACCTCTAAAACACATTTTTCTTTTTGAAAAAAAAAAACAAAGGCTTGGCTGTTTAGAAATTACTAAGCAGCTGATGAGGAAGAGAGATAAGGGAAGAGTGCAACTTACATCAGGATCACAAGCAAACATGGCATCAGCCAGCTCTGTGTCGATGTCTCCTGTGTAGATGTGCTCGACTTTGCTACGGGCGTTGTCTTGCGGTGACCCAATGTGCTCCACACACATATCCACCAATCCTGACACAGATAAATGCGTGTATGAGTATTTAATTATTTATTTGATTGGTGTTTTAAGCCGTACTCAAGAATATTTCACCTATGCGACGATGCCCAGCATTATAGTGGGAGGAAATCGGGCAGAGCCCGGGAGAAACCCACGACCATTCATAGGTTGCTGATGGACCTTCCCATGTACGGCCAGAGAGGAAGTCAGCATGAGCTGGATTTGAACTCACAGCAACCATCTTACGTAACCATTACTTTACATCTCATGTAACCATTTTACATGTATGCACAAACTGAGCTCAATACCTGCAGTACTTTTTCAGACAGCACCCACACCATTTACCTTAACATTCCTTTCGCTACGCCTGTACTTAGTAAGAGGCTTTGTACAGGCTAAACATGGTTGTACAGGCCAAACATGGTTGTAAAATTCCCTAAAATTTACATCGAACTCCACAAAGTTGATGTAAAGAAGGAATTAAGTGAATGTTAAACATAATGTTTGTTGCTCCTTGATATTCCGACAAATATGTACCTGTAAAATCCCCAAAGAACCTACGACAAATCAGTCGTAAAAGCGGGCGAATGTTTATTTTCTTCTCTTCCTTCGTCAGTGAGATGCCCAATTCATCACAAAGTCGTGGCAAGCACTCATCCACATCTCCTATGATCTGTGGAAGACAGACAATATAGGACATGAGAGTGATGATGTGGAAATGTGGAAGACGGACAAAATAGGACATGAGAATGACGCAGAACTGTGGGAGACAAACAAAATAGGACATGAGAATGACATGAAACTGTGGAAGACAGACAAAATAGGCCATGAAAATGAGGCAGGACGGACAAAGTAGGACATGAAAATGATGTGGAACTGTGGAAGGCGTACAAAATAGGACATGAGAATGAATGTAGATACATGATGTATGACGAAGTGGAAATGCTGGAAATTGCATAAAAATACACAAAATCATGATAATAAATAGAACCTTGCATAATGAAGGTTGAACACCACAAATAATTTTCTCTTGAAAGGTACAAATGATAAAGAAACATATTTCTGGGGTTCAAGCAGGGAAATCCACAAATTCCCTGTCCAAGGCCAGGTTTGAGCCTTGACCCTGTGTGCCCAGGTGACTGGTAAGCATCTGTAAGCACTGGATTATGCTATCGCTACTCATTATCCAAGATCTCAATTATTCAGCTGTAATGTAGTCTTAGGTTTTCTAATTTATAACTTTCGGTGTAGGCGCTACTTGACACTTTTTTAATCTCAGACAATTGTGAATATGGGTTCTGAAATTCAAACCTGCGCAAATATCTTGTACAGAGGCTCTAGAATGAATTCCACAAAGCTTCTCTGTGAGGTGCTGTGCGGCGGCTTCTTTGTGAACTTTCTCCTGCAAGGAAGAATGTGATTATAATATTAGTTTATAAATAATAACATTTTATAAACAATCACATTAACACAAGTTGACAAAAATCAATACTGTCTAACTCAGGAATTTATTTATTTGATTGGTGTTTTACGCCGTACTCACGAATATTTCACTCATATGACAGCGGCCAGCATTATGGTGGGTGGAAACCGGGCAGAGCTGCCCAGGGGAAAAAAATGACCATCTGCAGGTTGATGACAAACCTTCCCACGTACGACCGGTTGGACTTGAACTCACAGCCACCGCAAGCGTGAGAGGCTCCTGGGTCATTCTAACTCAGGAATTCAAGGAACTGATGATAAGCCTGTTCTATACTATATGTTTATGTAGCAGGAAATGTATATACTCTCCAATTCATTGTCTTTATATTAAAAAAAAAACAAATAACAATTGCAATTAATATTCCTTAGTACATGTATTGTATAAATTTTCTTTCAAAATGAACTTACATGTATTAAAAATTAACTGAAAAAATTGTTCATGTCTCAGTTTGAGAAACTGACTTACGTTCTTCCATTAAAATAGATATCGCCCCAAAGTCTTCGTGCGAATTCCACTTCGTTGATACCTCCTGAAAAAAAAACAGAATGACCTTGACCTACCATATTTCACCTAAAATCCTACAAAGTTTCAATTTTCATAGTTTTGTCTCCAGCAGACAATTATTACATTCTTTTCATCAGAAAACATGGTCCATGAGTCAAAAATGGTGGGGCGACTCCCTCACTTTTCACAGCTCAACATACAAATGCTGACCTCCAACTGCGCCCAGGTCATCACAAAGATGACTTCGTGTCAAGCAAACATGTGCAAAATGACTATTCTGATTCTTCAACCTTGTCAGCCGCCTCTGCAAATCAATATTTCGAAACATTCGAAGATTTGCACAGTTTTATAAAGCTTTGCACCTTTAATGACACAAACTAATCATTTTTACTGTCGTTTTCATAGTAATTTTATCCATAAATTCCGCTGAAAAAAGGCTGAAGATTCACAGTAAGTAAATTTGTGATATTTTTTTTATCCATCATCCACTTTTGTATTATTACTTTATGATAATATAGCTGGAGTCTAATAAATTTGACCCCAGTAAATCACATTAGATGATTTAAACTGTTGTTTAGGCCAATCACAAGGAAGAGCTGAAAATATTAAAACATTTTGACCCCTGTGTTTTCTGCAGTAATATTAAGAAGTTTGATCACAGCAAGTTTGTAGGAAATCACCGTTTGACGACTCACCGTAGGTGTCGGAGTAGATCTTAGCAAATGAGCCCAGGGTAAAGCAGAATCGGTAGTACGAGCTGGCAAAACAGACGTTGCCCAGGATGGGTGACACTCGTCTGTTCTCAGTGTCTTCAGCATACAAACTGTGGAGAGGAGAAGTCATGAATTTGCTAATTTATCTGTCTGGGGTTTGTTCATTTGACTGGTGTTTTACACTATACTTAAAAACGCTTCACTTTTACGACGGCTACCAGCATTATCATATTGGTGGCACTGATGGGAGACACTGCTATGAGACCTGGATGTGAGACACTGCCATGAGACACTGATGTGTGTCGTTGATGTGAGACAATGATACAAGACACTGCTATGAGAACCTGATGCAAGACACTGCCATGAGACATTGACACACTGATATGAGACAATGACACACTGATGTGAGACACTGATACAAGACACTGCTATGAGACCTGATGTGAGACACTGCCATGAGACACTGATGCTTGTCGTTTATTTGAGACACTGATACAAGACACTATGAGACAATGACACATTGCCATGAGCCAATGACACACTGATGTGAGACACTGATACAAGACACTGCTATAAGACCCTGATGTGAGACACTGCTATGAGACACTGATGCGTGTTGCTGATGTGAGACACTGACACGAGACACTGCTATGAGACAATGACACACTGATGTGAGACACTGACCTGATGATACTGTTGACCTCATCCAGAATATTCCTGAGTTTGTAGTAGGCATCTGTCGGTGGCAGCTTTAACTCTAGGATAAGTCGATCAACTTTGTTGATACAGATGGTGACAGCCATTTTCTCCTGAACAGCATGCTTGATCAGGCGTTCAGTGTTCAGCATCACCTGGAGGACATGCAAACAAGGTTGGGATATATACAAGTCCCAAGGCAAGTAAGCTGCCCCACCTGAGCCATTAGGTTGATACGGTTCAAATAGTCGTTACACTATCCCCTTAATGTTGAACGCCAAGCGAGGAAGTTACAACTTCCTCTTTTAAGGTCTTAGGTGTGACCCAGGATTGACCCTGGATCTACTGCCTCCCCTGGCGAACGCTCTACCAACTGTGCTGTCGGGGCCAGTCCTTTGGCCATGGGGGCCCTCTACTAGACCATGTACATTGCAAGACGACACTGTAAACTTATGCATTGTGAAACTAAAGACAAATGGATAGGTGAGTTAATTTAATGTTTGTATCTCTTCTCCACTTTTATTTATTTGGTTTATTTGGTTGGTGCTTTACGCCGTACTCAAGAATATTTCACTTATACGACGGCGGCCAGCACTATGGTGGGAGAAAACCGGGCATCCACAGATTGCTGGCAGACCTTCCCACGTACTCTCCATGTTTATATTATGGGCTTCATGACTCCTTCATGGCTCCTTCATGATTCCTTCATGACTCCTTCATGACTACATGTAAGTGTACATACCGACCAGAGAGATCTGACAGTAACTGGACAAAAGTTATATAAAACAATAAAAACACAAAGCTAGTTTTAGGTATAGTTTTAAGTGGTCATTCTTGCAACGTTCCCATTATTTTCTTTTTTCCTTCACTTCAATTTTCACCTATGTGCATGTTCATCACAATGAAAGACAAATAAAGTGACAATGCTTCGTGCAAGCCATGTACACTCAGTTCTCGGGTTTCAATCAATGAGAAACAAATCTTAGATAGGCCCCAGAACCAAGACAGGCATAGCATCATATGGGTTTTATTCAAGGGATAATAACTTGATGATATAGCCTCACTATAGCTGATGCCGTAAATGCCTTTTTATTCGCGGGCATAAAATTTCGCGGATTTGTTAAGAAGACACATTCGAGGGCATCAATTTTCGCGGATTTCAACAGAATTTTTGGACAACTGATAAACGAATATCAAACTTCAATACAGAAACGCCAAGTAATAAAACAACTGAAGCATTCAAGTAACAATGTTATCATTTAAACTTGATTGTACCTGTAACATATGACAAAAATTCTATACAATACAGTAACTTGATCAGGCAAAGGAAATTAATCTTCCTAAGCTTTTAATCTTTTGAAGACTGTTAATCTTTATCACACAAAGCCCTTGCCAGCTGTGTGAGCAAATATTCGTGTCACTCACTCCGGGAGACGACGAAGGTTTAAATGTGATATAAATAAATCCCACTGTTTAATTGCTCATGCATCGGCAGGTGAGTGAAACTTTGAGTGAACTGTGACAGATTTGAGTAAATTTCTCTGAAATAAACTTTATGAAAAGGGAAGTCTGAAGTGCGGAAAGCCCCGAGCAATGTATTGGGCACGTTGGAAAGGTGATCTGACTGGAAGGCAAGTGCAGTCAACGACAAAAACAGCCTCTCTCATCGTATGTATATTGTATCACGTACACACGCCCAGTATAAATTATTGATTTGTATGTCTCTAACTGCGGCAATAAATCAACAACAACAGCAACATCGCATTGGGGTGATACTTAGACAAAGCTAAGCCTCGTTAAAAGAAAGCGCCATTAACTGACAATCAATTAAGCTGGACTTGTGAAAGGCAGAATACATTCTAATTAGGTATTTCTAATTAAAGTGTTTGAAAAAGTATCAGAACCGTAGTCCTTGTTAACGAATTTATGCCTGTAACGCATGCTACATTTATAAAGTACTTACACGGATTTTATATTTGATGGCACTTATTTTCGCGGAAATGTGTTTGCCGCGAAATCCGCGAATGTTAGTACCACACGAATAAAAAGGCATTTACAGTATCCCAAATGGAGAATGAGGAATTCCCGGCTTCCAGACTTACCCCTTCTGCTGCGTCCACAAAGATGACACACCCATCGCTGAGGCGGAACGCTGCCGTCACCTCGTCAGAGAAATTCACATGACCTATGGAAACAATGGAGAACTTTTGTGGTCAAATTTTCAGGTCTCATTTGATAATGCACAAACAATGGCTGCTCCAATACTCTTTCTGGGGTGCCCCCGTGGCTCAGTTGGTTAGCGCGCTAGTGCAGCGTAATGACCCAGGAGTCTCTCACCAATGCGGTCGCTGTGAGTTCAAGTCCAGCTCATTCTGGCTTCCTCTCCGGCCGTATGTGGGAAGGTCTGTCAGCAACCTGCGGATGGTCGTAGGTTCCCTCCTACAATACTGGCCGCTGTCGTATAAGTGAAATATTCTTGAGTACGGCGTAAAACACCAATCAAATAAATAAATACATACACACACTTTCTAGTGCATTGAATTTGATGTGATTTGTTACCAAGAACAGTATCCTTATTTTAATAAAACTTGAAAAGTTCTGGCCCACACATACATGCAGCTGTCACTATTGTTGTTTTCTCTCTATCAAACAGGCTAACCTCGTGTTGTATAAACTTTCCTGGTGTTGTCTGATGAGCTTACCTGTTGTCTGATGAGCTTATCCTTGTCTGATGAGCTTATTTATTGTCTGACGTGCTTACCTGTCGTCTGATAGTCTTACCTGTTGCCTGATGAGCTTACCCGTTGTCTGATGAGCTTACCTGGAGTATAACAAGCCTACCTGGTGTCTGATGAGCTAACCTGGAGAATAACAAGCCTACCTGGTGTCTGATGAGCTTACCTGGAGTATAACAAGCCTACCTGGTGTCTGATGAGCTTACCTGGAGTATAACAAGCCTACCTGGTGTCTGATGAGCTTACCTGAAGTATAACAAGCCTACCTGGTGTCTGATGAGCTTACCTGAAGTATAACAAGCCTACCTGGTGTCTGATGAGCTTACCTGGAGAATAACAAGCCTACCTGGTGTCTGATGAGCTTACCTGGAGTATAACAAGCTTACCTGGCGTGTCAAACAGGTTCATCAGGTAGGATTTGCTCTTCGAGTCCTGCATGACCAGAGTGACAGGTGAAGACTTAATGCTGACACCTCGCTGAAATGACAAAGCAAAACAAGCCATTAGTATTTCCACTTATACCATGGCTATCAGATTTCAAGCAGAGAAAACTGAAACTATGGCAAGTTTCTCTTCGCATACGAGACAGTTATACTGTCTCCTGACAAGCACTGGAATCCTGCTTATCCACCACTGAGCTTAGTATACTAGCGGAAGAGTACTGATAATCAAAATAACAAAAAAAAGAAAAAAAAAGAAAAAAAAACTGAAAAATCTCATGTTTGATGTTCCAATATTTTAAGAAAATTTTATATGTCGCCTTAAGGATAAATATATCATAAGCACTAGAATAATCGATCCTTTTTTCATCACAGAAAATATTCTCTTCACATGAATTTAATGTTGTGCAGCTGGTGGAATATTTAAGAAATAATGTTCACGTCACGGTAGTCTAACGGTAGTTTTACATCAAATCAATGTGGAAGAGTTTACATTTTAGGTCGAAGGTCGAAGAGTTTATATTTTAGGTCCAAGGTGAAGCCTGAGACCTAAAACTTGTAAACTCTTTCACATCGATTTGATGTAAAACTACCGTTAGACTACTCTGATGCGAACATTATTTCTATTATATTACCTTGGTAACAGCAAAATGTTCTCGTAATTACAACAAAAACGCCATTGCGGTTTAGATTAACAGCAAAAAACGCCCCCCACTTCCTCCCCGGCACGTTGTTTTCGTCCAACCGAACGTTCTAAAGGGGCATGACCTAATTCTTGACAAAACTATGATGTGTTTTACAGGGGGTGTTAAAATGCGATGCTAAATGTTACGGACAAGCTTCACGACTAGGATAGAATAATAAAGAGAATACGTTTGTTTCTCGAAAACAATTCCGACTATAAAATTTGCACTATAAAATAAAACATCCGCAGGGTTGCTTTCATATTGTCCTGCTTTCAGCTAAGACTCTGTTATCAGGGTAGGCTTCGGTGAGACAGGCACCGTGTCAAACAGCGACCACAATGACAGTGGGCCAGGGAGGTCGCTCGTTGCTGGCAGCGAGAGTTCGGGCAAGTCAAAAGATTTCCCAAACTTTGTCTGACAGAGCTAAAGGAGCTGGAAATCTCTGGCATCAGCAACAAGACAACAAAAGTGGGGAGTAAAACTGTTTAAACATAATTAAAGTTTTCACTTACGTATGAAAAAAAAAAAATTGAAACACACAAAATTAGGTTAACAATAGTTTGATACTGAATTTTATTGGTTTGCTTGTGTAAATGTTTTGCGGTCGTGTTGTATTCTGTATCAAGTTCATAAACACTGGGTAACGAATGTTGAAATAACGGAACACTTCAGTTCACATTTTCAATTCAATGTTAATTTCTCAACATATGTTGATAAATAACAAAACAATAACAGCATCATAGATATGTGTTTATGCTTATTTTAAGTAAGCAAATAAATATATTATAATTTATATGTTGAAGGTATCATGAGGATAAATATGATTTGCGTTTGTAGTATTGTGAAATACAATGGACGGCTACCACAATTTAAATTTGTAATGACGCAATCTGTACAAAGTTATATGTACATTAAACCAGCCCCGTGCACGTTTCACTCAGTGCCTTGTACCAGTTACGTAAAATATACGCGTCACACTCATGCATAAAGGTCACATGATGTACAAAATTTGAAGATCTTGGTCAACAGCAATATATAGGCGGCAGTCAGACAATAGCAAATAGATGTGAGGTTGATGAGAACTGTGCTGTTATTTATTGTTGAACCACCCTCAAAAACTTTGAAGCGTAACTGAAAACTGGGATTTTGCCATTTGGATGGTATTGCTACTGTTACGTGTAACATTACAGTCGACAGCGTCAGGGATTTGCACTGGGAGTGGCGTGACTGACATGGGAGTATTTTCACTCAACGGCATTTTCACTTTCAGCATTTTCTGATAACACACTTGAAGCTTGCAGGATAATGCTGATTTCACGGCGTTTTGAAACGGAGAGTTTGGTGATATAACTCCATACACTGGATTCATTGCGGTGGTCTGTCACAGACATAACGTCCATCACAGAAACTTCGGCATCAGCAAGAACTGTGGCTGTCGTAGCCCGGACGCAGTGATTCGTGTACCGGCGGCTAAGTTTTGCATCGCGGGAAATATCAGACATCATGGATCCGTTCGTTTTGAGACCCATCAGTTTAAAAAAAAAAGTTTGCTCCGACAGAAAAAATCGCCACTTTGTTTCTTTGTTTATATTTGTCGTCTGCTTTATTCAATGTAAACGACAACCTCTATCCACCCATAGAACTACAACAGACCCGTGCAGAAGTCAAACACTTCTGTCTCATGATGGGGGGTATCGAACGACTCAGATAATGTGCACTTGGCACAATGCCAAGCAGTGCGTTGTATGTAATAAAAAGGAATCGAAGCGTAATAGAATTGATAATAATAGCGCGTTAGGACTTCACTTGTCCACAGCTTCTCCTTAGTGCTGAACAGTGCCAAAGATATTTCACGAAAGCCCATATGAATGAGGAACGAAGCAATAAATTTATAGGACAGAGCAATAGAAATTCTCACCTCCTGTTCAGTGAAGAGAGTGTCTGTGTATCGCATCTGCAAAAATCAAAATCACAAGATTTGAAATACAATTTTACTCTTCTGCTCCCAAAAACATGCCTTTTTAAGAGCAAATAAAGGCAATAAAATAGTACTCTGGGAGCTGAAACTTCTATCTTTCCAGTAGTTTATACTGCCGTCCCGTGACAAAAGGAAGCATATAGGTCAAAAAGTAGGATTATCACATAATATGCTTCTTGAATCAAGTCGCATGTCTTGGTAGAGGGATTTTGTATGCTGTGATGAAAGGGCAAAATGAAGCAAGTGCGCGTGGACTGACAGTTTTCTGTGACAAGAGAAAGCAAATGATTGGCCAATCCTAATGTACATTATTATCCTCAATTTACATTTTTAATTGCCTTTCTTGTGGTCTATAATTTCAATGTAAATTAAATAGGGAGAGGCCAAGACAGGCACATAGTGTTTATGTTTTCAGTCAAAATATCAGAATGCATTTGTCACTTGCTTCCATTTTGTCAAAGGAAGGCAGTACAATAGCACCTTCCAAACAAACCTTAAAACACCTTTTCTAAGTTCAACAGAAATTTCACTTCATTTTGTAGGATTACTTCATCTACCTTTTAGGCCCTCTTCAAGAGTTTTATTTTGAAGTCTGATTATTTTTCTCTTCTCTTCTAAAGTGTTGGCACCAAAAGTATCATTCCAAGGTCTAAACGTATAGTTTTACAAACACCAGTTTTGATGAGATATAGTACTTGTATGTTCTGTTAACCAATCAAAATCTGATCTCTGCCATTAAATCACGGTAAATCTTGTTATTACGTATGGAATTCACATTCATTCTATGCCTCTGAAATCAATCGATCAATCAATCATTGTCGCACTTTACAGAATATTTTGTCTCAATGTCATGAATGTGCCTGAACGCACATAGAAGAGAATGTCTATACATGTCTCTTGTTGAGAAAATGTCTATACATGTCTCTTATTGAGAAAATGTCTATACATGTCTCTTGTTGAACAAATGTCTATACAGGTCTCTTGTTGAACAAATGTCTATATATGTCTCTTGTTGAACAAATGTCTACGCATGTCTTTTGTTGAACAAATGTCTATACATGTCTCTTGTTGAACAAATGTCTATACATGTCCCTTGTTGAGAAAATGTCTATACATGTCTCTTGTTGAGAAAATGTCATACATGTATCTTGTTGAACAAATGTCTATACATGTCTCTTGTTGAGAAAATGTCTATACGTCTCTTGTTGAACAAATGTCTATACATGTCTCTTGTTGAACAAATGTATATACATGTCTCTTGTTGAACAAATGTCTATGCATGTCTTTTGTTGAACAAATGTCTATATATGTCTCTTGTTGAACAAATGTCTATACATGTCTCTTGTTGAGAAAATGTCTATACATGTCTCTTGTTGAGAAAATGTCACACATGTCTCTTGTTGAACAAATGTCTATACATGTCTCTTGTTGAGAAAATGTCATACATGTCTCTTGTTGAACAAATGTCTATACATGTCTCTTGTTGAGAAAATGTCTATACGTCTCTTGTTGAACAAATGTCTATACATGCCTTTTGTTGAACAAATGTCTATACATGTCTCTTGCTGAACAAATGTCTATACATGTCTCTTGTTGAGCAAGTGTCTGTACATGTCTTTTGTTGAACAAGCTAAAATTCTTCCTCCCAGAGATTTAAAATCCCCTCACCTCTTTATCCTCAGTAGCTCGCAGCTCAGGATGTGTCTGCTCGATCAAAGCATCAATAAACGTTGTCTGTAACATTCAAGAGGATGACAATGGTGTATTAACAACATATTAAACTTTACTTTCTCTTTTCCCACAAGAGGCAATAATAAGTTGAATAAACTTTCATAAACTTAAATGTTTTATTTTGCCACACTCAAAAAATATTTCACTTGAGTTCACCAGCCTGGAAATAATTGTTGAGTTGGTAAAGAACATAATAATGGCAAATCTTCCAGCTATTATCAAAAAAAAAAACATTATTAAAAATAAATTATCCAGCATTATTAAAAAAGTTACAATGTTATTTACATATCCTTGTCCTGCTGCTTATTTTCAGTCTTGTGTTCAGGGCATTGTCAATCCAGCCTGACAGGGGCCTGGAAAACCTCGACAAAAAAAGACCCCACAGGGCCTGCAGCAGGAGCTGGGTTTGAACTCACAACCGCATTGGTCAAGAGTGGATACTGGAGACGTTCAGCATTCACAATCACTTGATGGTATGTGATACAACAAACGTGACTAGAGATCGAATCAATGTTTATAGAAGCTAATAAGATCCATCAAAGACGAGTTAACCCGAGGCTCACCTTCCCATGATGCAAATGACCGCAGAGTGTGACGTTTCTGATCAACCCTGGTACGTCCATCAGGTCTGCCAGAAACCTGAAAAGATGCAAAAACGTATGTTTTAAGCTGTAAAAGGTAAAAAGAACAAGGGAAAATTCCCAATGGCTGTAACACTAACGATTAAGATTTTGTGTCGTTTTGACCTGATGACCCTCTTTAAGCGAATGACACATACAGAAAGAGAAAATATAATTAATATGCACACCATAGAGAGAAAACCCAGAGCAGCGATGAGAGTGTGATAGATGGCAAATCTTCACAAAAAAAAACCCTACAGGGCTTGCAGCAGGAGCTAGGTTTGAACTCACAACCGACTGGTCAAGAGTGGATATCAAGAGACGTTCAGCAAAGTTTCAAACGTCCTAGTCAACTTACCTCAGTTAAACCTTTACTCTAACTGTTCATGTAAATTACATGCCCCATGGCACCATGGCTTAAGCACAATTGGGTTAAAAAAAAAAAAAAGCAGATTGACATCAGTGTCTAGAATTATTCAAAATGCTACACTGTCATCACATTTAATGTACAATATTTATTTGACTGATGTTTTACGCCATACTCAAAAATATTTCACTAATACGACGGCGGACAGCATTATGGTGGGAGGAAACTGAGCAGAACCCGGGGAAAACCCACGAACAACTGCAGGTTGCTGCCAAACTTCCCACCAATGGCCAGAGAGGAAGCCAGAATGAGTTGGACTTGAACTCACAGCGACAGTTTATATACAATAACATTACATTATTGAAGGCCTATGTTATAATATAGGGCACAAAAACAAACTGATTGGCTGACTGACAGAATAACCCATATATTAGGCTGCTTGTGAAAGGTTCAATTAAGACATCAGTCTTTCCACTATGGTAACCTTGATTACGCGCTGGAGTCAATAAAGAAACCAGAAATTTTCACACCACTTTGAAAAGACCGACTTCTACTATGGGACTAAGCATGTCTGAAATAAAGGAAGCATAGAAAAGATCGTTTGATAATTCATCTGATCAGTGTTCATGAATATTCATCTCTTATGGGACTGCCATGTGCCTGAAACTCGACAGCTGGATAATGATGGGAAGAAAGTGAGCACAACCAAGGGGAAGAGTGAGTGAGTGCTTGGGGTTTAACGTCGTACTCAACAATTTTTCAGTCATATGACGACGAAGGAATCATTAGGGTGCATGCACGTGTAATGTGCCTCCTTGTTGCAGGACGGATTTCCACCGCTCTTTTATTTAGTGCTGCATCACTGAGACGACTTACCGAAGGCAAGTAAGCCGCACGGCCCGAGCCATTATACTGATACGGGTCAACCAGTCGTTGCACTATCCCCTTCATGCTGAACGCCAAGCGAGGAAGTTACAACTTCCTCTTTTAAAGTCTTAGGTGTGACTCGACCAAGGATTGATCCTGGATCTACCGGTCCCGAAGCGGACCCAAGGGGAAGAGTATGACCCTTCGCATGTAGGATTTGAACACACAACCTCTCTGGTTTAGAGCCTAATAGTCACAGCAAGCCAGTGCTTTGATAATCTATCAAAGCTACAGAAGCCCTTGAATCACAAGCAATCTGTTCTTACTCCATGTTGTAGACTGTGGAGGGTAAGTCTTGCTCTGCCATGGCAAATTTCTTCTTCTTTACTGGTGCGATGATTGGTTCTGTAAAAAGAGAAAGAAGATTCAAAATCTCATAGTGGATACAAGCTTGAATAAATCTTGACATTAAATGTTGACTTACTCTTTTCATGTCTTTTTTTTTTTTTTGCTTTTTGTTTATTTCTTTGATTGTAGATGTTACTGACCACTACGACCATTTGAGATGTACAAACTTACACGTCTGCCATATTGCTGGATGACAATTGACATCACTGTGCAAACAACCTCGCTTGCACCATCAGTAGTTTCTACAATGCAAGATGGATAATCCACAAAGTCCATGCCCAAGGCTGGGATTGAACCCGTGATCTCATGTGTCCCAAACTACTGAAAGACAATGGTCTTACCATTCAGCCAAGAAACTTCACAATATCTTTGGCTTGAACCTTTCCGCAAGGGTCGGAAACAGCACACCTTATATATTATATCATTTATATATATATATATATATATATATATATATATATATATATATATATATTTATATATATATATATCGATATATACAACCATTAACATCAAGATACCCCCATTGTCAGTATTTTTCCATTTGCTACGAATGATCCTTCTCACGTAGGTAAATATCTATTCAGATCAGTCATTATCTTTCTGAACTGACAAGCAACCAGCTACTTGACAAGAGAATTAAAAAATGAAAATAAAACAGGAACTCTGCACAAACTGGGCATCTACCAGCTCTTTTTGTTTCCAAAAGTAGCAGATTGCAGATGCCTGGTAACTGCCTCTAATGAATAACCTCAACAGGCTTTGAAAATGCAAACTGTCTCCATGGTTTACCTGTTAGAGGCTGGGTGTCTTCTTCTTGTACAATTGTCTGAAAATGGAAAAAACATGCAATTAATTCCTCAGTACATAAAAGCCTTCGAATCAAAGCTTGAAGTGTCGACTAACTTTACCAGTGAGTAAGGTCTTCTGCATGAGGCACCAGTTGTCTCCCTTGTTCATATTCACGATGTTGAAATCATTATCTGAAAGTTCCCTATGAACTGTTCCCTAGGAACTGTTCCCTTTTACTGAAGAACTGGGGTTTAATGTATTTGGCAGTATTTCAGATGTATCAAGACGAACTGTTCCCTATGAACAAATGACTGAAGTTTAACACCACATTGGCAGTATATCAGTCACATTATTTATTTATTTATTTGATTGGTGTTTTACACCGTACTCAAGAATATTTCAATTATACGACTGCAACCAGCACTATGGCGGGTGGAAACTGGGCAAAGCCCGGCGGAAAGCCACGACCATCCGCAGGTTGCTGACAGATCTTCCCACGTATGGCTGGAGAAGAAGCCAGCATGCAGCCACATTGTGGCAAGCTGTTTAGCTTGTGTGATAACTCAGAACCAGAAGAGAGTTGAACAGTTTTAACTGTTAATAATTTCCCGCGGAATAATACTTTCACATAGTAAAGAAAATCCTTGATTTCTGAGTTATATCCTGAAAACTTTCATCATTATTATCAACTTTGCTCACCTCAACCTCCGGACCAAACACCTCCTCAGGGGTGGGGTAATATTTCTTGTCCTCGTGAAGAACTACCTGCATGTCTCCACCATCATCAGCATCGTCCTGGTCCATCGCCCCTTCCTCATCCTTAAGGGTCAGAAAAAAGTCAAACATCAGAAAAAGTTACGTAAAGGTCATGAAAACAGCAAAGGTCAAAAAAAGGTGGGGGTCATAAAATGTTGAAGGTTAGTGGTTGAGATATTCCCTTTTGCACAATTGTTGGCCATGTGTGGCGGCGCTATGGTAGCGAGCGAAAATTTCCCACTGCACGCCAGGCATTTGTGTTTGCTGCTTTGCAATCTGTGTAGCTGTATTGCTGTTTGTTTAACACAGAGATTCACTCTTCAGGTACATAACTCAAGGGTTGCGTTCCATCTATTTTTATATACAGTTATAATATTAGACATTTTTCTCTTGAATGACATTTGTACCACATAAACCAACACACGTTTCAAACAATTTACTTTTGTGCGTGTCATAAGGTGTTCAATTTCTGAGACACAACTGCTTTCTAGGTTTAATAAATTTAAGTTCATTTCAAAGTTATGAGGCATGTCCTATAGCTCAAGGAGAATGATTACACTTTACTGGCATAGACACACAGTTGTTTTGAGCAACTACTTAGACTTTTTGTAATGTCGACTTAAGGTCATGGCTTAGAGTTAGGGATAGAGTTACCTCCCATTTAATTGTATAAGTAGTTGTTGCCGTACAGAGTAGTCTCCCATCTGGCATTACAAAGTACTATTGTGGTATGTCTGTATTTATTTATTTGATTGGTGTTTTACGCCATATTCAAGAATATTAATTGACGGCGGCCAGCATTATGGTGGGAGAAAAAACCCACAACCATCTGCAGGTTGCTGGCAGACCTTCCAACGTATGGCCGGAGAGGGAGCCAGCATAAGCTGGACTTGAACTCACAGCGACAGCATTGGGGTATGTCTGTAGAATGTTAATTTAATGCTACAATGATCAACTGAATTCAGTTATCGTAGTTTTACTGTTTATTATGCAACGATGAATTATAACTGTTAGTCCATATTATTGAAATATTTTCGTGGAAGTTATGGAATAATTAACTTTAGTAGATTTAATTTGCAAACATTTCATTACAAGTAAATTACTGGATGCAAGGCTTACAGTGTCAGAAGCAGTGTGCCATGGAGCTATATGTTATACACAATGTAGTTCATGTATTTTCACATAACTGACTGATTTATTTGGTGTTCAACAATTGTTGCTGACAGTAACATTCTACTGAGTACATATAATTCAGACACTATCACCAATGTAATTCATAGTTTTAATTCCTTCTGTTCTTTCTGTGTTACAGAACTATCAGCGCTGTATACACTGTCTACCACTTGTTGTTACAGAACTGTCTGCGCTGTATACACTGTCTACCACTTTTGTTACAGAACCGTCTGTGCTGCATACACTGTCTACCACTTGTTGTTACAGAACTGTCTGTGCTGTATACACTGTCTACCAACACTGTCTACCACGTGGTTACAGAACTGTCAGCACTGTATACATTGTCTACCACTTGTTACAGAACCATCTGCACTGTATACCCTGTCTACCACTTGTTGTTACAGAACTGTCTGCACTGTATACACTGTCTACCACTTGTTGCTACAGAACTGTCTGTGCTGTATACACTGTCTACCACTTGTTGTTACAGAACTGTCTGTGCTGTATACACTGTCTACCACTTGTTGTTACAGAACTGTCTGCGCTGTATACACAGTTTACAACTTGTTGTTCTGCAAAAGGCATACAGTGATTGAATAAAGACCGTCATTGAAAAATTCTCAGAATTTTCTCAGGTCAAAACAAGATCTAATGTCAGAATAAAAAAGGTTAGAGATCAAAAATAAAAGATCTAAGGTCATAAAAAGGTTGGAGGAGATAACTGGACAGAGCCCAGGGGAATCCCATGACCTTCCCAAGCATGGCCAGAGAGGAAGCCAGCATGAGCTGGACTTGAATTCCTACCGCCGCATTGGTGAGCGGCTCCTGGGTCATTTTGTGCTGCAGTGGCATACTAAACCTCTGGGCCACGGAGATTAAAGATCAGAAAATGGCTTGAGGTTAGAAGAATATCAAAGGTCAGGAATTGGTTGGAGACAACAAAAGTAATTCATGCATGACCCCTTCCTCAACCTGAAATTTTTATCTTGCTATTATTGCCTGTAATGTAACATTAGAGACACAAGGTGTGCGTACAGAATTGAATAAGAGAGACTATTAGATCTGAAGGGCAGGACAAGAGGCATTTATGGACACGCTTGCAATTTCAGTTTTTGGTGAAATTCCTTGTATTATATCCTTCTGCTTCTACTATTGCAGGTCTTTACTCACATCCATCTGTCCCCCGTAGTCGGCCATCTCATCATCATGATCTTCTTCCTCATCTTCATCATCATCACTGTCTAGCTCTGGGCCGATGTAGTTCCCGAACTCGTCATACAGATCTGCGTCCATCTCTGACTGACTACACAAGACAGCAACAGTTGACTAGAAATAAAACAACACCGCCAATAACAGAAATAGCAGAAATAATAGCAAAATTAGGCGTCATCCTAACGTGTTTATTTTATTTATTTGGTTATATTTGATTGATTTCTTGGAAAGTGCTGAAGAATATTTCACCGATACGATGGCGGCCAGCATTATAATGGGAGGAAATGAGGCAAAGCCCAGGGGAAACCCATGGCTATCCACAGGTTGCTGGCAGACCTTCCCATGTACGGACGGAGAGGAAGCCATGTTTGTTTGTTTATTTATTTGATTGGTGTTTTACGCCATACTCAAGAATATTTCACTTATACGACGGCGGCCAGCATTATTGTGGAAGGAAACCAGGCACAGCCCTTGGGGAAACCCATGACCATCCGCAGGTTGCTGGCAGACCTTCCCACTTACAGATGTTTGTTTGAAGTTTTATGCACAGGTTCACGACTGCAAATGGTAGGAAAATGGCCCAGGAACCCAGATGATGTATATGATGTGGTGAGAAGGACGTTTATCTTTGGGATGATCGACAGCTTGGGATTTAACTGTGTTGTGGTCCAAACCCTTAAGCATTGTAAAGGAGTAATTGCACAGGCCAGGGAGGTTAGTAATCGCTTCCTTTCCGAAATTTTACAAAGTATTCCTCAGGGGTGAATGGGGGAATGCCATGACTATGCAAGTGTGAGAACAAAAATAAAAACTCAGATTTGTCACAGATTTCTTGCAGAGTAATCCCCTCTTCCATGGCCTTTGTCTCTGTGGCGGTTCCGTACTCATCTGTTCCACAGATATACAGTGAGTTGTAGTTCCGTAATTTACAGTATCGAATTTACAAAAAAAATTTTAGTACATAACCTAAGGCATTTTAGGTTTCTTCCTATTATAAAACAGTTTAGCCCAAATTACCCAACTAAAAGGGTGCCCAACTTAATAAGCTGTGCAGTTGTAAACTAAACACTAGGTTTGTTCTTTTGTTAGTCAATGAGCCCCTCCTTAGACACCTGTTAGATGCCCATTGTGAAAAGCTAGTTCTTCATCGAACTGATTTCGCTTTACCACCTGATACAACCTCAAGTTTCAAATTCTCGAAAGTGGAATTCAATGACATTACTAATGACACAAGATATCAAATGAGAGGTATAAATTTGTGTCGAAATCTGGACCAGAAATGATGTCTGTGACTTGCAGTGAGAGCGCCTATGTTCTCTGGGCAATGCTTGCTATTTGCTGGTTAGACGATATTGAACGATGTGTTAGAAATACACTAGTATACAGCCAGCAACCTTTCTTACCGTGATCCAGAAGTTCTAAGCTTTAGTTAACAACTGTCTTTGTTCAACACGTGCTGCAAATTTGAGTAGCACTGGGCAGCCGCCATCCATGAGGAGAACGTCCACGAGGAGAACGGACATCCATGAGCAGAACGGAACAAGTAACTTGTTCGTTTACGAATAATTGGGCAAGGTACGAGACTATAGGCCTGTATATTTATATAGGCCTATAGCCAAGCAGATAAATTCTCAACACTTTAAACCCCTTATTATCCGAAAACACAGACATTACTGTAACCCTGAAGACCTTCTCTAATGTGTCATTGTTAATTAGTAACCTAATAGTCCTCCATCACTAACTTAAAGAAAAAATATTAAAGATCCACGAGGAGGACCTTGCCTAGTTCACCTCCCCATAGGTATAAAGTATAACATCCACGAGGAGGACGGTGGCTAATTTACCTTCCTACTGGCATAAGATACAACATCGACAAGAAGGACAGTGGCTAATTTACCTTCCTCCAGGTAAAAGGTACAACATCCACGAGGAGGACGGTGGCTAATGTACCCTCATATAGGTATAAAGTACAACATCCACGAGGAGGACGGTGGGTAATTTACCTTCCTATAGCCGTAAAGTACAACATCCACGAGGAGGACGGTTGTTAGTTTACCTTCCTATAGGTATCAGGTAGAACCTCCACGAGGAGGACGGTGGCTACTTTACCTTACTGCAGGTATCAGGTACAACATCCACGAGGAGGACGGTGGCTAATTTAACTTCATATAGGTATAAGGTACAACATCCGTGAGGAGGACGGTGGCTAATTTACCCTCATATAGGTATAAAGTAGGCCTACAACATCCACGAGGAGGACGGTGGCTGATTTACCTTCCTATAGCCATAAAGTACAACATCCACGAGGAGGACGGTGGCTAATTTACCTTCCTGCAGGTATAAGGTACAACATCCATGAGGAGGACGGTGACCAGTTTACCCTCCTGCAGGTATCAGGTACAACATCTACAAAGAACACGGAGGCTAATTTACCTTACTATAGGTATAAAGTACAACATCCATGAGGAGGACGGTGGCCAATTTACCTTCCTGCAGGTATTAGGTACAACATCCACAAAGAGGACGGTGGCTAATTTACCTTTCCTCAGGTGTAAAGTACAACATCCACGAAGGGAACGTTGGCTAGTTTACATTTCTGGAGGTGTCAGGTATAACATCCACGAGGAGGATTGTGCCTATTTTACCTTCCTACTGGTATAAAGTACAACATCCATAAGGAGGACGGTGGCTAATTTACCTTAATACATGTATAAAATTCAACATCCACGAGGAGGACGGTGACTAGTTTACCTTTCTATAGGTATAAAGTTCAACATCCACGAGGAGGACGGTGACTAGTTTACCTTCCTACTGGTATAAAGTACAACATCCACGAGGAGGACGGTGGCTAATTTACCTTCATATAGGTATAAAGTACAACATCCATAAGGAGGACGGTGGCTAATTTACCTCCATGTAGGTATAAGGTACAACATCCACGAGGAGGACGGTGGCTAATTTACCTCCATGTAGGTATAAGGTACAACATCCACGAGGTGGACGGTGGCTAATTTACCTTCATATAGGTATAAAGTACAACATCCACGAGGAGGACGGTGGCTAATTTACCTTCCTTTAGCCATAAAGTACAACATCCACGAGGAGGACGGTGGCTAATTTACATCCCTATAGCCATAAAGTACAACATCCACGAGGAGGACGGTGGCTAATTTACCTTCATGTAGATATAAAGTACAACATCCATGAGGAGGACGGTGGCCAATTTACCTTCCTGCAGGTCTTAAGTACAACATCCACAAAGAGGACGGTGGCTAATTTACCTTTCCTCAGGTGTAAAGTACAACATCCACGAAGGGAACGTTGGCTAGTTTACCTTTCTGGAGGTGTCAGGTATAACATCCACGAGGAGGACTGTGCCTAATTTACCTTCCTACTGGTATAAAGTACAACATCCACGAGGAGGACGGTGGCTAATTTACCTCCATGTAGGTATAAGGTACAACATCCACGAGGAGGACGGGGGCTAACTTACCTCCATGTAGGCATGAGGTACAACATCCACGCGGAGGACGGTGGCTAATTTGCTTTCCCATAGGTATAAGGTACAACATCCACGATGAGGACGGTGGCTAATTCACCTTCATATAGTTATAAAGTACAACATCCACGAGGAGGACGGTGGCTAATTTACCTTCATATAGGTATAAAGTACAACATCCATAAGGAGGACGGTGGCTAATTTACCTCCATGTAGGTATAAGGTACAACATCCACGAGGAGGACGGTGACTAGTTTACCTTTCTATAGGTATAAAGTTCAACATCCACGAGGAGGACGGTGGCTGATTTACCTTCTTATAGGTATAAAGTACAACATCCACGAGGAGGACGGTGACTAGTTTACCTTTCTATAGGTATAAAGTTCAACATCCACGAGGAGGACGGTGGCTAATTTACCTTCCTACATGTATAAAATTCAACATCCACGAGGAGGACTGTGACTAGTTTACCTTTCTATAGATATAAAGTTCAACATCCACGAGGAGGACGGTGACTAGTTTACCTTCCTACTGGTATAAAGTACAACATCCATGAGGAGGACGGTGGCTAATTTACCTTCCTACATGTATAAAATTCAACATCCACGAGGAGGACGGTGACCAGTTTACCTTCCTATAGGTATAGAGTACAACATCCACGAGGAGGACGGTGACTAGTTTACCTTTCTATAGGTATAAACTTCAACATCCACGAGGAGGACGGTGACTAGTTTACCTTCCTACTGGTATAAAGTACAACATCCACGAGGAGGACGGTGGCTAGTTTACCTTTCTGGAGGTGTCAGGTACAACATCCACGAGGAGGACGGTGCCTAATTTACCTTCCTACTGGTATAAAGTACAACATCCATAAGGAGGACGGTGGCTAATTTACCTTCCTACACGTATAAAATTCAACATCCACGAGGAGGACGGTGACTAGTTTACCTTTCTATAGGTATAAAGTTCAACATCCACGAGGAGGACGGTGACTAGTTTACCTTCCTACTGGTATAAAGTACAACATCCACGAGGAGGACGGTGGCTAATTTACCTTCATATAGGTATAAAGTACAACATCCATAAGGAGGACGGTGGCTAATTTACCTCCATGTAGGTATAAGGTACAACATCCACGAGGAGGACGGTGGCTAACTTACCTCCATGTAAGCATGAGGTACAACATCCATGAGGAGGACGGTGACCAGTTTACCTTCCTATAGCTATAGAGTACAACATCCATGAGAAGGACGGTGGCTGATTTACCTTCCTATAGGTATAAAGTTCAACCTTTATAGGTATAAAGTTTTCCATCCTTCAGGTATGCAGTACAACATTGATGATTACCAAATTAACTTCTAATAAAGATTTAACTGATTGATTGACACACACTTATGAGGACAATAGATAAGTTATATGTCGTTTTGGTACAGCTAAAATCTATATGCGGAGGACTGTTGCCTTGTTTATTTCTGAGAAATATATATAACATATAATGTATAAGTATGTATGTAAGGTGATGGATACCAGGGTTTGTTACATGTTTAGGAAACTTTTTTAAAACTAAGTATTAGCCCGATTTGAATGGAAGTCCTATAAGTTATACAATAGCTCTTCGCCAGCCTAATCACGCTTGTGTGGTAATTAACCATAGGTTGTTTATTGTTACTTAGGAATGTTATATGTTTTATGTACATGATTATTATTATTGCTTTATTCTGTGTACAGTAAACTTCTGACGCTTAATGTTGTAATCCCTTTTGATCTCTGCCTGTGCATAGCTGTTCACAGCGCTCATGTTGTCAATTAACGTTCAATGGCCATTTAATTAGTGTATAAAAACTTGCAGAGATATAAAGCCTGGCGAATTGTTACGCTCAGTTCCTTGATAAGGACAAACAAGGTCTTTGCTGCTGTTGTATAGCCTTATTTATAACCCAAAAAATACACATATGTAGCTTGAGACCATAATTTGTAAAGTGCGAAAAACATTGAATATTTAAGAAAGCTTATTTTGCCAAAGATATCAAGTAAGTTTTTCAGAGTTTGCTTCTTAACACACCCCACACATTATTTCCTCTTATGGCAGAGAAAGGTTCAAGCGTCTAAATTCTGTGTGTCTGACCTCTGACTTTCATGCATGACCCAGTTTATTTTGTTATACCGCAGAAGCTTACATCCACATATATCAGATTTCACTGGTGGACAAGTGATCGCCCGCTTTATTGCTCCTGAATTCTCTAAGTGAAAACATTTAACTTGAAACTAAATTAGGCGTCTCCATCTTATAGGGTTTTCATATGTCGCGCTACCATAAAGTTACTTGCTTTATTTATGTATTTATTTATTTGATTATTGTTTAACGCCATCCTCTCTTTAGGACACATGGTTTGTTTATTCACAACGTAATGTATATAACATCCTAGCCCAGCAAACCACGGTGGAATTTTTAGAAAGACATTATAGTCCTCAGACTTAAAAAGGAATTCAGACTTATCTCCTTGTCAAGGAAATCTGTCAGCTATAACTTTCTCATACCCAGAATTGTTTTCTTTGACCTAAGCAAGATGCATTTATTACTACTATTATTAAGTTTTAAAAAAATAAAAATGATCAGAATCATAAAAATCCACACATCACAAAATATTTCTTAACAAATATGTGTACAGGCAAAAGTATGCAACAATACAGGTGTATGTAAATATACCGTCAATGTAATTATGTAACTCAATTCGCATTAAAATTTGCCTTTCCCTGCCCAACAACCAAGCAGCAGAAGATCCATGTATAATACAATATGAATTGGGGTCGGGCTTTTTGAATAGCGCTTTGATTTTATTCATACAATGAATGAAATCCTCATGAAATGGCTGAAAAGGAAGTATGTCAAGCAAATACCATTTCATTTGTACTACCTAGCACATTGGGCCTACTATAGTGCTTGAAAGTCATATCTGCAGTGTCGTGATAACTTTTGTTATGGTTGAAGAATTTAAAATGTACTTCGGACCAATATCTTCATCTTAGAAATTAAGTAGGACTATTTTATTTTGTTCATATGGACATGTTGTCTCACATGAATGATCTTCATGTCTCCTAATCCCAATTTACTTGGAATTCGACGGTGGAGAGTTATTTCCAGAAAAATTAACGAGTTCTATCATGTACGAGTTTGTTTATGTTTTTCGGACGCCAAAACAATACAATATTTGGAAAAACTCGATGTTGATAGAAGTATAAATGATTTTCTAATTCGATTATAAGATAAAACATTTTCAGTTAAAGTTAAAAACGTGGAGTTTCTAAGAACATTCAGTATATAGGCCTGCTCTTTCTACACTTTTATACCTCCGTGCATCACTTGCCACAATGTCTAAACAAAACAAATTTATGGGTAACTTTCGTGTGTCTGGACCGTGGAAAGCCGAGGTGGCGGTGTGTTTGTAAACACAGTTTCCCATCGCATGTCTGCTGAAGTAATACTATCTCAGGGTGACTTGTGAGCTTTGCAGTTTGGCTAATGTAGTACATAGCTTTTATAAAAGCTTTCCACTTTTCCGACGAGTTTATTTCTGGACGCCTCAATGTAACAATGACAGCACACCAACCTGTCGTGATTCAGTCTGTGGATGAATTGTTAAGTTGTGTAAAAAGTTGCAAGGATTGTTGTAAAGGAGACTATATTTCATTCCATTGTCCGTTATGTCCACCGTCAAAGTTCAAGCCAACAAGGAAGAAGAAAGTAGAGAACCATTTAAGAGCTGTACACTGGAAAGCACGCGTTGAGGGACAAAACGGCACGTAAAATTAAGCATCAATACGTTTCATTCATCTAAAATACTGTGTACATATATAGTTATCGTCTGCGGCTTTATATGATAGGCGAGCTTTTTGATTAACTTTTCATGTTAAAAAAATAGATACATTCCCTGTCAATGAGATGATATGTTCTTAAATTATTTTCTACATCTTTTTTCGAAATGTATACTCCTAGTGGTCATCCAGACGTATATGCAGATTTATCGGCTCTGTAGGAGACGCCAATTTAAAATATTCTTCCACTGATGAGGCAGAGTAAAATAGGTATCAAAGCAATCTAAACTTACAGATCTTATTTTCGTGATTGGCCCCGGAGATGGATGTAAAACAGAAAGATGCCATCAACTTCCGGTCGGGCAAATGCAAGTGTCTAATTTGCAAGGGAAAAAATAAGTAACACAAAGAGATCAGATCATCTATGCCTGCAATAGAACTTCTACTCAATGGCCTCATGTGAATAGTAGTTGTGTAGTGTTTGTGTACATATTCTCTCTATTAGACCAACAGATTAGTCATTTGGCGTGTATGTTTTAATACCACACAATGTAAAGAACGCTCCCGCTGCGCTAACCGTAACTCGAAAGCCAACAGATGTTTTTCTTACGTAATGCATGAACGGTGGCAAAAATTTTAATGCCAATCACTGGAAAACTATTCATCTGTAATAATTTGATACGAGTGAAGAGCACAATTTGTCCTGCTGACCAACTTTCAGCATTGCACCATTACTGCTTTTCGCATCGTGTCTCAAATATCAGAATAAAGTGTGCCTAAAAGCGAAAACTTCTTTAGAACCAAAACAAAGCCACATTCGTGGTTAGCTATTTATGCCTAATGCATGAACAGTAGGTAAATTGTGGTCAAACTTCTTAAGCTAGAACAAAGCTAGAACAAAAGCAAAGCCAGATTCATAATCTATTTGTCAAATTACACTGTATATATTCACACAAGAAATTGGATCAGCTATGCACGGGTTTAAACTTCTTTCCAAAGGCTTCACTGTGCGAGCAATCTAATTAGGCTTTAAGTCTGCGCTATATATTACAGTCCATGCACATATGTCCATAAAATTGACCGCCATCACATGGGCTGTAAATTGAGCTGTTTTTGAGGCGTAAAACACCATTGAAATAGATAACTAAATTATCACAATGTTCAAAAGACGTGTTTATTTTTGTAGGTAAAAGTGCCGTTCTTTGCCATCTAACTGAACAGAGTTCTTCACGGCATTTCCATTGCACGTCATGTTGAAGGATAATTATTCGCAAAGAGAACACTAATTAAGGAAATGCATTTCAAATCTGAATTGAATATTATACTCGTGTATATCTGCATTGTGGTGCTTGAGGCGACAAATGCTGGGCATGACTGAACATTGTTGCATGTCTTAGGGTTAAGGTCTTTGTCTTGAACACATTCTTTCCGATACGTTTTGCTTTAGAATGTGTAACGATGTGGGCGTCGATTTTGATAAGTGTTGCAGTCATTTCTCGTATGTTTTCAAGAAAGATACAACTTTTGTGATGTCTTGATTTCTGTAGGTTTTCGTCAGAAGACTTACAAGTGTCCAGGATTATTCCATCTGCGGACGAGGAACTCAACAATGAGGAGCAGGATTCCAACATGTTTATTTGTGTATCTGATGTCATTTCACAGGTATGGATAAGGGAGCAGTTGTCATGCAGGTGACATTGATTTGTTTATTTGATTGGTGTTTTACGCCGTACTCAAGAATATTTCACTTATACGACGGCGGCCAGCATTATGGTGGGAGGAAACCGGGCAGAGCCCGGGAGAAACCCACGACCATCCGCAGGTTGCTGGCAGACCTTCCCACGTACGGCCGGAGAGGAAGCCAGCATGAGCTGGACTTGAACTCACAGCGACCGTATTGGTGAGAGACTCCTAGGTCATCACGCTGCGCTAGCGCGCTAACCGACTGAGCCATGAGGGCCCCAGGTGACACTGAGGCATATACTCAAACTGTTTAGAAATAACAGGTGGGTCTGAGCCTCAAGTATTCAGCATCAGTAGAAAAATACCATTAAACTGTGTCTGACAATTTTTGGATTTTTAACCAACTTAAACACAATGTTTGGATTGTATATATATATGCCGCATAATGTTGATATTTCAGGTTGATGTGATCGACCAGTATGTGGAAGGCTTGTTGACAGACAGAGGTTCAAAGTGGTATGTATAGCTTAAATCTGTACACTTCATTTATTTTCTTTGTCTTTTACATATTTTTCTATATTTCCTCATATGTGTAGGCGCATTCTGGAGTTTCGCACAGTGACTGGTGTGAACAACAATTAGCTTAGGAATACCTACACATTTTTCTGCGCAATTATAATTTACAGACACAGTGTATTTAATTGACCCTTGTATTTGACTATATACAGTAGTTTTAAACATATGATAATTTATGTCTTTCCCTATTCTTCTATAGTGGCGTGCAGCACCACTGTACATTCATATCACACAAACTCGAAAGATTTCGCTGCTATTTGAAGAATAGTTGCTGCGATACAAATAATTAATTTGTTACATGACATATAGTTTAATGTATTGTTTCACATCATACAGCCACACTTGATGGTAGCATGTGATTTCATAAAGATCCTCATGCACTTCATCGCCCGGGATATATTATTATGTATCTAAAACGAGTGTTTTAGAGTGTTTCACTGTGTTATATTGATAGCTTCTCCTAACCCCTTCCTCGTACAACTGTATACATGATTATGTGTTTATCTAGGTCCGAGAGCTCTGAGCTGGAGATTTTCTTGACAAATCCGAGAAGGGAATTTCTAAAGGGCTTTGGTTTCGGTTATGTCTTGGACTTGGTACGTAAAAGTGTGATTTCGGTGTATAAATTGTTTATAAATTGATATTGACTTTTTCGCTTAGCTTGATTTATATGTACTGAAAATACCCTTTGTATGGAAAAAGCCGTGTTACTATATTTATATATGTTTTACGTACCAAAAACAACGCTGCGAGACTTTGGAATTTTGTAAATGTTTTGTGAGTAAATTATGGCCATTCTGGGTGTTATTTCGAATGGGTATGCGTATGGTACTTAATAAGATTTTCTCTTTTAGGCTTATACATATCTCGAAGCCTATGTGGAAAAAAAGTTCTTCAAATTGAAGCTTAGGGACAAACGGTACGTATAGGTACATGTAGGTAGGGTGGTTGCCAGTAATCCCGGTCTTCTCCATGCACGTTTCAAATAATCATGCCTATAAGGGTTTTTTGTTACAGTACAGATCTGGGATGTTCTGTTTGTTTGTTGTCACAACTTATCTACATATGCTTTTGTATACCTTGTCTGTATATGTGCATTGGAAATAGGCCATGATTATCTTTCACTGTGTGATTATATTCTTGTGTGAAACATTGCTTCAGGCGCCCCGCCACATCTGGATTTGTACACAAGCTAGTCCAGCTACCAGGAACCGAGCGAATTCAGAAGATTTTAAATGTGGATGGGTTTGTATTTACCTTGTGTTTTATCTGTCTGTTTTTATTTTTTGGTATAATTAGATATGGCTATTTTGGCTCCAGTTATGAATGGAGTAGTATCGGAATGGCTTTCCAGCTTTCAAGTTATCTATATACAGACAGTTCAAATGTGTATAAACATTTGACAAGGCTAAAGCCATAAAAAAGGAGGAAAGTAACTAAGAATATTGCAGTCATCAAGTAGTCATTTACATGTAGATGTGTGTTTAATTATTTATCATTATAATTTCATAATTTTGTTCCGCGCATGACTTGCTAAAAAGTGTGAAGGCATATATGTTTAATTAGTAGCAATATATATACATTTCCAGATTTCAGTCTTTTACAAATGAAATAGGAAGCCTTTAACAGGATTGCATTCTGTTCACATTTTTTTCTTTGTAGGTACGAAGGGACAGTCAGGAATAGGAGATGTAAGGAAGCTTTGGTTCGGGATGTAGTCGCACTGCTTGTATCCAACAAACTGCACATATCTTTACCAGAAGCAAGACGAAGATGCTGTCAAACTGAACATTCATCGTTACACACGGCACTTAAAAAAAGTGAACAATTAAGAGCACACCGCTTAATCAGCAGTACCGAGTCGTAAATGGCATGCTGTGTGTGTAAATAATAGATGACTGATGAGTTGACAATGTGTATTTTATATCATTGTTATCATTGTATCATGGCTATATGCCTTGTACATATAGCCTACACCTATAATGTATTTTCCATTCCACCTCCATACCATTCATTGCTTCACTTACACATGTATAGAATCTTAGAATGTACAAGAGAGTTAATACACTAATAAACTTACCTAGGGTACTGCAGCATATGTAATGAAACACAACTTTTATCCGTACATCTCAGTAAAGCGTTCTTCAGTTTATAATAGTTTTTCTGTAAAGGTTTTTGCAAACCGGATGAATACAATGCTGTAACCATTTTTAGGGAAAGGAACTTGTTGAATTAGAGTTTCTGTTGGCAAACTCTCCATGGGCGGTGGGTTATGGCAGTGCGACAGGGCTCCTTAAAATACATATATTTAAACTAGAATGTGGTTGTTGACTTTTTTATTCAACTGTCCGGAATTGGTGGTCACTGGATTTCTCATATTGGATGATTCGAGGATTATATTCTAAGGCTCTGTGAAAAATTTCTCATCTACGTACATGTAGAGAAAGGCAAACTCGGTTTGTCCTCGTTCGTGTTGGGCTTTTCCCATCTGCGGAGAAAAAGGATGGTAAATTAGTCACCGTCCTCCACGTGGATTTTGTACCTGATACCTATAGGAACGTCAATTAACCACCGTCCTCCGTGTGGATGTTGTACTTTATACCTGCAGGAATGTAAATTAGCCACCGTCCTCCTCATGGATTTTGTACTTTAAACCTATAGGGATGTAAATTAGCCACCGTCCTCCTCGTGGATGTTGTACCTTATACCTACGGGGAGGTAAATCAGCCACCGTCCTCCTCATGGATGTTGTACTTTAAACCTATAGGGATGTAAATTAGCCACCGTCCTCCTCGTAGATGTGGTACCTTATACCTATATGGATGTAAATTAGCCACCGTCCTCCTCGTGGATGTTGTACTTTATACCTATAGGAAGATAAATTAGCCACTGTCCTCCTCGTGGATGTTCTACCTGATACCTATAGGAAGGTAAACTAGCAACCGTCCTTCTCGTGGATGTTGTACTTTATAGCTATAGGAAGGTAAAGTAGCCAACGTCCTCCTCGTGGATGTTGTACTTTATACCTACGGGGAGGTAAATCAGCCACCGTCCTCCTCATGGATGTTGTACTTTAAACCTATAGGGATGTAAATTAGCCACCGTCCTCCTCGTGGATGTTGTACCTTATACCTACGGGGAGGTAAATCAGCCACCGTCCTCCTCATGGATGTTGTACTTTAAACCTATAGGGATGTAAATTAGCCACCGTCCTCCTCGTAGATGTGGTACCTTATACCTATATGGATGTAAATTAGCCACCGTCCTCCTCGTGGATGTTGTACTTTATACCTATAGGAAGATAAATTAGCCACTGTCCTCCTCGTGGATGTTCTACCTGATACCTATAGGAAGGTAAACTAGCAACCGTCCTTCTCGTGGATGTTGTACTTTATAGCTATAGGAAGGTAAAGTAGCCAACGTCCTCCTCGTGGATGTTGTACTTTATACCTATATGGATGTAAATTAGCCACGGTCCTCCTCGTGGATGTTGTACTTTATAGCTATAGCCTCGTGGATGTTGTACTTTATACCTGCAGGAACATAAATTAGTCACCGTCGGCTTTGTGGTTGTTGTACCTTATGCCTATATGAACATAAATTAGTCACCGTCCCCCTCGTGGATGTTGTACTTTACACCTGCAGAAAAATAAATTAGTCACCGTCCTCCTCGTGGATGTTGTACTTTACACCTGCAGAAAGGTAAATTAGTCACCGTCCTCCTCGTGGATGTTGTACTTTACACCTGCAGGAAGGTAAATTAGTCACTGTCCTCCTCGTGGATGTTGTACTTTACACCTGCAGAAAGGTAAATTAGCCACCGTCCTCCTCATGGATGTTGTACTTCACACTGCAGAAAGGTAAACTAGCCACCGTCCTCCTCATAGATGTTGTACTTCACACCTGCAGAAGATAAATTAGCCACCGTCATCCTCGTGGATGTTGTACTTTACACCTGCAGGAAGTTAAATTAGCCACCGTCCTCCTCGTGGATGTTGTACTTTACACCTGCAGAAAGGTAAATTAGTCACCGTCCTTCTCGTGGATGTTGTACTTTACACCTGCAGAAAGGTAAATTAGTCACCGTCCTCCTCGTGGATGTTGTACTTTACACCTGCAGGAAGGTAAATTAGTCACCGTCCTCCTCGTGGATGTTGTACTTCACACCTGCAGAAAGGTAAATTAGTCACCGTCCTCCTCGTGGATGTTTTACTTTACACCTGCAGGAAGGTAAATTAGTCACCGTCCTCCTCGTGGATGATGTACTTTACACCTGCAGAAAGGTAAATTAGCCACCGTCCTCCTCATGGATGTTGTACTTCACACCTGCAGAAAGGTAAATTAGCCACCGTCCTCCTCGTGGATGTTGTACTTCACACCTGCAGAAAGGTAAGTTAGCCACCGTCCTCCTCATGGATGTTGTACTTCACACCTGCAGAAGGTAAATTAGCCACCGTCCTCCTCATGGATATTGTACTCTACACCTGCAGAAAGGTAAATTAGTCACCGTCCTCCTCGTGGATGTTGTACTTTGCACCTGCAGAAAGGTAATTTAGTCACCGTCCTCCTCGTGGATGTTGTACTTTATACCTATAGGAAAGTAAACTAGCCAACGTCCTCCTCGTGGATGTTGTACTTTACACCTGCAGAAAGGTAAATTAGTCACCGTCCTTCTCGTGGATGTTGTACTTTACACCTGCAGAAAGGTAAATTAGTCAACGTCCTCCTCGTGGATGTTGTACTTTACACCTGCAGGAAGTTAAATTAGTCACCGTCCGCTTCGTGGTTGTTGTACTTTATGCCTATAGGAACATAAATTAGTCACCGTCCTCCTCGTGGATGTTATACTATATACCTATAGGAAGGTAAAGCAACCACCGTCCTCCTCGTGGATGTTGTTCCTGATACCTGGAGAAAGGTAAATTAGCAAGCGTCCTCCTCGTGGATATTGTACTTTATACCTGCAGGAAGGTAAATTAGCCACCGTCCTCCTCGTGGATGTTGTACTTTATACATATAGGGATGTAAATTAGCCACCGTCTTCCTTGTGGATGTTGTACTTTATACCTATAGGCAGGTAAATTAGCCACCGTTTTCCTCGTGGATGTTGTACTTCATAACTATATGAAGGTAAAGCATCCACCGTCCTCCTCGTGGATGTTGTTCCTGATACCTGGAGGAAGGTAAATTAGTCCCCGTCCTCCTCGTGGGTGTTGTACTTTATACCTGCAGGAAGGTAAATTACCCACCGTCCTCCTCGTGGATGTTGTTCCTGATACCTGTAGGAAGGTAAATTAGCCACCGTCCTCCTCATGGATGATGTACTTTATACCTATAGGAAAGTAAACTAGCCAACGTCCTCGTCATGGATGTTGTACTTTACACCTGCAGAAAGGTAAATTAGTCACCGTCCTCCTCGTGGATGTTGAATTTTATACATGTAGGAAGGTAAATTAGTCACCGTCCTTCTCGTGGATGTTGTACTTTACACCTGCAGAAAGGTAAATTAGTCACCGTCCTCCTCGTGGATGTTGTACTTTACACCTGCAGGAGGTTAAATTAGTCACCTTCCTCCTCGTGGATGTTGTACTTTACACCTGCAGAAAGGTAAATTAGCCACCGTCCTCCTCATGGATGTTGTACTTCACACCTGCAGAAAGGTAAATTAGCCACCGTCATCCTCGTGGATGTTGTACTTTACACCTGCAGGAAGTTAAATTAGCCACCGTCCTCCTCGTGGATGTTGTACTTTACACCTGCAGAAAGGTAAATTAGTCACCGTCCTTCTCGTGGATGTTGTACTTTACACCTGCAGAAAGGTAAATTAGTCACCGTCCTCCTCGTGGATGTTGTACTTTACACCTGCAGGAAGGTAAATTAGTCACCGTCCTCCTCGTGGATGTTGTACTTCACACCTGCAGAAAGGTAAATTAGTCACCGTCCTCCTCGTGGATGTTTTACTTTACACCTGCAGGAAGGTAAATTAGTCACCGTCCTCCTCGTGGATGATGTACTTTACACCTGCAGAAAGGTAAATTAGCCACCGTCCTCCTCATGGATGTTGTACTTCACACCTGCAGAAAGGTAAATTAGCCACCGTCCTCCTCGTGGATGTTGTACTTCACACCTGCAGAAAGGTAAGTTAGCCACCGTCCTCCTCATGGATGTTGTACTTCACACCTGCAGAAGGTAAATTAGCCACCGTCCTCCTCATGGATATTGTACTCTACACCTGCAGAAAGGTAAATTAGTCACCGTCCTCCTCGTGGATGTTGTACTTTGCACCTGCAGAAAGGTAATTTAGTCACCGTCCTCCTCGTGGATGTTGTACTTTATACCTATAGGAAAGTAAACTAGCCAACGTCCTCCTCGTGGATGTTGTACTTTACACCTGCAGAAAGGTAAATTAGTCACCGTCCTTCTCGTGGATGTTGTACTTTACACCTGCAGAAAGGTAAATTAGTCAACGTCCTCCTCGTGGATGTTGTACTTTACACCTGCAGGAAGTTAAATTAGTCACCGTCCGCTTCGTGGTTGTTGTACTTTATGCCTATAGGAACATAAATTAGTCACCGTCCTCCTCGTGGATGTTATACTATATACCTATAGGAAGGTAAAGCAACCACCGTCCTCCTCGTGGATGTTGTTCCTGATACCTGGAGAAAGGTAAATTAGCAAGCGTCCTCCTCGTGGATATTGTACTTTATACCTGCAGGAAGGTAAATTAGCCACCGTCCTCCTCGTGGATGTTGTACTTTATACATATAGGGATGTAAATTAGCCACCGTCTTCCTTGTGGATGTTGTACTTTATACCTATAGGCAGGTAAATTAGCCACCGTTTTCCTCGTGGATGTTGTACTTCATAACTATATGAAGGTAAAGCATCCACCGTCCTCCTCGTGGATGTTGTTCCTGATACCTGGAGGAAGGTAAATTAGTCCCCGTCCTCCTCGTGGGTGTTGTACTTTATACCTGCAGGAAGGTAAATTACCCACCGTCCTCCTCGTGGATGTTGTTCCTGATACCTGTAGGAAGGTAAATTAGCCACCGTCCTCCTCATGGATGATGTACTTTATACCTATAGGAAAGTAAACTAGCCAACGTCCTCGTCATGGATGTTGTACTTTACACCTGCAGAAAGGTAAATTAGTCACCGTCCTCCTCGTGGATGTTGAATTTTATACATGTAGGAAGGTAAATTAGTCACCGTCCTTCTCGTGGATGTTGTACTTTACACCTGCAGAAAGGTAAATTAGTCACCGTCCTCCTCGTGGATGTTGTACTTTACACCTGCAGGAGGTTAAATTAGTCACCTTCCTCCTCGTGGATGTTGTACTTTACACCTGCAGAAAGATAAATTAGCCACCGTCCTCCTCATGGATGTTGTACTTCACACCTGCAGAAAGGTAAATTAGCCACCGTCCTCCTCGTGGATGTTGTACATCACACCTGCAGAAAGGTAAATTAGTCACCGTCCTCCTCGTGGATGTTGTACCTTATAACAGTAGGAAGGTAAATTAGCCACCGTCCACCTCGTGGATGTTGTACCTGATACCTGCAGGAAGGTAAATTAGCCACCGTCCTCCTCATGGATGTTGTACTGTATACCTGCAGGAAGTTAAATTAGCCACCGTCCTCCGTATGGATGTTGTACTTTATATCTATTTTGAAGGTAAATTAGGCACATTTTATATAGATGCCGGTGGAAAACAACCGTCTTGCCAAGTACCTGTATATTGTATAGTCCTACAGGCCTATGAACCGCATGTCGGGACAATGGGTCTGGAGAGGCCGTGGTCTGTTGGGTCCTTATGATATAGAATACCTTGTCTTATTCATCATCTGTCTTCGATAGTTCGATAATTTATAGCGATAATTTATAAGATACCTTGTCTTATTCATCATCTGTTGTCTATAGTTCGATTATTTGGAGAAGCCCTGTAGTAAATAAAATTTAAGTGAATAGTATGAGATATACAGTGATATAATCCGTAGGCCTATGTCTTTTTAGTGAACACAAATGTGTAACTATATCCCACTACTTTACATTTCGCGCCATATGTGTGGTCATGCGCACTACACCGTCCTCCTGATGGATGTCCGTTCTCCTGGTGGATGTACTTCCGTTCCCCTCGTGGATGTAGGCTGACGAGTACTGTTGGCAAATTTACCACAAATTGGAAACTAACGCACTTGAATCGTCAAATCTTTACAAAATTAGGACATGATTGCTATATCCGGAAATCATTCTCATGAAAATAATTTTTCAAACATCATTTAGCCGCGTTTTGTATGATAATCACTTTAAAACAGTAAATTATTATTAGACTTACTACCGCGTTTGATTTTTTTCTGTGATTCAATTTTAAAATCCAGCGAAGTGTTTTCGTTTTAAGTTCTGGTTATAGTTTCACTGAACTGATTGTGTACCACGTGACATAAAATGGCAGCCCCCAATAACACATGTCAGTTAGCTGCTTGGATTTTGTTTGCTCGTGGATGTTTTGTTTAATGTTGTTGTCACACAGAAATACTCTGTTATCAGACTATTTAGCATCTGTTCTTCAAGAATACCAAGGTGTCGATTACCGTAGGTATGTTTGAGGGGAATTGCTAAAATTGAAAAGAAGTCTCAATCAAATGCTTGAAAGTGCGCTCATTAACTGAAGTTGACACTCATTGTGAGATCGTGTACCATGTCATTCTGCTGTAATATTGATCATATCTGGTACAAGTATGCATATTTATTTATTTGATTTGAATTTTATGTCATACTCTTAAGCTTTTTTACGCATTTACTGGGTAAACGAAACTTTCACTTATATAGTAGCGGCCAACATTTTGGTATGAGGAAACCGAACAGAGCTTGTGGGAAACATACAACCATCCACAATCTCTGTTTGTACACAATTTATTTATTTATTTATTTGATTGGTGTTTTTACACCGTACTCAAGAATATTTCACTTGTACATCGACGGCCAGCATTATGGTGGGTGGAAACCGGGCAGAGCCCCGAGGAAACCCACGACCATCCATGTTTGTACACAAGCATAAGATAACATGTAGCTCAACTATATTGATAGTCGAGCTGAATCCAGATGATTATGATTGCAAATGAGCAAACCCCAGGTTTAACATTTGTAGATTCTTTGTTTGAAAAATTTCCTTTCACAAGCTAGGCCGGTTAGGCCTGCTTATAATGTGAACATTTTGTTGCAAAGGTCACCTGATTATTATGATAAGGTAGTGTAACTACCAAAGCAGTGGTTCTCCAGAGAAGCTGGAGAAAACTGATGAGAGCCAAACTAGACCTTGGTTTTCTCAAAGGCCTGTATTTCCGAATGATGGTTTAAATGTAGGTCGAATTATAGGTCTAGCTTCCTCAATGAAAGGCGTGACTTTCTTCAGAGTTACATAATGAATTGGCAAACATGTCTGTGGCTTATTTCGATGTAATATGTTCTTCGTTATTTGCTGACGTTTTTTTTACAGGAAGACATATTTGAAAGATGCCGAAATTGAAACTGAAACTGAAAGAACTGGAGAGCTATCTACAGGATGTGGAGGTGTTCGCATTGCCAAAAGTTGAGTTGGAACAGTACCCTACCACACCTCACATAGCAGGTCAGTGTAAAGCTTACATGGAGCTCAACTAGTGAAGTTGGAAACTGCCTTCCACAAAGCGTGGAAGATGTGGGTTCAATCCCAGACTTGGAATTTGTGGTTTTTCCCATTCTCATTGTCCATAGGGCCTTTGTGACAATAAACAGTTGACGATGTGTGTGTGGTTGTTTATGCAGGTCAGCAGACCAGTCACCACCAATATATTGTGTATGTTTATAGGACACATCTGTTTAAGTTTTTCAGTAACTTGCCAAAGGCCAGTGGTTTACCCAGAATGTTCTGTTTTCTTCATTAGTAAAATTGAACATCATCTTATAAGTAAAAAATCCTCGACATTAAACAGTGGTTAAAAAACGTTCAGAAACGTTAGCGTCAGCGAACAAGCATATGTGAAACATTCTTGAGAACATCAAACAACTCTAACTGATCTTTACCCAGTAGGATATCACTCCAACAAGCTTTAGGTTACCTTCTAAGGTCAACAGATCTCTCAGAACCAGGAGAATGAGTAATTTAGTCATGGATGAAATTTGAGGTCATTTGCAGTAATTAGAAATGTAAATCATTGAGGCGTCCAGTAATTCCTCTAAACCTTTCTCTTTTTTCTCTCAGCATGCATGCTGCATACGATACATGAGACTTTTGATGATATTGAGCACCGATTGGTTGCTGATTTAGGCTGTGGATGCGGAGTGTTGAGTATCGGAGCGGTCATGCTGAATTGTGGGTAAGCTCTATAATTATCTAAATAATAATAATAATAATGATATATGTAATCATAATATCTTTATTTAATGAAGGTCAGTTTACAATAACAGTGTCACTATTCGTCTGAGAAGCCTTCGTACATGAACATGTATTTACATATTTATTATTGGCCAGAATTAGAGTGGGAACGAACTTGAAACACAAAAATCTCTCATCCTTTGTATTAATACTAGATACACATGCATTCTCTTTATCTAAAGGAAACACAGCATGGTTCAAATGGACACCTGAACAATTTTATAGATGAATGCTGATTATAGGTTGGTGAGAGGACATTGGTGAGGCTAAGCCTAAACATGTAACAAACCTATGTGCATCTCATAGGCTCCAAAGGTTAAGCTGGTACGGTGGTGGAAGTGCCAAGTGTGTTGGTCTATCAGATGGGGATTTGAACCAGCGATCTCTGGGTTTAGAGTCCACACTTTTACCACTAGACTAAAGGGAAATTCTCTCCGGCCTGGAAATAGATAGAGCTTGTCCATCACCATGTTCCATCCATAAGAACTTTGGTATACCATGCTGCATAAAGAGAAAAATCCATTACATTGGATAAGCTATCTTTCCAGCTTATCTGGAAATATGTGGGAAATAACTTTTCAGAATAGGACAAAACAACAACTATTAATCATGCAATCACTAAATCAGTCAGTCACATTTACAGATACTGCTTGGCCGTGGACATAGACCATGGAGCCCTCGACATCTGTTCGGCAAACTTGGCCGAGTTTGAAATGACACAAGTCGACCTTGTACAAGCAGACATCAAATCCTTGAGTTCCCAGATAGAAGATGGACGCCTCCATAAATGTGTGAACACTGTGATAATGAACCCACCATTCGGGACAAAGAACAATGCAGGTATTTATAACCCCTTTCATCACAAAATCTGAACACCATACTTACTGATTATGTTTGATTTATTTATGTATGTATTTAAATAGTTAAATTTTTTTAGCTCGCCTTACGCAATAAGGAGAGGTATTTTGAGAGGGGGGTCAGATACTGTGGGTATCTGTGTTCATTTGGGTTAAAGTTTTTTGCCAATCATAGGGTTGCAGGGGCCACCCCATAGTACATGGATCGCCAATCATTGGTAGCAATTTGCGTATCAAAGGTCAAGGAAGTATTTTACCTCATAGCTCAACATTTTGCTCAGCTCTTCACAGGGTTAGGGGCCTCTGTGGTTCAGTTGGTTAGCGAACTAGCGCAGCGTAATGACCCAGGAATCTCTCATCAATGCGGTCGCTGTGAGTTCAAGTTCAGCTCATGCTGGTGTCCTCCCCAGCCGTATATGGGAAGGTCTGTCAGCTACCTGCGGATGGTTGTGGGTTTCCACCCACCATAATGCTGGCTGCCGTCGTATAAGTGAAATATTCTTGAGGACAGCGTAAAACACCAATCAAAAAAAAAAAAAAAAGAAGAAAATAATCTTCACAGGGTTACAATTGCCTTCCAATTGCCAAATGTAGTTCGCGATTCACATATCATTGACCTCTGTGGTAAAGTTGTGCTCTAACTGTCTTTTACAACCACGATGATTTACAACTCCATAATGTATTAAGTCTCTGCTCTGCAATCTTTACGCGTACGATAATAGTTATGACAGCATAATAATTTTGGTCTTTTTTGTTGATTTAATGGCAAGACCATGCCCCTGTAAAACATGCATTTCCCATCTGAAGCAGAAGAATTTTTAACACAAGAATTTTGTGTTATTTGGTATTTTTCACACCACCCGCAATCTTCATCCTAAAGAAATATTTGCGCAAATAAATTAGACGACCAGAAGGGGAAAACTCTTGGAATATCCAAAATATTGAAAGAACAAATACTTATTTCTTATAAGATTTCCTTTATTTTTTAATTTACAATGGAGTTCCATGGGAGAAGGGAAAGAGGTAGATTACGAAAGAATTCCACCGCTTCAGTTGAACAACAAAGCTAAATCAAAACATCCTGATAAAACATTCACTGTCACAAACGTTGAACGTTTGTCAGAGTACCGATGTCATTTTATATTACTAAAACTGTCAGGTTAGCCCCGAGACTGTACAGAGCTGATATCAAACATTTAATGTTAGACCGGGATTGTCACCTGTTACGATCACAAGGGAGTTATTGTGATGTTGTAAATATCAGTTCGTACGTGGCTGCAAGCTATACGTATACTGTGCTTCAAAGATTTAAGGTTTGCTATGAACTCTCTGTCCATTTTGAATGAGTTGGCCCCTCATGCGGCCAGCCACAGAGGCCAACATGCACTCAAGCAAGGCGTTACAGGGGTTTACATGTGTGACACAGAATGCGTATAAATGGCTACAAATATGGAAGTTCCCTGCGAAGTTATACAGTGGGAAATTCTCCACCAAATCAGGAGAAGATCAGCAATCTGAACATTGTTCAGCCTACTCAGGATCACACCTCTTCACATCTGCCCGCGAAGCCACAAGCACTGCTTACACAGGCCAAAGCCAGCCTTTTCCGTCATGTCGTCTTCGCTCCTCGCGCCACTCCAAACCTGTCATCGTCTTCTGTTCAAAACACAACAGTTATGCCTCTTCGCTATCAGGTAGCTGCACAGCGAGTAAATTCCACTAGGTCTGCATCATCTTGGTTCGTTTTTTACTGTCTATATATGGTTCAGTGTTCTCTACAACTCGTTCGAGCTTCAGCATTTCGCCGATAAAACTGCGAGCTGGGGCCCGACTCTGCTCGTGACGTCATGAAAGAACATTGCACCATTCCATTTGTTCGTGTGTTTCATTGATAAAATTGTAATCTTGCGCCTACTTTGGGCGAACAAACGAGCCCTTACGACATACTCGCTTGTACATCATGTAATTAGGTCAAATGTTTTGCATTTTTGATTTAATTTCATTGGATTAGTTCTTTCATTAATACTCATTGGAGTATGAACCAAAAAAAAACGCTGTGCAAAATGTATGAATCCGCTAAGCGGAAATTACATGAAATTGAATGCAGTACCCAAGAATATACTACTGGCATTTGCCAGCTAACTAAGCAAGTTTTTGCAGATGGCACACATGAGGTTCAAATCTGAACTTGGAGAGGGGTGTTGTGGATTCTCCCACTCTCATGGCTTGTAGGGTTTTGGTGAAAATATGGTGACAATATGGGAAATTAACCGACCGAACAACAGTCCAGCTGACGGAATGACTGACTGACAGACCAGCCAAGAGTCACTTAAAGAGCTGCTTGCTGCAGCTGAGAACGCCATTAACAGGTCGGTAAGCTTAATTATTAACTAAATCATACTGTCAGTTGCATCCTTGACATCTGACCTTTGACCTATTTTGCAGGCCTTGATCTGAAATTCTTGCGGGCAGGAATCAACATGGCGACAGATGCGGTATACTCCTTACATAAGACATCAACAAGGGCAGTGAGTTATGATTTTGTATCAAATTATTCTTTTCACTTAAATTTTGTGATTGCATGGTGAAGTGAAATGCAATTATAAAACTAGATTATTGAAAATGATGAGTTGATTCTGTTCTACATTTTGTTCTTTCAAGAAAAAAACAAATTGTTATATTTTTATACCCCAAATGAGATAATAAAATGAGTGAGTATAAATTTAGGTGTCAGGTAGTTCGCACATCATTTTAACAGCGGTTTTGTGACCTGCATCCCCACTACATTCATTCAAAGGAATTGTAAGTTATAAACTTCTGACCAGAGCGTGTTTAGCTGAGAAAACATTTATCGTTAAGTTCTTGGGACAAATAGATGTGGGTTCAGTCCCAGTCAGAGTTTAAATCTATTTCATCCTGGCTTCCTCATTGGTGATTTGTGTGATGGTCAGCGTTGGTTTCCTGCAGATGGTCGTTGGTTTCTTGCAGGTTCTGCCTGGTTTCCTCCCACCATAATGTTGGTGGTTGTCGAATAAGTGAAATATTCTAGAGTACAGCAGAAAACTCCAAGCAAATAAATAAATAAATAAATGGCTGCTTTTGAGAGGGAACTTGTAGATTTTCCTTAGTGAGAATAAGCTTTTAATGGAGCTTGTGTGGCATGTTGTGCATTCTATCATTTTGACTGCTTTATATCTCCCACCAATATTGTGTGCATATTTATGTCGCACGTGGGAAAGTTCATTAGTAACTTGCCTAAGGTCAGTGGTTTACAAATGGGCACTCTGTTCTCCTCCATTTATAAAACTTACTGCCATTGTATATTAAAAGGCTACAGAATCGATGCTGATTGGCTGACAGTGAAGATAGGGTTTCCTGGGTTAAGCTCTTCAGCTCTGGTCATACTTGAATAAATCTGCCTTACATAAAATGCAGCTTAGACTGAACATAGCTTGGATTTTCCTACCTCTCGCAGCAGCCAATCAGAAACGATTCTGTATCCCTTTAAGGGAAAAATTGTTGAACAATGCATTTAACAGTCAGTGAGTGCTTAGGGTTTAACAACGAAGTTTTCAGTCAAACAAATCCTTTGAGTACATGTAATGTGCCCCCTTGTTGCAGGACGGATTTCCAACGCTCTTTTATCTAGTGCTCCTTCACTGAGAGCCATTATACTGATACAGGTCAACCAGTCTTTGATCTCCCTTCATGCTGAACGCCAAGCGAGGAAGTTACAACTTCATCTTTTAAGATTCCCACTGTGCTATCAGGGGCCGGTGCATTAAACAGTAATCAAATTAATATACACTGCAAGCAAAAGTCTAATCTTAAGACATCGATGAAATGAAATACATCTTTAAAACATTAAAATAAATAAAAAGTGTGAATTCATGTTCAGTTTTGTTGATTTTCTTTTCAGCACATTTTCAAGAAGGCCAAGGAGTGGGATGTACAAATGGAAGTGCTAGCAGAGCTAAGATTTAACCTGTCAAACACGTACAAGTTTCACAAGAAATCTTCAGTTGATATTGAGGTGGACTTCATACGGTTTTCATTTCAATCGGACAAATCGTTGACAACAAAGACACAGATGTGTGATATCTGACAGGTCAAATAAAGCTGTCTTCATGGATAAATTGCGCGTTCCGGCCATTGTCACTCTAAATGGACAGGTTTGATCGTTCTTAGTCTTTTGTTAAGAATTTTCCACCAAAGTAACGTGGTAAGGAGCAAATGAAAGAGGCGTTATTTATTTATTTATTTATTTATTTTTTTCTCAACTTGCCCACAGGCCTTGGGTCAAATTAGTGGATCGCTGGTGTTTATACCATTTCTCTAAGCATTATAAAAGGAATGGTAAAAAATGCCGCCCTGTCTAACCCCATATTACCTACGCTGAATCGACTCCAAAAATAGCATTCTACCAGCAATTTTGACACAGATCTCCTCTACTGATGCCATCCAACATATTCTGCCATTTATTTGTCCATTCCAGGCGTATCTTCCCCACAAAAGTCACATTTCGGCCTGACATTTCTGTTGCTAATCGTAGGCATAAGTAACCAAAAATGCTACAACAATCTGCCGTATTTGGAGACGACAAGTTGTGGATAAAAGGTTACATTCCATATATGGCGTTTCATGACGCAACGTGTTGACGGAAGGTCATGTATGCAGCTGTCAATCAACGCCAGGGCTTACTGAGGTAATATTCTCTGCGATTTGCAACAGTGCTGGGATACCTAGTGGTCAAAACTGGTGTCCGAATGCTTTATTTTCAGTCTGTTCAGCGTAGTTGAGATGCATGGGATTAGGCCGGTTGACGTTTCCAAGATAAATTTTTATTAGCCTAAGGTATAGGTTATATACTGGTATAGGCGTGTACAGGAGGCCTATTTAGTCAGGACTAACCTGGAAGTGGTTCCGACGACCTGCTGTGTTCGAGTCAGTCAAGAGTCTTACTGCAGCGAAGCGAAAGGAAACCGATCTCGGAGAAGAAAACATAAAATTGATGCCAAAACCAGATGAAAACAGGGCGAAATCTTTTGGCTTTTAATATTTTATTTTTCTTATTTTTTTTTTTTTAGGTTTTTTGTTTCAGGAGAAAAGGACATTTAAAAATATTTGGTATGGTGGGTATTTCGGACCACAATTTGGTGTATATTCTTTTTGGATGACAGTTGTCTAAATAAGGATGTGATGCATGTCCAATAAATTTGAATGTAATTTTGTGGTCTATGAATATTATCAAAATCCAGGTTGAACACATTCCTTAGCTGAAAAGACCAAGTTCTAGTGCAAATATATTCATTAAGCAGTAAAAATGCCCCCTCCCCCCACCAAAAAAAAATTGACCACATTTACCACTAATTTTTCGACTCTTTCATCTGAACTTTTTGTTTTCTCCACCTTTAACATTGCGCAGATATTTTGATCTCTCGACCTGTTCCCTGGGAATTATACTGGCCGTGTCTTTTATTCAAGCGTAACCAAGGTAGTTGCGGAGTGGGTTAGCTCTTATTGAGCATCGCTGTTGTCAGAGTTATGGAGCCAAACAGCCCCAAATACATGTGGGGTTGATAGCAAGGAACATTTACCGCTGTTCACACGCACATTAAATCTTCCCAAGCAGAGCTAAGATTTAATGTGTCAAATATGTACAAGTTCCAAAAGATGTCTTCAGTTGGGAGAGTTACGGAGAGAAACAGTCCCAGATGTATCGGATTGATGGCAAGGAACATTTACCGCTGCTTACACGCACATTAAATCATCCGTAGCAGAGCTGAGATTTAACCTGTCAAATATGTACAAGTTCCACAAAATAACGTCAGTTGATATCGAACGCTGTTAGGAGAGTTACGGAGAGAAACAGTCCCGAATGTGTCGGATTGATGGCGAGGAACATTTACCGCTGTTCACACGCACATTAAGCCTTCCCTAGCATCGACCAACCTCAACCGTGTGGTCCCTGTGTTACTAACCTGTTAGGGTGCATGGCATTCAGGTACGTCTGCTAGTGAAAACGAATCTCATTTCCCGAGCCTATATCATAACAGTGAGTTATCGAGATGATGGCCGCAGTCCTGTAGGCCCTCAAAAATGGTTCTGTCAGTTTGTGTCATTGGCAGACTATTTTTGGTGAGGCCAACCTAAGAACAGGTTAGTTAATTTGTAGGAACATGCGGATGACATCAATTTATTTTATAGGGAAGATTCAGTGTGACTGTGAACGCACGTTTGGGGAGGCGGTAGATTCAGGGTCAATTCTGAGTCGATTCATACCTATTTATTTATTTATTTGATTGATATTTTACACCGTAGTCTAGAATATTTCACTTATACGACGGCGGCCAGCATTATGGTGGGAGGAAATCGGGCCGAGCCCTGGGGGAACCCACGGCCATCCGCAGGTTGCTGGAGAGACGAGTCACACCTAAGACCTTAAAAGAGGAAGTTGTAACTTCTTCGCTTGGCAGTTCAGTATGAAGGGGATAGTGCAACGACTGGTTGACCCGTATCAGTATAATAGCTCGGGCGGGGCTGCTTACTTGCCTTCGGTAAAGCGTCTCAGTGAAACAGCACTAGATAAAAGAGCGGTGGAAATCGATTTAATTACATGCACTCTAAGGATTCCTTCGTTGGACTCAAAAATTGTTGAGCACGAGATTAAACCCCAAGCACTCACTCACTCACTATTCACCGTCAATACGACACACTTTGGGACTGTTTCTCTCCGTAACTCTCGGAACCGCGTAGCTCGATAAGAGGTACCCCACTCCGCAACTCGTAACCAATGCTGCAAGAATCAACCCACGAAACCCTATCTCAACTGTTACCCAATAAGCGTCGATTCGTATCCCTGTAAGCATTATATACCTGAGTAAAAATATCGGAGTTTCTATCACCGAACTGACAAATAGCTAACACAAATAAACCTTAACTGATTGGTTTGATACTTCTGCTGTCAGGAAATTCCCTAAAATATGGGATTTTTGCCCGAGAGGGGTATAACAATATGTTCTTAATCTGGGTGTTTAACTAATTTATTTATTGATTTGATTGGTGTATTATTTGATGCATATGCTGCCCTGACATCCGCCGGACATCCTCCATCATGGGACACCGCCTTTAAGCCAGTCCGTAGAGGCTTTTCTCCCCCACAAATGTCGCATAGGCATCGCCTTCACACCGAGTCACACAAACATAAGTCCCCCATCGACTGGTAGAAACGCACCGGTGATAAAACGCGCTTTTGGGGAGACGAGAAATGCCAGTGCTGCTCCGACATCCTCCGGTTGGATGACTTCCTTCATGAGACACCGTCTTTCGGCAAGTTCCGTGGGGTCTATTTCCTTCCACGCCTTAGTCTTTGTAATACCCGGGATCACCACATTGCACGTGATACGTTTGGGGGCCAATACGAGTGCGTAGTGCCGGGTCAAGTACTCAAGCGCCGCCTTTCCGCAACCAGCCATTAGGTAGAAGGGTCTAGGTGAGGACATTAGGTTGACCCCAGGGCTGGAAAGTACTACGATCCGACCTCCGTGTGGTGACTTCTCCATATAAGGCACTCCTCGCTCCACCAGCCGCCAAAAAGCCTTCGGGTACAGTTTTGTGAAGGCCTCAAACGTTTTCTCTGGGTCTTCATCATTTATGGGTGGCATAACGCCAGCTGTGTGGAGAATAGCGTACAAGGAGCCACCGAAGTCCTCGTCGACGACCTTGAAAATCTCCTCTACCGTTCTCTTTTCGGACACATCGCCTGAAAAAAGCAAAAATATCTGCTAATTTTCAATTGAACTGTTTCGCATTAAGATGTATCAGTAGTGTTAGACCTTGTCTTGGATTTGATTTGGCTTGGTTGTGGAACGCGGTACTTCGGACTTGCTAGACTAGTGGTAACATTAATTCGAGTGCAAAAGGCACGAGTTGCAGCGAGAAACGAGATGCAACATGTCGTAATCCCGAAAAAGGATATTTCTTCAAGGCTGTCACTGATAGTTGTACACTCTTTGTGAGCTCACTCGGACAAGCTCGCATTTTGGCGTTTCCTAGCTTTTCTTCCAATGGCAGGAGATCGCAGAACTGTTATTTAGAGTGGCGGGGTATCTTGCCTTCCATGCGTATTATGGTGTAGCCGTGGAGAGACAGGATATTTATTTATTTATTTGATTGGTGTTTTACGCCGTACTTAAGAATATTTCACTTATACGACAGCGGCCAGCATTATGGTGGGAGGAAACCGGGCACAGCCCTGGGGAAACCCACGACCATCCGCAGGTTGCTGTCAGACCTTCCCACTTATGGCCGGAGAGAAAGCCAGCATGAGCTGGACTTGAACTCACAGCGACCGCATTGGTGAGCGGCTTCTGGGTCATTACGCTGCGCTAGCGCGCTAACCGACTGAGCCACGGAGGCCCCAGACAGGGTATTAAAAGTTTAGGTGTCGAATTTTTTTTTCCCATGGAGGTGAAGATCAGTTCTTTGAAGCATGTAAATCAGTGTTGATGGCCAGTACAGATCAGGCAACAATACGAGATTGTCAGTGTAATCTTTCTTCGCGGTAGTAACTCGAATACAAAACCAGTGAAAATAGATAAGTCTAACATTCGAGACTGTCGGTGGGATTGTTCTTGGGTGTAATTACTCGAATACAAAATGCAATTATTATTGACAGCTGTGGACAAAGCCGTCGCACGCACTGCATTGTGGTTTCGCATTTGGATTTGGGGAAAATGGCGGGGAGATTCCCAAATGGGGAAAACTTCTGGTATATCTGGCATGTAACTGTTGAGCTTACCTATGCGATATTCACTGGCACAGCGAATTCAGTGTTCAACGTGAGCTTTACCCTACCATATTAGTGAATCTTAAGTGTTTTCCAGCGAATATGCAATAGAAGTTCACCTGAACTTTTCTTCGACATCTCCTTTGATCACACGTGCGCACTTGGGTGCAAAATTTGCCCCCGAATTGAGGAGTTGACATTGACTTTATAGGTTGTTGATACATTTATATTTTTGCATGGCTATTTTGCACCTCGTGAAAAATATCAGAATTTTATTGGGTAGAAATGGAAACTTCTGGCCCAGTCTTGTCACTGACCTTCCTGGAGGTTAGGAACTACCATGGTGATAAAATGTCATGGAAACACATCCAGCAACATTAGCTAAAAAAGGTGGTCATGCTCGGTTGACTTTTTGATATGTTCAAGAGAAAGTGCATGATTTCACGCCAGCTGCTAACGGCGCCGTTGGGCCGACAGACCCGGCTGTCCGAGATGGCCAGTATGAACCGAAAAATTTCGCATTTCAGCTGCGTTAGTTTGTGTGAGCCCCCATCCTGTCTCGTCCCTGACCCCTGACATGCCGACTCATCTATAGGCCTAAGTCATATGCGGGAAAGTTTGTAAGTAACTTGTTCAAGGTCTGTGTTTTATGCACTCCGGTATCCTCTACCCAGAAAAACTGACAAAACAAAAAACAAACAACAACAAAAAAAAAAGACAAACAAAAAAAAACACGTATAGGTGAAAATTTAGTTTATCGGATAATACGTTCTTTAAATAAGAATATTCAATTCTTTCCTGTATCAGTTTCTCAAGCGTGACATTTAATCATTTTGTTAATTATTATATACTAGTAAATGTGGACAGTAGGCGCCTCCTTTCGACACCATATATATTTCCGTGTATTGCCGTAGATAGCTGTTTACGAGTAACATCCCCCGTACCAATCCAATACAGATATGTCTGTATACAGTATTAAAACTATAAACTTCACTGTGTTATAAAACATTTTCTACAGGTGACCTCTCCAAGTTCTAATTAAAGTAGAAACAAGATAATATTGGTAAGGTAGGAAACTGAACTACTAGCAACTGTTAATGACACACCCTGTAGATGAGAAGTGAGGTTGGTGGGACAGTCATATACTCAAGTCGACCAGTTCAAGAAAATTGATTTAAACTCCTGGGCCCAGTTGTTCAAAAGTCTATTAGAATTTAAACCGGGTTTTAAATTTGGTTCAGACTAAAATGGCGTTTACTTTATATTGGGTCTAGCGATTACTAATTACCCCTCCTGCATGAGAAAATGTGTTTTTACCTCTCGTGTATGACTTTTTAAATTTATTTTGATTGGTGTTTTACGCCGTACTCAAGAATATTTAATTTATACGACGGTGCCCAGTTCGGAGGAAACCCACGACCATCTGCAGATGACTTCCCACGTATGTTCGAAGAGGATGGTCAATTACTCCTCCGGTATGAGGAAATGCTGGTAATCATACAATTGCCGTAGACAATGTGTGGTTGATTTACTTATCCTGCAGAAAGATGTGTGGTTAATTACCATTCCTGTAAGAGAATGTATGGCAATTACCCCTTGTCATGTATGGAAAAGTGTGGTTGATGGGACGGCCAGTTCAAAGATTGTTCATTTTTATCAGTGTCTAGCGCTTAATAATTACCCTTCCTAGAGAAGAAAATGTGGTTAGTTATCTCTGATGTATGATTTTTAAAAATTTATATTGATTGGTGTTTCTACGCCGTTCTTAAGAATATTTTATTGATACGATGGTGCTCAGCCCGTCGGAAACCCACGACCATCCGCAGATTACTTCCCACGTATGGTCGGACAGGAAGCCAGCATGTGCTGGACTTGAACTTAGAGCGACCGCATTAGTGAGACGCTCTTGGGTCATTTCGCCGCGTTGGCAAGCTAATCATATATGTGCGGTTACTGACGGACCTCTTGTGTATGAGTAAGTGTGGTGAATTACACCTTCTGTATGATAAAGTGTGGTGAATTACTCCTTCTGTATGATAAAGTGTGGTGAATTATACCTTACTTATTTTATCCCTGTCTATAGTGCTTGTTAATTACCTTTCCCAAATGAGATTTGATTTGATTTGATTTGATTTGATTGGTGTTTTACGTCATACTCAAAAATATTTCACTTATACGACGGCCGACACCATTATGGTGGGAGGAAACCGGGCAGAGCCGTCTCCCGAATGAGAAAATGTGGTCGCCATGATAGGGCAGCCAATGCAGCCTTGTACTAAGTAGTCCAGTTACCGTGTCTTCAAGTCTTACTCCCTCTGTACGAGAGAGGAGGGCCGAATTAAACAGCCACCATAGGCCTATCATTAGGATCGAAAATTTGACCAGGCCTACATCTACATACAGACAGCAAATAGCCGTATATGCTCACTCACCTTTGACCAGAACCACCTTAACCCCTTTGTTCTGTTCCAGGTTACTTTTGGCCACATTGGCGTGTTCGTCATGTGTAGCATACCCTAAGATGAACTTGCGAAAACCGAGTAGCACGAGCTCCTGGGCTGTGCCCAGCCCGATTCCAGTGGTGCCGCCGGTAAGGAGAATCGCTCCGTGGTCAGTCAGCCCGTTGGTGGGGGGATCTGATGGCTCATGTTGACCATCCATTCTCACTGAACGACGTTATACTGATGTCCGCACTTGGTGACAGCAAAGGCCTTGTCTGTGCCTCTTCAGACGCGTAAGAACGCGTTAAATCTGTGTTGTGATACGATCGAGAGACAGATCCACCTGGATGTGACAAGGAGGTTTATGCAGTGGGCGGACGAATAGGTTAAGATCGTTTGACTTGGTCAGCTGATGTGGGTCAGCTGTACTGTAGAGCGTGACCCCTGTGTCGTGTCAGCGTCACCTCGTGATGTGGCCTGCGCGCGCACCTGTTGCAATAATACATACATACATACCACAATTTGCTATCTATATCTGTAGTTGTGACAAGTAATTAAGCAGCTCTATATATTAAGTCGCTCTGTCTGTCTATTTCTTGGCTGGTCGATCCTCAGGATGATTTGGAAATGGCTATATAATAATCTAAATGATAATGGTTTGCTGGCTAAAGATAGGAAACTGGTTTTAGGTTATTTAGAAACTAAATTATTTGACAAAATTTTGGTGCTGAAAGGACCTGACATGGTAAGGCGGGCAATCGGCCCCTTCTCATGATACTATGCACCTTAAGAATCGAAACTGACTATAACTTTGAGTGACAGATGCCGACACACTGGTAGGAAAAGAAGTACGCGTTTTTTAAAGCTCCAAACATGCACCGAAGCAATATATAAGTCATCAAATCAAAAACAGGGGGAAAAATCACCGCCTGAAAAAGTCTTGAGCACTCAGTTATGCACCAGTGAGTTGAAATACACGCAGATATAACAAATATAACTTTCGGCCTAATAATTTCACTATACGCATAACGTGGATGACAGTGTCAATGATGGCCGACCACGTGCTCTCCTAAGGAAGATTCATATGGATTTGCTATGGTTGCCACATGCTACTTATGCATTCTTAATTCATAACATTTATTTAATGGAAGGTGGCCTATATCTTTACTTAGGCAAAAGTATATTTCCAAAGACAAAAAAAAAAAAAGAAAAAGAAGAAAAAAAAAAAGAACATTCGAACTCTTTGTGGTGGTACTACCTGTTTTCTATGTTCACTTCGTTAGTTCACTGTACTACGGAGGATGTCTCTTGGACCATGGCAAAAATACGCATTTTAAGTTTGTCAAAATATGCCAAAACTGATCACATTATAACGTTTATGTTTTACTTTTGAAAATAAACGTTAACCAAAATGAAACTCTGTCAGCATCTGGAAATATATACATGAAAGTTTCTTTAGAAATATTTTTTTTTGGTTTACGTCGATCTTCATACTGTAAATTAAAAACTCACTGCCTCGTCTGAAGGAAAAATTGCCATTTTTGATTTCGATTTTTGGTTTGTTATTACTAAGGATCGATCTCGGAGAAGAAAATATAAAGTTGATGCCAAAACCAGATGAAAACAGGGCGAGATCTTTTGGCTTTTATTATTTTATTTTTTTTAGGTGTTTTTTTTAGGTTTTTTGTTTCAGGAGAAAAGGACATTTAAAAATATTTGGTATGGTGGGTATTTCGGACCACAATTTGGTGTATAGTCTTTTTGGATTTTTTTTTTGATTGGTGTTTTACGCCGTACTCAAGAATATTTCACTTATACGACGGCGGCCAGCATTATGGTGGGTGGAAACCGGGCACAGCCCGGGGGAAAAACCACGACCATCCGCAGGTTGCTGTCAGACCTTCCCACTTACGGCCGGAGAGGAAGCCAGCATGAGCTGGACTTGAACTTACAGCGACCGCATTGGTGAGAGGCTCCTGGGTCATTACGCTGCGCAAGCGCGCTAACCGACTGAGTCACGGAGGCCCCTATATTCTTTTTGGATGACAGTGGTCTAAATAAGGATGTGATGCATGTCCAATAAATTTGAATGTAAATTTGTTGTCTATGAATAGTATCAAAATCCAGGTTGAACACATTCCTTAGCTGAAAAGACCAAGTTCTAGTGCAAATATATTCATTAAGCAGTAAAAATCGCCCCCCACCCCCCAAAAAAAGTTGACCACATTTACCACTAATTTTTCGACTCTTTCATCTGAACTTTTTGTTTTCTCCACCTTTAACATTGCGCAGATATTTTGATCTCTCAACATGTTCCCTGGGAATTATACTGGCCGTGTCTTTTATTCAAGCGTAACCAAGGTAGTTGCGGAGTGGGTTAGCTCTTACTGAGCATCGCTGTTGTCAGAGTTATGGAGCCAAACAGCCACAAATACATGTGGGGTTGATAGCAAGGAACGTTTACCGCTGTTCACACGCACATTAAATCTTCCCTAGCAGAGCTAAGATTTAATGTGTCAAATATGTACAAGTTCCAAAAGATGTCTTCAGTTGGGAGAGTTACGGAGAGAAACAGTCCCAGATGTATCGGATTGATGGCAAGGAACATTTACCGCTGCTTACACGCACATTAAATCATCCGTAGCAGAGCTGAGATTTAACCTGTCAGATATGTACAAGTTCCACAAAATAACTTCAGTTGATATCGAACGCTGTTGGGAGAGTTACGGAGAGAAACAGTCCCGAATGTGTCGGATTGATGGCGAGGAACATTTACCGCTGTTCACACGCACATTAAGCCTTCCCTAGCATCGACCAACCTCAACCGTGTGGTCCCTGTGTTACTAACCTGTTAGGGTGCATGGCATTCAGGCACGTCTGCTAGTGAAAACGAATCGCATTTCCCGAGCCTATATCATAACAGTGAGTTATCGAGATGATGGCCGCAGTACTGTAGACCCTCAAAAATGGTTCTGTCAGTTTGTGTCATTGGCAGACTATTTTTGGTGAGGCCAACCTAAGAACAGGTTAGTTAATTTGTAGGAACATGCGGATGACATCAATTTATTTTATAGGGAAGATTCAGTGTGACTGTGAACGCCCGTTTCGGGAGGAGGTAGATCCAGGGTCAATTCTGAGTCGATTCACACCTATTTATTTATTTATTTGATTGATAATTTACACCGTAGTCTAGAATATTTCCCTTATACGACGGCGGCCAGCATTATGGTGGGAGGAAATCGGGCAGAGCCCTGGGGGAACCCACGGCCATCCGCAGATTGCTGAAGAGACGAGTCACACCTAAGACCTTAAAAGAGGAAGTTGTAACTTCTTCGCTTGGCAGTTCAGCATGAAGGGGATAGTGCAACCACTGGTTGACCAGTATCAGTATAATAGCTCGAGAGGGGCTGCTTACTTGCCTTCGGTAAAGCGTCTCAGTGAAGCAGCACTAGATAAAAGAGCGATGGAAATCGATTTAATTACATGCACTCTAAGGATTCCTTCGTTGGACTGAAAAATTGTTGAGCACGAGATTAAACCCAAAGCACTCACTCACTCACTATTCACCGTCAATACGACACACTTTGGGACTGTTTCTCTCCGTAACTCTCGGAACCGCGTAGCTCGATAAGAGGTACCCCACTCCGCAACTCGTAACCAATGCTGCAAGAATCAACCCACGAAACCCTATCTCAACTGTCACCCAATAAGCATCGATTCGTATCCCTGTAAGCATTATATACCTGAGTGAAAATATCGGAGTTTCTATCACCGAACTGACAAAGAGCTAACACAAATAAACCTTAACTGATTGGTTTGATACGGTACTTCTGCTGTCAGGAAATTCCCCAAAATATGGGATTATTGCCCGAGAGGGGTATAACAATATGTTCTTAATCTGGGTGTTTAACTTATTTTTTTTTTGATTTGATTGGTGTATTATTTGATGCTTATGCTGCCCTGACATCCGCCGGACATCCTCCATCATGGGACACCGCCTTTAAGCCAGTCCGTAGAGGCTTTTCTCCCCCACAAATGTCGCATAGGCATCGCCTTCACACCGAGTCACACAAACATAAGTCCCCCATCGACTGGTAGGAACGCACCGGTGATAAAACGCGCTTTTGGGGAGACGAGAAATGCCAGTGCTGCTCCGACATCCTCTGGTTGGATGACTTCCTTCATGGGACACCGTCTTTCGGCAAGTTCCGTGGGGTCTATCTCCTTCCACCCCTTAGTCTTTGTAATACCCGGGATCACCACATTGCACGTGATACGTTTGGGGGCCAATACGAGTGCGTAGTGCCGGGTCAAGTACTCAAGCGCCGCCTTTCCGCAACCAGCCATTAGGTAGAAGGGTCTAGGTGAGGACATTAGGTTGACCCCAGGGTTGGAAAGTACTACGATCCGACCCCCGTGTGGTGACTTCTCCATATAAGGCACTCCTCGCTCCACCAGCCGCCAAAAGGCCTTCGGGTACAGTTCTGTGAAGGCGTCAAACGTTTTCTCTGGTTCTTCATCATTTATGGGTGGCATAACGCCAGCTGTGTGGAGAATAGCGTACAAGGAGCCACCGAAGTCCTCGTCGACGACCTTGAAAATCTCCTCCACCGTTCTCTTTTCGGACACATCGCCTGAGAAAAGCAAAAAATATCTGCTAATTTTCAAGTGAACTGTTTCGCATTAAGATGTATCAGTAGTGTTAAAACTTGTCTTGGATTTGATTTGGCTTGGTTGGTGAACGCGGTACTTCGGACTTGCTAGACTAGTGGTAACATTAATTCGAGTGCAAAAGCCACGAGTTGCAGCGAGAAACGAGATGCAACATGTCATAATCCCGAAAAAGGATATTTCTTCAAGGCTGTCACTGATAGTTGTACACTCTTTGTGAGCTCACTCGGACAAGCTCGCATTTTGGCGTTTCCTAGCTTTTCTTCCAATGGCAGGAGATCGCAGAACTGTTATTTTGAGTAGCGGGGTATCTTGCCTCCCATGCGTATTATAGTGCAGCCTTGGGGAGACAGGGTATTTATTTATTTATTTGATTGGTGTTTTACGCCGTACTCAAGAATATTTCATATAAACGACAGCGGCCAGCATTATAGTGGGAGGAAACCGGGCAAAGCCCTGGGGAAACCCACGACCATCCGCAGGTTGCTGTCGGACCTTCCCACATACGGCCGGAGAGGAAGCCAGCATGAGCTGGACTTGAACTTACAGCGACCGCATTGGTAAGAGGCTTCTGGGTCATTACGATGCGCTATCGCGCTAACCGACTGAGCCACGGAGGGCCCAGACAGGGTATTAAAAGTTTAGGTGTCAGTTGTTAAGGTCAGTTCTTTGAAGCATGTAAATCAGTATTGATGGCCAGTACAGATCAGGCAACAATACGAGATTGTCAGTGTAAACTTTCTCCGCGGTAATTACTCGAATACAAAACCAGTGAAAATAGATACGTCTAACATTCGAGACTGTCGGTGGGATTGTTCTTGGGTGTAATTACTCGAATACAAAATGCAATTATTATTGACAGCTGTGGACAAAGCTGTCGCACGCACTGCATTGTGGTTTCGCATTTGGATTTGGGGAAAATGGCGGGGAGATTCCCAAATGGGGAAAACTTCTGGTATATCTGGCATGTAACTGTTGAGCTTACCTATGCGATATTCACTGGCACAACGAACTCAGTGTTCAACGTGAGCCTTACCCTACCATATTAGTGAATCTTAAGTGTTTTCCAGCGAATATGCAATAGAAGTTCACCTGAAATTTTCTTCGATATCTCCTTTGATCACACGTGCGCACTTGGGTGCAAAATTTGCCCCTGAATTGAGGAGTTGACATTGACTTTATAGGTTGTTGATACATTTATATTTTTGCATGGCTATTTTACACCTCGTTAGAAATATCAGAATTTCATTGGGTAGAAATGGAAACTTCTGGCCCAGTCTTGTCACTGACCTTCCTGGAGGTTAGGAACTACCATGGTGATAAAATGTCATGGAAACACATCCAGCAACATTAGCTAAAAAAGGTGGTCATGCTCGGTTGACTTTTTGATATGTTCAAGAGAAAGTGCATGATTTCACGCCAGCTGCTAACGGCGCCGTTGGGCCGACAGACCCGGCTGTCCGAGATGGCCAGTATGTACCGAAATATCTCGCATTTCAGCTGCGTTAGTTTGTGTGAGCCCCCATCCTGTCTCGTCCTTGACTCCTGACATGCCGACTCGTCTATAGGCCTGTCATATGCGGAAAAGTTTGTAAGTAACTTGTTAAAGGTCTGTGTTTTATGCACTCCGGTATCCTCTACTTAGAAAAACTGACAAAACAAAAAATAAAAAAAAAACAAAAAAAAAAAAAAACGCGTATGTGTGAAAATTTAGTTTATCGGATAATACGTTCTTAAAATAAGAATAGTTAAATCACTTCAATTGTTTCCTGTATCAGTTTCTCAAGCGTGACATTTAATTATTTTGTTAATTGTTATATACTAGAATATGTGGACGGTATGCGCCTCCTTTCGACACCATATATATTTCCGTGTATTGCCGTCGAGAGCTGTTTACGAGTAACATCCCCCGTACCAATCCAATACAAATATGTCTATATACAGTATTAAAACTATAAACTTCACTGTGTTATAAAACTTTTTCTACAGGTGACCTCTCCAAGTTCTAATTAAAGTAGAAACAAGATAATATTGGTAAAGTAGGAAACTGAACTACTAGCAACTGTTAATGACACACCCTGTAGATGAGAAGTGAGGTTGGTGGGACAGCCATATATAGTCCGACACAAATTACTCACTTCGATCAGTTCAAGAAAATTGATTTAAACTCCTGGGCCCAGTTGTTCAAAAGTGTATTAGAATTTAAACCGGGTATTAAATTTGGTTTAGACTAAAATGGCGTTTACTTTATATTAGGTCTAGCGCTTACTAATTACCCCTCCTGCATGAGAAACTGTGGTTTTACCTCTCGTGTATGACTTTTTAAATTTATTTTGATTGGTGTTTTACGCCGTACTCAAGTCTATTTAATGTATGCGACAGTGCCCAGTTCGGAGGAAACCCACGACCATCCGCAGATGACTTCCCACGTATGGTCAATTACTCCTCCGGTATGAAGAAATGCTGGTAATCATACAATTGCCGTAGACAATGTGTGGTTGATTTACTTATCCTGCAGGAAGATGTGTGGTTAATTACCATTCCTGTAAGAGAATGTATGGCAATTACCCCTTGTCATGTATGGAAAAGTGCGGTTGAAGGGACGGCCAGTTCAAAGATTGTTCATTTTTATCAGTGTCTAGCGCTTAATATTTACCCTTCCTAGAGGAGAAAATGTGGTTAGTTATCTCTGATGTATGATTTTATAAAATTTATATTGGTTGGTGTTTCTACGCCGTTCTTGAAAATATTTTATTGATACAATGGTGCTCAGCCCGTCGGAAAACCACGACCATCCGCAGATTATTTCCCACGTATGGTCGGAGAGGAAGCCAGCATGAGCTGGACTTGAACTCATATCGACCGCATTAGTGAGACGCTAATGGGATATTTTGCCGCGCTGGCAAGCTAATCATATATGTGCGGTTACTGACGTACCTCTTGTGTATGAGTAAGTATGGTGAATTACTCCTTCTGTATGAGAAAGTGTGGTGAATTATACCTTACTTATTTTATCCTTGTCTATAGTGCTTGTTAATTACCTTTCCCAAATGAGATTTGATTTGATTTGATTTGATGTGATTGGTGTTTTACGCCATACTCAAAAATATTTCACTTATACGACGGCCAACAACATTATGGTGGGAGGAAACCGGGCAGAGCCAGCTGCCGAATGAGCAAATGTGGTCGCCATGATAGGGTAGCCAATGCAACCTTGTACTAAGTAGTCCAGTTACCGTGTCTTCAAGTCTTACTCCCTCTGTACGAGAGAGAACAGACGAATGAAACAGCCACAAGTAGGCCTATCATAAGGATCGAAACTTTGACCATCCCTACATCTACATGCAGATAGCGAATAGCCGTATATGCTCACTCACCTTTGACCAGAACCACCTTAACCCCTTTGTTCTGTTCCAGGTTACTTTTGGCCACATTGGCGTGTTCGTCATGTGTAGCATACCCTAAGATGAACTTGCGAAAACCGAGTAGCACGAGCTCCTGGGCTGTGCCCAGCCCGATTCCAGTGGTGCCGCCGGTAAGGAGAATCGCTCCGTGGTCAGTCAGCCCGTTGGTGGGGGGATCTGATGGCTCATGTTGACCATCCATTCTCACTGAACGACGTTACACTAATGTCCGCACTTGGTGACAGCAAAGGCCTTGTCTGTGCCTCTTCAGACGCGTAAGAACTATCTTAAACCTGTGTTGCGATACGACTGAGAGACACATCCACCTGGATGTGACAAGGAGGTTTATGCAGTGGACTGGCGAATAGGTCAAGATCGTTTGACTTGGTGAGCTGATGTGGTTCAGCTGTACTCTAGAGCGTGACCCGTGTCGTGTCAGCGTCACCTCGTGATGTGGCCTGCGCGCGCACCTGTTGCATTAACACTTACATACCACAATTTGCTATCTATATCTGTAGTTGTGACAAGTAATTAAGCAGCTCTATATATTAAGTCGCTCTGTCTGTCTATCTCTTGGCTGGTCCAAAAATGCACTGAAGCAATATATAGGTCATCCATTCAAAAGGAGGGGGAAAAATCACCGCCTGAAAAATTCTTGAGCACTCAGTTATGCACCAGTGAGTTGAAATACACGCAGATATAACAAATGTAACTTTAGGCCTAATAATTTCACTATACGCATAACGTGGATGACAGTGTCAATGATGGCCGACCACGTGCTCTCCTAAGGAAGATTCATATGGATTCGCTATAGTTTGCCACATGCTACTTATGGATTCTAATTCATAAGATTTATTTAATGGAAGGTGGCCTATATTTTTACTCAAGCAAAAGTATATTTCCAAAGACAAAAAAAGAAAAAAAAAGAAAAAAAAAGAACATTCGAACTCTTTGTGGTGGTACTACTTGCTTTCTATGTTCACTTCGTTAGTTCACTGTACTACGGAGGATGCCTCTTGGACCATGGCAAAAATACGCATTTTAAGTTTGTCAAAATATGCCAAAACTGATCACATTATAACGTTTATGTTTTACTTTTGAAAATGAAACTCTGTCAGCATCTGGAAATATATACATGAAAGTTTGTTTAGGAATATTTTTTTGGTTTACGTCGATCTTCATACTGTGAATTAAAAACTCACTGCCTCGTCTAAAGGAAAAATTGCCATCTTTGATTTCGATTTTTGGTTTGTTATTACTAAGCAACCATCTCCTTAAAGGCCATATAACTTTTATCGGTGCTCCCACCAATTTTATACTTCTGATTTGGAAATTTACGGAATTGTGCTGGCATTTTGAAATTTGCACTGTCTCATCATACCTCCCTCAATCCGATTCTCTGCCTTATATACCGTACCAGGTCCTTTGAATGAGACAGTTATATGGACATATACGCATACAAAGCAAATGTCTTTTAACATATTTCATCATACTTGAAAATGGGGATCTGAAAGAGGAAGTTGTAACTTCCTGGCTTAGCGTTCAGCATGAAGGGCATGGTGCAACGACTGGTTGACCTGTATCAGTATAATGGCTCGGGCGGTGCGGATTACTTGCCTTCGGTAAGGCGTCTCAGGTGAAGCAGCACTGGATAAAAGAGCGGTCGAAATCCAGTTTTGTTTATATGATTAGTGTTTTACGCCGTACTCAAGAATATTTCCCTCAAACGACGTCCACCAGCGTTATGGTGGGAGGAAACCGGGTTGAGCCACCGGGGGAAACCCACTACCATCCGCAGGTTGCTGTCAGATAGAAATGTTTAAATGGCCATCTATTTGTAATTTACTTCTCATGGCCATATGTCATGCACTGAGTGACCATTTGTCAACTATCACATTGTCTCCGATACGGCCCTGATTTTACTCTGCTTACAGTTGTCCTCTGTGTGCTTCAGCAAGATAAAAAGATAATCATACAACAAGTATAGGCTTCATCAGTTAGAGATTGTTTTAAATGTCTCCATTTAGGCGTCAGATACCCGCAAATTTGTAATCGACCATATCCGTCTATCATATCGACCAAATGTCCAAGATATGCCTTGCCTAAGCCGAGGTACAGGTATGTAACATTTATTCAAGCGTGACCAATGTAGTTGCGGAGTGCGGTAACTCTTATGGAGCAACACTGTTGTGAGAGTTGTGGAGAGAACAGCCCCAAATGATGATGGCCACGAACATTAACCGCTGTTCACACGTACAGCAAATCTTCCCTAGCATAAATCAACCTCAACCGTGTGGTCTCTGTGTTTCTAACCTGCTGTAAGAATGGTCAAACCAAAAGGGTTCATGGTATTCAAGCATGTCTGCTGGTGAAAACGAATCGCATTTTCCGAGCCTATACCATAGCATTTAGTGAATTATTGAGATGATGTCCGCAGAACTACAGACCCTCAAAAATGTCCTTTTTGTCAGTTTGTGTCATTGTCAGACTATTTTTGGTTAGGCCAACCTAAGAACAGGTTAGTTAAGTAGTAGGAACATGCGGATGACATCGATTTATGCTATAGGGAAGAGTCAGTGTGCGTGCGAACGTTCGCTTCGGGAGGCGGTAAATCCAGGGCCAGTTCTAAGTCGAGTGACACTTAAGACCTTAAAAGAGGAAGTTGTAACTTCCTCGCTTGGCGTTCAGCATGAAGGGCATGGTGCAACGACTGGTTGACCCGTATCAGCATAATGGTTCGGGTGGGGCTGCTAAATTGTCTTCGGTAAGGCGTCTCGTTGAGCAACACTACATAAAAGAGCGATGGAAATCGATTTAATGTGCGTAATGTGCGAAGGCACAGTAGATGCAATTTAAGGATTTCTTCGTTTGACTGAAAAATTGTTAAGTCTGACCTTAAACCCCACTGACTCTCCACCGTCATTACGACACACTTGGGGCTGTTTCTCTCCGTAACTCTCGCCACTGCGTTGCTTGATAATAGTTACCCCACTGCGCCACTAGTGACCTAGGCTGCAAGAATTAACCCACGAAACCCTATCTCAACTGTCAGGCAGTAAGCGTCGATTGTGTATCCCTGTAAGCATTATATACCTGTGTGAAAATATCGAAGTTTATATCAGTGAACTGACAAGTAGTTGGCACCAATAATAAACCATATCTGATTGGTCTCACATTTCCGCTGTCAGGAAATTCCCCACAGGAATGTTGCCCGAGAGGGATATAACAATATGTTCTTAGTCTGGGGGGTTAATTAATTTATTTGATTGGTGTATTATTTGATGCATTGATTGACGGGTTTGACATTTCTGCTGTCAGAAATTTCCCAGAATGTGAGAATGTTGCCCGAGAGCGGTATAACAGTATGTTCTTAGTCTGGGTGTTTAACTAATTTATTTATTGATTTGATTGGTGTATCATTTGATGCATATGTTGCCCTGACTGCCGCCGGTTGGATGACCTCCATCATGGGACACCGCCATTCGGTCAGTTCCGTAGAGGCTTTTTCGTCCCCACAAATGTCGCATATGCATATTCTTCACACTGAGTCACACAAACATAAGTCCCCCATCGACTGGTAGAAACGCACCGGTGATAAAACGCGCTTTTGGGGAGACGAGAAATGCCAGTGCTGCTCCGACATCCTCTGGTTGGATGACTTCCTTCATGGGACACCGTCTTTCGGCAAGTTCCGTGGGGTCTATTTCCTTCCACTCCTTAGTCTTTGTAATACCCGGGATAACCACATTGCACGTAATGCGTTTGGGGGCCAATACGAGTGCGTAGTGCCGAGTCACGTACTCTAGCGCCGCCTTTCCGCAGCCAGCCATTAGGTAGAAGGGTCTAGGTGAGGACATTAGGTTGACCCCAGGGTTGGAAAGTACCACGATCCGACCCCCGTGTGGTGACTTCTCCATATAAGGCACTCCTCGCTCCACCAGCCGCCAGAAGGCCTTCGGGTACAGTTCTGTGTAGGCGTCAAACGTTTTCTCTGGGTCTTCATCATTTATGGGAGGCATACCCCCGGCTGTGTGGAGAATAGCGTATAAGGAGCCACCGAAGTCCTCGTCGACGACCTTGAAAATCTCCTCCACCGTTCTCTTTTCGGACACATCGCCTGAAAAGCAAAAATGTCTGCTTTAAATGTGTATATGCAAATTTTTCAATTGAACAGTTTTGCATTTAGATGCATCAATAGTCTTAGACTGTGTCTTGGATTGTGAATTGATTTGGTTGGTGAACGCCGTGCTTAGGAATATTTCACTTGCTAGGCTAGTGGTATCACTAATTCGAGTGCAAAAGCCACGAGTTGCAATGAGAATCGAGATGCAACATGTCGTAATTCCGAAGAAGGATATTTCTTCAAGGCTGTCAATTATAGTTGTACATTTCTTCCGAGCTCACTCGGACAAGCTCGCATTTTGGCGTTTCCTAGCTTTTCTTCAAACGGCAGGAGATCGCAGAACTGTTGTTTAGAGTAGCGGGGTATCTTGCCTTCCATGCGTATTATAGTGTAGCTGTGGAGAGGCAGGGTATTAAAAATTTAGGCGTCGAAAATTTTTTTTCCAATGGAGGATCAGTTCTTTGATTTATGTAAATCACAACTGATGGCCAGTACAGATCAGGCAACAATACGAGAGTGTCGGTTATTTCTTGGCGGTGATAAATTGAATACAAAGGCCAGTGTAAACAGATGAGTCTAACACGCGAGACTGTCGGTGGGATGTTCTTCACTGTAATTATTCGTATACAAAATGCAATTATTATTGACACTTGTGGACAAAGCCGTTGCACGCACTGCATTGTGGTTTCGCATTTGGATTTTGGCAAAATGGCGGGGAGATTGCCAAATGGGGAAAACTTCTAGTATAGCTGGCATGTAACTGTTGAGCTTACGATATTCACTGGCACAGCGAACTCAGTGTTTGTGTCACATTGGTAGGTTTAATGTGAGCTTTACCCCACCATATTAGTGAATCATAAGTGTTTTCCAGCCAACATGCAATAAAATTTCACCTAAAATTCTCTTCGATATCTCCTTTGATCACACGTGCGCACTTGGGTGTAAAATTTGACCCCGAATAGAGGAGTGGAAATGAGACGGTTGGGTGGCTCTCAGGCGAGAACTGAACAGGTCGGCGGACGTACATGTGGAGCTGAGAAGAAAACTCTGGGATGGCATCGGCCTACACCCTCTGTGTTGTTTGGTAGCTATACCCACTTGTTTTACTCTGCCACTGAGATTGCTTCATATATAAGTGTATATAATATACTGTTTGTGTATACCTCTATGACTGTAATATAAATTTGTACATTTGCGCACGTCCAAATTTTTTTTATTATTTATTTTGTATATACTTGCCATGTGTGGACACTGTTGGTGACTAAGTTGTAAATATAGTGCAGTGTGGAGAATATTCCGCAGTTGTAAATTTTGCTGTGATTTAAATAGTGGTAGATATTGCTTAGTGTAGGGTTATAGTTCCTATACCTTTGGTATAGGGGTAGGATTGTATGCAGTACAAATCCTGTACGTGCACTGTCTACTCTGCATTACTAACCCGAGCGCCTTTTGTCTTGTCCCGGCCCGGAGCGGCTCCCGGGCAACACCCACTTGTGCTTTAACAGTCTTACGTAATAACACACCTGTCCTATACACCCTAGATATTATATTTAGAATAACTGACCATGGACGCCGCCGAAGGGGGTGAGGATTCCATGGAATTCTCAGAGGTCCGTTCCAGTAATGAACGCGTGCGCGATTTATCCTTGGATCGGGCGTCCTCTGAGGGGAAGAAACCTAGACAAGTAAACACCAGGTCAAATTCAGGCAATCACAGTGTGGTTATATGCTCTATGGGTGGCCTGCCCATTACAGCGTGGAAAAACATAAAATTTGGACAAGCGATACAGCAAGCTATGGGTAACATCAAACAGGTGAAAAGGCAGGGTTCTAAAGAGCTATTAATTATATGTACGGGACCAGCCCAAGTTAAAAAGGCTTTGGCATTAACCTCTATTAGGGACGTGATGTGCAATGTAAACAACAGTTATATGCTAACCAAGCACGGGGTGTTATTCATGGGGTAGGAGATGAGCTTAAAGAAGAAGATGTATTGGCTGCTTTGAAGAAAAACAAATGTTATAAAGTGGAAAGGCTATATAAGGGGAGGGAGAAAATGAAAACAAAATGCATGCTGTTGCATTTCGATCTCGAGGACATTCCTACTGAAATTTGTTTAGGTTATGAAATGTTTGAAGTCAAACCGTACGTTACTCCGGTATTACGCTGCCACAAGTGCCAGGGCTACGGCCATATATCGTCTTTATGCAGTGGAAAGCAGTGTTGTCCTCGTTGTGCAGGAGAACATGAGTTTGAGCATTGTAGAAATGTGGATAGACCTAAGTGCATTAACTGCGGCTCCGTCGGCCATTCATCTGCCTACCTGGGCTGTCCATATCGCAAGCAGGTTAGTAAAGCCCAGTGTATTAAGGTAACGCAGAAAGTTTCGTTTGCCGAAGCTCTTAAGAATGTTCGTGAAGAGAACAGTCGACTTTATCCTGAAAGTCCTGCAGATAGGGCTTTACTTGAAGGCTCTGAATATTCACCATCTATGTGTAATTGTACACCACCTGAGGATAACAGTACACAACCTACGTATAACAGTACACAACCTCGACCAGACGTTCATCCTGTGAAACCCACCTCACAATTTAAGCGAGTTAAGCCCGTAATGAAATCTGCATGTACCCAAACCATGTCGGATTCATGTAATCAAACCGAAGATTTGTCTTTGTCTACGGGAACTAAAATCATAGCCCTGTTCACTGAAGTAATGCTCAAAGCTTTTTAGCTTAGAGAAGCTGATCAGTTTATAGCTGAAGTCTTCCATATCGCCCAGTCACGGCTCGGGCCTGAACATGTCAACTTTACCCGTCTCAAGTCCGTACTCTCTAGTCTAGTTTCTGCTGAGGTTTCGTAATGTTTATGTATTCTAACCTTTATTGCTTCACTGCTTCGCTTTTTTCGGCAATAATGGCGTTTAATTTGCTTCATCAGAATATTCGGGGTAACGGTACCCACGGCCAGGAGTTTAAGTTCTATCTCTCTAATGTAAATCCTGAACCGCATGTTGTCTGCTTACAAGAAACCTTTTTAAAGCAGCATCTTGATTATACATATCCTGGATATTTTATTAACAGATTAGATAGGGAAACGAGAGGCGGCGGCTTGGCTATGTTCTTAAAACATGGACTTTCCCTTTCCGAGGTTAGATTGCCTTGGTTTACCAGCATAGAAGCCCAGTGTTTCAATATAGCTAGAACTAACGGTCCATCCGTTAGTGTTATAAACGTTTACAACCCGTCGAACCGTCTGGATCGTTCCGACTTTAACTCCCTTATATCATCTCTGAATAACTCCTACATTTTATGCGGGGATTTTAATGCCTACAGTCCGTTGTGGGGCAGTGCAACTGTTAACCAAAATGGGCGGGTACTTGAAGAATTTATTGATCAATATGGTGCATGTATTCTTAATGATGGTTCAGGCACCCGAGTTAATCCCCACTCCGGTAATTTCTCGCATCTTGATCTTACTCTGTGTTCCCCTGACCTAAGCCTGTCTTTTGATTGGTCCGTGGATAATATCTCACCGTGTGGGAGTGATCACCTACCCGTCCATGTATCCTGGGATTTCAATCCTTATGTAAACTCAGTGGGTCACTCTCCCAGATGGAGCATTAAAAGAGCAAACTGGGGGCTTTACCAAAAGGAATGCAGGAAATCCTTTAATTGTGAGATTTTCGATGACAATGTGGATGTATTTTCTGACAACATTGTGGACGCCATTAACGCTGCCGCCACCAAGACAATACCTAAATCTTCTGGTGATATGAAATATAAAATGCCAGTTCCGTGGTGGAATACCGAATGCTCCGCTGCCATTAGGGAACGTAAACGTCTCAAGAATCGAGCACGTCGTACACCACATTAGGATGATATTATATTATACAAGAGGGCCGAGGCTGTAGCTCAACGAACAATCAAACGAGCTCAGAAAGATCACTGGCGGCAATTTTGTAGTAATTTATCCGAGAATACACCAATCAAAAACGTTTGGACTCAGATTAAGTCCATTAATGGCAAGGAGAAATCTAAAGCTATTCCCACCATTGTTCATAACGATTCTGAATATGTCACCAATTCAGATAAATGTAACATTTTAGCTGACAGCTTTTCCTATGTCTCCAGCTGGAGGAATCATTGCCCTGAATTTATCTCTCATAAGGAAGAAATGGAGAAATCTCATTCTTTTGAAAATATTGCATTTGATGAAATGCCCATCAATGATGATTTTTCTTTAACAGAGTTAAAGCAAGCTCTTTCAGTATCCACTGACTCGTCACCTGGAGAGGATTTGGTAACTTACTTTATGTTGTGTAACTTGCCTGAACAGGGCCTTACGGTGTTATTAATGTTATACAATACGGTATGGACCGAAATGAAACTCCCCTTTAAGTGGAAAAGTGCTATCGTCATACCGGTGCCTAAACCCGGCAAGGACCTAACTGCCCCTTCATCGTACAGGCCCATCGCGCTTACTGCCACTTTGTGTAAAGTTATGGAAAGGATGATTAATGCTCGTTTGGTGTGGTTTTTAAACAAACACACTATTTTCAGTCCAGTTCAAAGCGGTTTTAGAAACAAACGCTCTACAACCGACCATATCATCACTTTAGAATCTTCTATTAGAAACGCCCTGTGTAATAAGTGTGGCAAACTGGCGTCCTTATGAAAATTGAGAAACATGGGAATTAGCGGAAAAAATGCTGGGGTGGGTGAAAAAACTTCCTTTCGGGCCGTTTTATTAAGTAAGAGTCGGTCGAGGCTACTCTCGACCAGTACCTGTCGAGAATGGGGTGCCCAGGGTAGTGTTTCATCTCCTACTCTTTTTAATATTGCAATAATTGACCTACCGGACGCATTGTCACCAAAACTGACATGCACATTACTTGCGGACGACAAAGCTGTATGGTATGGTTCCAGGAGTCTTAAACTCTGCACCAAGTACATTCAACAGGGCTTGGAAATGGAGCTTAACATGGGGCTTTAAGTTTTCATCAGTTAAAACCGAGGCTGTCATCTTTACACGAAAAGCTATCAAGCAGGCACCTGTTTCTCTTAATAATTCTCCCGTGAGAATATCCTCGTCTTTCCCGTATCTTGGCGTGATATTTGATAGGCGCCTTACCCGGTCTAATCACGTAGATTATACGATTAGTAGATGCAAGAAAGTTCTTAACCTGATGAGATGTGTTTCCGGGCGAACCTGGGGAGCCGACGGGCAATGTCTTTTGCTGCTCTACCGGTCCTCAATTAGGTCTAGGCTTGACTACGGCTGCGAAGCCTATGATTCAGCGTGTGCCAGCCTCAAAGCTAAACTTGACTCTATCCAGTGGGCAGCACTACGTATTTGTACTGGAGGCTTATGCTCCACTCCTCTCAGCGTATTGCAAGTCTTCTGTAATGAGTGGCCGTTACACTTACGTCGTTGGTTGCGTGTCCTAAAGTTTACTTCCAGGCTAAAGTCTGCCATTAATAATTCGACAACGTCTATACTTAAACCCTCATATTATGATCAGGTATATAGTAAAGACAGTAAGAAAGCCTTGCCATTTAATTTACGGTCGAACGAAATTTCAGGCCAGTTATATTTCTATTCAGCCTGGTTGTGTTCCTCATTTTCCTCCCTGGAAGTTATGGAACCCATTTATCTCTGTGGAACTACATTCTAAAGTCAAAAAGACGGATAACAGTAATGTATCGTTGTTATGTGTAAAGGACCATATTAAATCAAACTGGAACGAGTACTTACAAGTATTTACCGACGCTTCCAAATGCCCCGACACTAACAAAGTGGGCGCATCAGTGTGTATTCCAGAAATGAGGTATGAAAAATCTTTCCGCTTGTCAGGTTATGTTTCCGTGTTCACGGCAGAGCTTACCGCAATCTTGAGTGCTCTTAACTATCTACTCGAGTTAAGACCGATTAGGGCTGTTATTTTCACAGACTCCTTGAGTTCTTTACAGGCACTTGGCAACTTTATTTGGAATAAGTCGGCAGCGCTTGTGTATGAAATACTGTATATCTGTACTATATTGGGCTATCAAGGTGTATCTGTGGCGTTTGAATGGGTGCTGGCCCACATTGGTGTTGACGGAAATGAGTTGACCGACAAACTGGCCAAAAAGGCCCTTGATCTACCCAATATATCCCACACCATCCCGTTGTCTGTACAAGAAGCTATTAGTTATGTCAAACCGAAATTTATACCAGTATGGCAAAATGAATGGGATAACTCTGTTACAGGAAGATTTTTTTACTCTCACAAACCTCAAATCTCTGTAAGCTACAATCTCTCTCTCAACTGTCGCTGTGACGAAATACTCGTATTTAGACTCTTGTCTGGTCACATTAAAACAAACAGCTATTTGCATAAAATCAATCTCCATGACACGGGTCATTGTGAGGAATGTTTTGTAGAAGATACTGTTGCGCATGTTCTTTTTCGTTGTAGACGTCATATTGACGCCAGGCGCGTATTTTACGCAGAATTAACTCGTGTGGGTGTTAGGAACCCGTCAGAAGACACGGTTTTAAAACCGGTGAGAAATCACAAGAAAGTTTTTCAAGCTGTTGCCAATTTTCTCACTCGCTGCTACAGATTCCAACACCTAAAATGTGTACTTAACGGTGTACCCAAGCATGTCTTGAAATGTTATCTATCGTTGTTTAAACATGCGTAATTTGTCAAGGGTCAAAGCCTAGCATTTTCTGTGGACTCAATGTGTTAACATTCCCCCTCTTTACTGTCCACGCGTGTATCCTTATACCATCGGTGTTCTTTACGACAGCTGTGTAAAGACTTAGTTCTCTTGGGAAAATAATTTATTCAGCGTTCCGTTATTGGCGTGCATCATTCAACTTGGATGGGGAAACGCCATTAAAAATTAATCCCCCCTCCCCGAGGGGTGGAGATAATTCTGCCACATTGAATTTATAGGTTGTTGATACATTTATATTTTTGCATGGCTATTTTGCACCTCGTTAAAAATATCAGAATTTTATTGGGTAGAAATGGAAACTTCTGGCCCAGTCTTGTCATTCACCTTCCTGGAGGTTAGGAACTACCATGGAGATAAAATGTCATGGAAACACATCCAGCAACATTAGCTAAAAATGGTGGTCATGCTCGGTTGACTTTTTGATATGTTCAAGAGAAAGTGCATGATTTCACGCCAGCTGCTAACGGTGCCGTTGGTCCGACAGACCCGGCTGTCCGAGATGGCCAGTATGTACCGAAAAATCTCGCATTTCAGCTGCGTTAGTTTGTGAGCCCCCATCCTGTCTCGTCCCTGACTCCTGACATGCCGAATCATCTATAGGCCTAAGTCATATGCGGGAAAGTTTGTAATTAAATTGCCAAAGGTCTGTGTTTTATGCACTCCGGTATCCTCTACCCAGAAAAACTAACAAAACAAAAAACAACAACAACAAAAAAAAAAAAAACAAACAAAAAAACAACAACATGTATATGTGAAAATTTAGTTTATCGGATAATACGTTCTTAAAATAAGAATAGTTAAATCACTTCAATTGTTTCCTGTATCAGTTTCTCAAGCGTGGACATTTAATTATTTTGTTAATTGTTATATACTAGTATATGTGGACGGTAGGCGCCTCCTTTCGACACCATATATATTTCCCTTTATTGCCGTCGAGTGTTGTTTACGAGTAACATCCCCCGTACCAATCCAATACAGATATGTCTATATACAGTATTAAAACTATAAACTTCACTGTGTTATAAAACCTTTTCTACAGGTGATTTCTCCAAGTTCTAATTAAAGTGGAAACAAGATAATATTGGTAAGGTAGGAAACTGAACTACTAGCAACTGTTAATGACACACCCTGTAGATGAGAAGTGAGGTTGGTGGGACAGTCATATATAGTCCGACACAAATTACTCACTTCGACCAGTTCAAGAAAATTGATTTAAACTACTGGGCCCAGTTGTTCTAAAGTGTATTAGAATTTAAACCGGGTATTAAATTTGGTTCAGACTAAAATGGCGTTTAATTTTTATTAAGTCTAGCGATTACTAATTACCCCTCCTGCATGAGAAACTGTGGTTTTACCTCTCGTGTATGGCTTTTTAAATTTATTTTGATTGGTGTTTTACGCCGTACTCAAGAATATTTAATGTATACGACGGTGCCCAGTTCGGAGGAAACCCACGACCATCCGCAGATGACTTCCCACGTATGGTCGAGGGGATGGTCAATTACTCCTCCGGTATGAGGAAATGCTGGTAATCATACAATTGCCGTAGACAATGTGTGGTTGATTTACTTATCCTGCAGGAAGATGTGTGGTTAATTACCATTCCTGTAAGAGAATGTATGGCAATTACCCCTTGTTATGTATGGAAAAGTGTGGTTGATGGGACGGCCAGTTCAAAGATTGTTCATTTTTATCAGTGTCTAGCGCTTAATAATTACCCTTCCTAGAGGAGAAAATGTGGTTAGTTATCTCTGATGTATGATTTTTAAAAATTTATATTGGTTGGTGTTTCTACGCCGTTCTTAAGAATATTTTTTATTGATACGATGGTGCTCAGCCCGTCGGAAACCCACGACCATCCGCAGATTTCTTCTTACGTATGGCCGGAGAGGAAGCCAGCATGAGATGGTCTTGAACTCATATCGACCGCATTAGTGAGACGCTCTTGGGTTATTTCGCCGCGCTGGCAAGCTAATCATATGTGTGCGGTTACTGACGTACCTGTTGTGTATGAGTAAGTGTGGTGAATTACTCCTTCTGTATGAGAAAGTGTCGTGAATTATTTATTTTATCCGTGTCTATAGTGCTTGTTAATTACCTTTTCCGAATGAGATTTGATTTGATTTGATTTGATTTTATTGGTGTTTTACGCCATACTCAAAAATATTTCACTTATACGGCGGCCGACACCATTATGGTGGGAGGAAACCGGGCAGAGCCGGCTCCCGAATGAGCAAATGGTCGCCATGATAGGGCAGCCAATGCAGCCTTGCACTAAGTAGTCCAGTTACCGTGTCTTCAAGTCTTACTCCCTTTGTACGAGAGAGAACAGGCGAATTAAACAGCCACAAGTAGGCCTATCATAAGGATCGAAACTTTGACCAGGCCTACATCTACATACAGATGCGAATAGCCGTATATGCTCACTCACCTTTGACCAGAACCACCTTAACCCCTTTGTTCTGTTCCAGGTTACTTTTGGCCACATTGGCGTGTTCGTCATGTGTAGCATACCCTAAGATGAACTTGCGAAAACCGAGTAGCACGAGCTCCTGGGCTGTGCCCAGCCCGATTCCAGTGGTGCCGCCGGTAAGGAGAATCGCTCCGTGGTCAGTCAGCCCGTTGGTGGGGGAATCTGATGGCTCATGTTGACCATCCATTCTCATTGAACGACGTTATACTGATGTCCGCAGGTGCTACTACCTGCTTTCTACGTTCACTTCGTTAGTTTACTGTACTACGGAGGATGCCTCTTGGACCATGGCAAAAGTACGCATTTTAAGTTTGTCAAAATATGCCAAAACTGATTACATTATAACGTTTATGTTTTAGTTTTGAAAATAAACGTTAACCAAAATGAAACTCTGTCAGCATCTGGAAATATATACATAAAAGTTTGTTTAGAAATATTTTTTTGGTTTACGTCGATCTTCATACTGTAAATTAAAATCTCACTGCCTCGTCTGAAGGAAAAATTGCCATTTTTGATTTCGATTTTTGGTTTGTTATTACTAAGCATCGATCTCGGAGAAGAAAATATAAAGTTGATGCCAAAACCAGATGAAAACAGGGCGAAATCTTTTGGCTTTTATTGTTTTATTTTTTTAAAATTTTTTTTTTAGGAGTTTTTTTTTAGGTTTTTTGTTTCAGGAGAAAAGGACATTTAAAAATATTTGGTATGGTGGGTATTTCGGACCACAATTTGGTGTATATTCTTTTTTGATTTTTTTTTTTTGATTTGTGTTTTATGCCGTACTCAAGAATATTTCACTTATACGACGGCTTCCAGCATTATGGTGGGTGGAAAGCGGGCACAGCCCGGGGGAAACCCACGACCATCCGCAGGTTGCTGTCAGACCTTCCCACTTACGGCCGGAGAGGAAGGCAGCATGAGCTGGACTTGAACTTACAGCGACGGCATTGGTGAGAGGCTCCTGGGTCATTACGCTGCGCTAGCGCGCTAACCGACTGAGCCACGGAGGCCCCTATATTCTTTTTGGATGACAATGGTCTAAATAAGGATGTGATGCATGTCCAATAAATTTGAATGTAAATTTGTTGTCTATGAATATTATCAAAATCCAGGTTGAACACATTCCTTAGCTGAAAAGACCAAATTCTAGTGCAAATATATTCATTAAGCAGTAAAAATCGCCCCCCTGCCCCCCCCCCCCAAAAAGTTGACCACATTTACCACTAATTTTTCGACTCTTTCATCTGAACTTTTTGTTTTCTCCACCTTTAACATTGCGCAGATATTTTGATCTCTCGACCTGTTCCCTGGGAATTATACTGGCCGTGTCTTTTATTCAAGCGTAACCAAGGTAGTTGCGGAGTGGGTTAGCTCTTATTGAGCATCGTTGTTGTCAGAGTTATGGAGCCAAACAGCCACAAATGCATGTGGGGTTGATGGCAAGGAACGTTTACCGCTGTTCACACGCACATTAAATCTTCCCTAGCAGAGCTAAGATTTAATGTGTCAAATATGTACAAGTTCCAAAAGATGTCTTCAGTTGGGAGAGTTACGGAGAGAAACTGTCCCAGATGTATCGGATTAATGGCAAGGAACATTTACCGCTGCTTACACGCACATTAAATCTTCCGTGGCAGAGCTGAGATTTAACCCTGTCAAATATGTACAAGTTCCACAAAATAACTTCAGTTGATATCGAACGCTGTTGGGAGAGTTACGGAGAGAAACAGTCCCGAATGTGTCGGATTGAAGGCGGAGAACATTTACCGCTGTTCACACGCACATTAAGCCTTCCCTAGCATCGACCAACTTCAACCGTGTGGTCCCTGTGTTACTAACCTGTTAGGGTGCATGGCATTCAGGCACGTCTGCTAGTGAAAACGAATCGCATTTCCCGAGCCTATATCATAACAGTGAGTTATCAAGATGATGGCCGCAGTACTGTAGACCCTCAAAAATGGTTCTGTCAGTTTGTGTCATTGGCATACTATTTTTGGTGAGGCCAACGTAAGAACAGGTTAGTTAATTTGTAGGAACATGCGGATGACATCAATTTATTTTATAGGGAAGATTCAGTGTGACTGTGAACGCCCGTTTCGGGAGGCGGTAGATCCAAGGTCAATTCTGAGTCGATTCACACCTATTTATTTATTTATTTGATTGATATTTTACACCGTAGTCTAGAATATTTCACTTATACGACGGCGGCCAGCATTATGGTGGGAGGAAACCGGGCCGAGCCCAGGGGGATCCCACGGCCATCCGCAGGTTGCTGGAGAGACGAGTCACACCTAAGACCTTAAAAGAGAAAGTTGTAACTTCTTCGCTTGGCAGTTCAGCATGAAGGGGATAGTGCAACGACTGGTTGACCAGTATCAGTATAATAGCTCGGGCGGGGCTGCTTACCTGCTTTCGGTAAAGCGTCTCAGTGAAACAGCACTAGATAAAAGAGCGGTGGAAATCGATTAAATTACATGCACTCTAAGGATTCATTCGTTGGACTCAAAAATTGTTGAGGACGAGGTTAAACTCCAAGCACTCACTCACACACTCACTCACTATTCACCGTCAGTACGACACACTTTTGGACTGTTTCTCTCCGTAACTCGGAACCGCGTAGCTCGATAAGAGGTACCCCACTCCGCAACTCGTAACCAATGCTGCAAGAATCAACCCACGAAACCCTATCTTAACTGTCACCCAATAAGCGTCGATTCGTATCCCTGTAAGGATTATATACCTGAGTAAAAATATCAGAGTTTCTATCACCGAACTGACAAATAGCTAACACAAATAAACCTTAACTGATTGGTTTGATACTTCTGTTGTCAGGAAATTCCCCAAAATATGGGATTGTTTGCCCGAGAGGGGTATAACAATATGTTCTTAATCTGGGTGTTTAACTAATTTATTTATTGATTTGATTGGTGTATTATTTGATGCATATGCTGCCCTGACATCCGCCGGACATCCTCCATCATGGGACACCGCCTTTAAGCCAGTCCGTAGAGGCTTTTCTCCCCCACAAATGTCGCATAGGCATCGGCCTTCACACCGAGTCACACAAACATAAGTCCCCCATCGACTGGTAGAAACGCACCGGTGATAAAACGCGCTTTTGGGGAGACGAGAAATGCCAGTGCTGCTCCGACATCCTCCGGTTGGATGACTTCCTTCATGAGACACCGTCTTTCGGCAAGTTCCGTGGGATCTATTGTCTTCCACGCCTTAGTCTTTGTAATACCCGGGATCACCACATTGCACGTGATACGTTTGGGGGCCAATACGAGTGCGTAGTGCCGGGTCAAGTACTCAAGCGCCGCCTTTCCGCAACCAGCCATTAGGTAGAAGGGTCTAGGTGAGGACATTAGGTTGACCCCAGGGCTGGAAAGTACTACGATCCGACCCCCGTGTGGTGACTTCTCCATATAAGGCACTCCTCGCTCCACCAGCCGCCAAAAGGCCTTCGGGTACAGTTTTGTGAAGGCGTCAAACGTTTTCTCTGGGTCTTCATCATTTATGGGTGGCATAACGCCAGCTGTGTGGAGAATAGCGTACAAGGAGCCACCGAAGTCCTCGTCGACGACCTTGAAAATCTCCTCCACCGTCCTCTTTTCGGACACATCGCCTGAGAAAAGCAAAAATATCTGCTAATTTTCAATTGAACTGTTTCGCATTAAGATGTATCAGTAGTGTTAGACCTTGTCTTGGATTTGATTTGGCTTGGTTGTGGAACGCCGTACTTCGGACTTGCTAGACTAGTGGTAACATTAATTCGAGTGCAAAAGGCAGAAGTTGCAGCGAGAAACGAGATGCAACATGTCGTAATCCCGAAAAGGGATATTTCTTCAAGGCTGTCACTGATAGTTGTACACTCTTTGTGAGCTCAAGCGGACAAGCTCGCATTTTGGCGTTTCCTAGCTTTTCTTCCAATGGCAGGAGATCGCAGAACGGTTATTTAGAGTAGCGGGATATCTTGCCTTCCATGCGTATTATAGTGCAGCCGTGGAGAGACAGGATATTTATTTATTTATTTATTTGATTGGTGTTTTACGCCGTACTCTAAGAATATTTCACTATACGACGGCGGCCAGCATTATGGTAGGAGGGAAACCGGGCACAGCCCGGGGGAAACCCACGACATCCGCAGTTTGCTGTCAGACCTTCAACTTACGGCCGGAGAGAATGCCAGCATCAGCTGGACTTGAACTCACAGCGACCGCATTGGTGAGAGGCTTCTGGGTCATTACTTTGCGCTAGCGGGCTAAGCGACTGAGCCACGGAGGCCCCAGACAGGGTATTAAAAGCTTAGGTGTCGAATTTTTTTTTTCCCATGGAGGTTAAGATCAGTTCTTTGAAGCATGTAAATCAGCATTGATGGCCAGTACAGATCAGGCAACAATACGAGATTGTCAGTGTAATCTTTCTTCGCGGTAGTAACTCGAATACAAAACCAGTGAAAATAGATAAGTCTAACATTCGAGACTGTCGGTGGGATTGTTCTTGGGTGTAATTACTCGAATACAAAATGCAATTATTATTGACAGCTGTGGACAAAGCCGTCGCACGCACTGCATTGTGGTTTCGCATTTGGATTTGGGGAAAATGGCGAGGAGATTCCCAAATGGGGAAAACTTCTGGTATATCTGGCATGTAAACTGTTGAGCTTACCTATGCGATATTCACTTGCACAGCGGAAACTCAGTGTTCAACGTGAACTTTACCTTACCATATTAGTGAATCTTAAGTGTTTTCCAGCAAATATGCAATAGAAGTTCACCTAAAATTTTCTTCGACATCTCCTTTGATCCACACGTGCGCACTTGGGTGCAAAATTTGGCCCGGATTGAGAGTTGACATTGACTTTATAGGTTGTTTATACATTATATTTTTGCATGGCTACTTTGCACCTCGTTAAAAATATCAGAATTTTATTGGGTAGAAATGGAAACTTCTGGCCCAGTCTTGTCACTCACCTTCCTGGAGGTTAGGAACTACCATGGTGATAAAATGTCATAGGAAACACATCCAGCAACATTAGCTAAAATGGTGGTCATGCTCGGTTGACTTTTTGATATGTTCAAGAGAAAGTGCATGATTTCACGCCAGCTGCTAACGGCGCCGTTGGGCCGACAGACCCGGCTGTCCGAGATGGCCAGTATGTACCGAAAAATCTCGCATTTCAGCTGCGTTAGTTTGTGTGAACCCCCTCCTTTCTCGTCCCTGACTCCTGACATGCCGACTCATCTATAGGCCTAAGTCATATGCGGGAAAGTTTGTAAGTAACTTGTTAAAGGTCTGTGTTTTATGCACTCCGGTATCCTCTACCCAGAAAACTGACAAAACAAAAAACAAACAACAAAAAAAGACAAAAAAAAAACACCTATAGGTGAAAATTTAGTTTATCGGATAATACGTTCTTTAAATAAGAATAGTTAAATCATTTCAATCGTTTCCTGTATCAGTTTCTCAAGCGTGACATTTAATATTATATACTAGAATATGTGGACGGTATGCGCCTCCTTTCGACACCATATATATTTCCGTGTATTGCCCGTCGAGAGCTGTTTACGAGTAACATCACCCCGTACCAGTCCCAATACAGATATGTCTATATACAGTATTAAAACTATAAACTTCACTGTGTTATAAAACCTTTTCTGCAGGTGACCTCTCCAAGTTCTAATTAAAGTAGAAACAAGATAATATTGGTAAGGTAGGAAACTGAACTACTAGCAACTGTTAATGACACACCCTGTAGATGAGAAGTGAGGTTGGTGGACAGTCATATATAGTCCGATACAAATTGCTCACTTCGACCAGTTCAAGAAAATTGATTTAAACTCCTGGGCCCAGTTGTTCAAAAGTGTATTAGAATTTAAACGGGGTATTAAATTGGTTCATACTAAAATGGCGTTTACTTTATATTAGGTCTAGCGCTTACTAATTACCCCTCCTGCATGAGAAAATGTGGTTTTACCTCTCATGTATGACTTTTAAATTTATTTTGATTGGTGTTTTACGCCGTACTCAAGAATATTTAATGTATACGACGGTGCCCAGTTCGGAGGAGACCCACGACCATCCGCAGATGACTTCCCACGTATGATCGGAGAGGATGGTCAATTACTCCTCCGGTATGAGGAAATGCTGGTAATCATACAATTGCCGTAGAAAATGTGTGGCTAATTTACTTATCCTGCAGGAAGATGTGTGGTCAATTACCATTCCTGTAAGAGAATGTATGGCAATTACCCCTTGTCATGTATGGAAAAGTGTGGTTGATGGGACGGCCAGTTCAAAGATTGTTCATTTTTATCAGTGTCTAGCGCTTAATAATTACCCTTCCTAGAGGAGAAAATGTGGTTAGTTATCTCTGATGTATGATTTTTAAAAATTTATATTGGTTGGTGTTTCTGCGCCGTTCTTAAGAATATTTTATTGATACAATGGTGCTCAGCCCGTCGGAAACCCACGACCATCCGCAGATTACTTCCCACGTATGACCGGAGAGAAAGCCAGCATGAGCTGGACTTGAGCTCATATCGACCGCATTAGTGAGACGCTCTTGGGTTATTTCGCCGCGCTGGCAAGCTAATCATATATGTGCGGTTACTGACGTACCTCTTGTGTATGAGAAAGTGTGGTGAATTACACCTTCTGTATGAGAAAGTGTGGTGAATTATACCTTACTTATTTTATCCGTGTCTATAGTGCTTGTTAATTACCTTTCCCGAATGAGACTTGATTTGATTTGATTTAATGTGATTACTTGACACTTACTCAAAAATATTTCACTTATACGACGGCCGACAACATTATGGTGGGAGGAAACCGGGCAGAGCCGGCTCCCGAATGAGAAAATGTGGTCGCCATGATAGGGCAGCCAATGCAGCCTTGTACTAAGTAGTCCAGTTACCGTGTCTTCAAGTCTTACTCCCTCTGTACGAGAGAGAACAGACGAATGAAAGAGCCACCACAGGCCTATCATAAGGATCGAAAATTTGACCAGGCCTACATCTACATACAGATAGCGAATAGCCGTATATGCTCACTCACCTTTGACCAGAACCACCTTAACCCCTTTGTTCTGTTCCAGGTTACTTTTGGCCACATTGACGTGTTTCGTCATGTGTAGCATACCCTAAGATGAACTTGCGAAAACCGAGTAGCACGAGCTCCTGGGCTGTGCCCAGCCCGATTCCAGGTGGTGCCGCCGGTAAGGAGAATCGCTCCGTGGTCAGTCAGCCCGTTGGTGGGGGGATCTGATGGCTCATGTTGACCATCCATTCTCACTGAACAACGTTATACTGATGTCCGCACTTGGTGACAGCAAAGGCCTTGTCTGTGCCTCTTCAGACTCGTAAGAACGATCTTAAACCTGTGTTGCGATACGGCGGAGAGACAGACCCACCTATGCCTGGTAAGAAGGTTTATGCACCGGGGTCAGAGGACGACTGTCGAATATCACTTAGTCATTTCACCTGATTAAATGGGGTTCAGCAATGCTCTGCGTTCTGCGTGTTATCTCGTTGTGTGACCTGTTATCAAAGTGGAAAAAACGCAGTGGGTTTCTTTCACAATGCTGCCGCCGTTCTATAAGTGAAATATTCTTGAGCACGACTTGAAACACCTCTGGAATACATGAATAAATAATTAAATAAATCAACCTTTTACGGCTGTAAAGCTCAGTGACAAGCACCGATTCCACAAACCCAGGTGTGACATTTTCCTACATTGGTCTTGAGGTCACATTTCTAAAGTTGTGAGATTTTTAGTTGATAGGGCCAAAAATAATCTTCAAAATCATATCTATTGATGGAACCAAGGCCTCTAGTGTCTGACTATTTAAAAACATTGTGTCTCCAATCATAATGAAATGAAAAACAAACAAAACTGTCTCAAAAACTACCGGTAACATAAAATGCACGAAATTTGATTGTGTATAACCGCCAATTAACAGTGCGTGCTATAACACAGCCACACTGGTTTGTTTTTCTTACAGGGAAGAAATACTAGCCATGCGCACTCGAAATCTCCCTTTGGCTACACAGGCGCAGTTGGGTACTAAATTTGCTCCCAATCTGAAGAGTGAAGATAATACTGCCACACTGACTTTATAGGCTGTTGATACATTTTACATTTTTGCATTGCTATATTGCACCACGTTACAATATATGAGAATTTTATTTTATTTGACAGAAATGATAACTTTGTGCCCAGTGTTGCCACCCACCTTTCTGAAGGCTAGGCCCTACGATGGGCCTAAAATTGCTATGGTTATACATCCAGCAACATCAACTTAAAATGGTGGTCACGCTCGGTTGACCTTTTGATATGTTGAAGAGAAAGGTTGAAGTTGCATGGGGCGATATGGCATGGTAACAGGCAAAAGTTAGCGGATATATATTTCTGGGGTTTAAGTTGACAAATTTACTTGATAAAGAGTATAGGAAAATCGATATGGCAGTAAACTCTTAATAGAGTCCTGTTCACAATTTCTCACTTGAAATACATGCAGATCACTCCTCTCTCACTATTGCTTTGGTGATAATACGTGGTTGACGACGCATGCGTGGCCGTATGTCTAACAGAGTCTAATATTCGTTGAAGACCACTTAACTTGAACCAAGGTCAATGAGCGGACTCGGCATTGCAGGCATTTCGCGAATCCACGGAGGCTGAGACAAGAGATGGTTAGCGTTTTCGCACTTCTAACGCGTGATTTTACGCTAGCTGCTAACGGCGCCGTTGGGCTGACAGACCCGTCTATCCGAGATGTGCCTCAAATATCGTAAAATCTCGCATTTCAGCTGCGTTAGTTTGTGTGAGCCCCCATTATGTCTCGTCCTTGACTCCTGACATGCCGACTCATCTATAGGCCTAAGGCATATGCGGGAAAGTTTGTAAGGTAACTTGCCAAAGGTCTGTGTTTTATGCACTCCGGTATCCTATACCCAGAAAAAACTAACAAAAAAAGTATATGTTAAAATTTTAAAATGTTAATAAAATGTTTATTCTCAGATCACTTCAATTGTTCTCTGTATTAATTTCTAGCGCGTGACATGTTAACTATTATCTACAGGTGGACGGTATGCGCCTCCTTTCGACACCATATATATTTCCGTATATTGGCGTAGATAGCTGCTTATGAGTAACATCCCCCGTACCAATCCAATACACATGAATCTATATACAGTATTAAAACTTTATTATTTATACATCAGTGAAATCCCAGTATTTCCATCACTGATACAAATGATATCTCCACTAGTTAGATATAACTTTTGTTATTACATTTTGCTATTACACTGCTGGAGACCGTGAAATCTTCGTGGACCGCATATCCGCGTAAGATATAGTTCGCCAAAAAAAGACGTAGAATTTCTTCATGTGCTTAATTTACGTAAACTCCTATATTGCATTATCTTTAGGCACCTTTGTAGAATGTATAATTACTTACAGACAGCGTTTAAAACTGCGAAAACGTTTTGTGAGCACGGACGTGAACGAAATTGCATATGAAAGGGATCAGAAATACGACGAAGATGGCATATTGCTTATTTTTTTCGCGGATGCAACAGATAAACTTATACGCATTAATATACATGTAGAGAAAATATCAGAATTTAAATAATAAATAGAATATTGCAGTGTAGGTTGAATACCATAAATATTGTTCGAGTGAGAGGTGGAAATGATAACCCAGGAGACGCGAAGCTTTCACCTTCACTGAGCAATATCCCATATATAAACGACCATCCGTCGATTACATCCGCGTACGACTGGAGAGGAAGCCAGCATGAGCTGGACTTGAACTCAGAGCGACTGCATTGTTGAGAGGCTCTTAGGTTATTACGCCCGCGCTGGCAAGCTAATCATATGTGTGCGGTTACTGACGTACCTCTTGTGTACAAAAAAGTGTGGTGAATTACACCTTCTGTATGATAAAGTGTGGTGAATTATACCTTACTTCCTCTTATCCGTGTCTATAGTGCTTGTTAATTACCTTTCCCAAATGAGACTTGATTTGATTTGATTTGATGTGATTGGTGTTTTACGCCATACTCAAAAATATTTCACTTATACGACGGCCGACAACATTATGGTGGGGAGAAGCCGGGCAGAACCGGCTCCCGAATGAGAAATTGTGGTCGCCATGATAGGGCAGCCAATGCAGCCTTGTAATAAGTAGTCCAGTTACCGTGTCCTTCAAGTCTTACTCCCTCTGTACGAGAGAGAACAGACGAATGAAACAGCCACAAGTAGGCCTATTATCAGGATCGAAACTTTGACCAGGCCTACATCTACAGACAGATAGCGAATAGCCGTATATGCTCACTCACCTTTGACCAGAACCACCTTAACCCCTTTTGTTCTGTTCCACCTTAATTTTGGCCACATTGGCGTGTTCGTCATGTGTAGCATACCCTAAGATGAACTTGCGAAAACCGAGTAGCTCGAGGCTCCTGGGCTGTGCCCAGCCCGATTCCAGTGGTGCCGCCGGTAAGGAGAATAGCTCCGTGGTCAGTCAGCCCGTTGGTGGGGATCTGATGGCACATGTTGACCATCCATTCTCACTGAACAAACGTATACTGATGTCCGCACTTGGTGACAACAAAGGCCTTGTCTGTGCCTCTTCAGACGCGTAAGAACGCGTTAAATCTGTGTTGTGATACGATTGAGAGACACACCGACCTGAATGTGACAAGGAGGTTTATGCAGTGGACGGACGAATAGGTCAAGATCGTTTGACTTGGTGAGCTGGTGTCGTTCAGCTGTACTGTAGAGCGAGACCCTTGTGTGGTGTCAGCGTCACCTCATTATGTGGCCTGCGCGCGCACCTGTTGCATTAATACATACATACCACAATTTGCTATCAATATCTGTAGTTGTGACAAGTAATTAAGCAGCTCTATATATTAAGTCGCTCTGTCTGTCTATCTCTTGGCTGGTCGATCCTCAGGATGATTTGGAAATGGCTATATAATAATCTAAATGATAATGGTCTGCTGGCTAAAGATAGGAAACTGGTTTTAGGTTATTTAGAAACTAAATTATTTGACAAAATTTTGGTGCTGAAAGGACCTGATATGGGAAGGCGGACAATCGGCCCCTTCTCATGATACTATGCACCTTAAGAAGCGAAACTGACTATAACTGTGAGTGACAGCTGCTGACACACTGGTAGGAAAAGAAGTACGCGATTTTTAAAGCTCCAAACATGCACTGAAGCAATATATAGGTCATCAAATCAAAAACAGGGGGAAAAATCACCGCCTGAAAAATTCTTGAGCACGCAGTTATGCACCAGTGAGTTGAAATACACGCAGATATAACAAATGTAACTTTCGGCCTAATAATTCCACTATACGCATAACGTGGATGACAGTGTCAATGATGGCCGACCACGTGCTCTCCTAAGGAAGATTCATATGGATTCGCTATAGTTGCCACATGCTACTTATGCATTCTAATTCATAAGATTTATTTAATGGAAGGTGGCCTATATTTTTACTCAAGCAAAAGTATATTTCCAAAGACAGAAAAAGAAAAGAAAAAGAAAGAAAAAAAGAACATTCGAACTCTTTGTGGTGGTACTACCTGCTTTCTATGTTCACTTCGTTAGATCACTGTACTACGGAGGATGCCTCTTGGACCATGGCAAAAATAGGCATTTCAAGTTTGTCAAAATATGCCAAAACTGATCACATTATAACGTTTATGTTTTACTTTTGAAAATAAACATTAACCAAAATGAAACTCTGTCAGCATCTGGAAATATATACATGAAGGTTTCTTTAGAAATATTTTTTTGGTTTACGTCGATCTTCATACTGTAAATTAAAATCTCACTGCCTCGTCTGAAGGAAGAATTGACATCTTTGATTTCGATTTTTGGTTTGTTATTACTAAGCAACCATCTCCTTTACGGCCATATAACTTTTATCGGTGCTTCCACCAATTTTATACTTCTGATTTGGAAATTTACGGAATTGTGCTGGCATTTTCAAATTTGCACTGTCTCATCATACCTCTCTCAGTCCGAATCTCTGCCTTATATACCGTACCAGGTCCTTTGAATGAGGCAGTTATATGGACATATACGCATACAAAGCAAATGTCTTTTAACATATTTCATCATAATTCAAAATGGGGATCTGAAAGAGGAAGTTGTAACTTCGTGGCTTAGCGTTCAGCATGAAGGGCATGGTGCAACGACTGGTTGACCCGTATCAGTATAATGGCTCGGGCGTTGCGGCTTACTTGCCTTCGGTAAGGCGTCTCAGGTGAAGCAGCACTGGATAAAAGAGCGGTCGAAATCCAGTTTTGTTTATATGATTAGTGTTTTACGCCGTACTCAAGAATATTTCCCTCAAACGACGTCGACCAGCATGATGGTGGGAGGAAACCGGGTTGAGCCACCGGGGGAAACCCACTACCATCCGCAGCTTGCTGTCAGATAGAAATGTTTAAATGGCCATCTATTTGTAATTTACTTCTCATGGCCATATGTCATGCACTGAGTGACCATTTGTCAACTATCACATTGTCTCCGATGCAGCTCTGATTTTACTCTGCTTACTGTTGTCCTCTGTGTACTTCAGCAAGACAAAAAGATAATCTTACAACAAGTATAGGCTTCATCAGTTAAAGATTGTTTTAAATGTCTCCATTTAGGCGTCAGATACCCGCAAATTTGTAATCGACCATATCCGTCTATCATATCGACCAAATGTCCAGGATATGCCTTGCCTAAGCCGAGGTACAGGTATGTAACATTTATTTAAGCGTGACCAAAGTAGTTGCGGAGTGCGGTAACTCTTATGGAGCAACACTGTTGTGAGAGTTGTGGAGAGAACAGCCCCAAATGATGATGGCCACGAACATTAACCGCTGTTCACACGTACAGCAAATCTTCCCTAGCATAAATCAACCTCAACCGTGTGGTCTCTGTGTTTCTAACCTGCTGTAAGAATGGTCAAACCAAAAGGGTTCATGGTATTCAAGCATGTCTGCTGGTGAAAACGAATCGCATTTTCCGAGCCTATACCATAGCATTTAGTGAATTATCGATATGATGTCCGTAGAACTACAGACCCTCAAAAATGTCCTTTTTGTCAGTTTGTGTCATTGTCAGACTATTTTTGGTTAGGCCAACCTAAGAACAGGTTAGTTAAGTAGTAGGAACATGCGGATGACATCGATTTAGCCTATAGGGAAGAGTCAGTGTGCGTGCGAACGTTCGCTTCGAGAGGCGGTAAATCCAGGGCCAATTCTAAGTCGAGTGACACTTAAGACCTTAAAAGAGAAAGTTGTAACTTCTTCGCTTGGCGTTCAGCATGAAGGGCATGGTGCAATGACTGGTTGATCCGTATCAGCATAATGGTTCGGATGGGGCTGCTTATTTGCCTTCGGTAAGGCGTCTCGTTGAGCAACACTACATAAAAGAGCGATGGAAATGTATTTAATGTGCGTAATGTGCGAAGGCACAGTAGATGCAATTTAAGGATTTCTTTGTTTGACTGAAAAATTGTTAAGTCTGACCTTAAACCCCACTGACTCTCCACCGTCATTACGACACGCTTGGGGCTGTTTCTCTCCGTAACTCTCGCCACTGCGTTGCTTGATAATAGTTACCCCACTCCGCCACTAGTGACCAAGGCTGCAAGAATTAACCCACGAAACCCTATCTCAACTGTCAGCCAGTAAGCGTCGATTGTGTATCCCTGTAAGCATTATATACCTGTGTGAAAATATCGAAGTTTATATCAGTGAACTGACAAGTAGTTGGCACCAATAATAAACCATATCTGATTGGTCTTACATTTCTGCTGTCAAGAAATTCCACACAGGAATGTTGCCCGAGAGGGATATAACAATATGTTCTTAGTCTGGGGGGTTAATTAATTTATTTGATTGGTGTATTATTTGATGCATTGATTGACGGGTTTGACATTTCTGCTGTCAGAAATTTCCCACAATGTGAGAATGTTGCCCGAGAGGGGTATAACAGTATGTTCTTAGTCTGGGTGTTTAACTAATTTATTTATTGATTTGATTGGTGTATCATTTGATGCATATGTTGCCCTGACTGCCGCCGGTTGGATGACCTCCATCATGGGACACCGCCATTCGGTCAGTTCCGTAGAGGCTTTTTCGTCCCTACAAATGTCGCATATGCATATTCTTCACACTGAGTCACACAAACATAAGTCCCCCATCGACTGGTAGAAACGCACCGGTGATAAAACGCGCTTTTGGGGAGACGAGAAATGCCAGTGCTGCCCCGACATCCTCCGGTTGGATGACTTCCTTCATGGGACACCGTCTTTCGGCTAGTTCCGTGGGGTCTATTTCCTTCCACTCCTTAGTCTTTGTAATACCCGGGATCACCACATTGCACGTGATACGTTTGGGGGCCAATACGAGTGCGTTGTGCCGGGTCACGTACTCAAGAGCCGCCTTTCCGCAGCCAGGCATTAGGTAGAATGGTCTAGGTGAGGACATTAGGTTAACCCCAGGGTTGGAAAGTACTACGATCCGACCCCCATGTGGTGACTTCTCCATATAAGGCACTCCTCGCTCCACCAGCCGCCAAAAACTCCAAATCTGAGAGTAGACCAGACCTCCTACAAGAAATAATCTCGCTAACTGACAAAATACAGAAACAAAAAACCGACCTGACTCTAGCATGGGTTCCAGCGCATGTTAATATTCGAGGAAATGAAATTGCAGATCAGGCAGCAAAATCGAGCCTACGAAAATATGAACAAGATATAGACGTCCCCCTGAGCCAAAATGAAATATATACATTGATCAATACCCAAATTAACAATCAGTGGAAAGAGGAATGGGATAAAGAATCCCGCGGACGGTGGCACTATAAAATATTAAACGGAACGATTACAAAATTAAATTCGTTTCAATTATTGAATAACCAAGATGACAAAAACATATCACGCCTGAGACTAGGGAAAACAGGGTTCAAAGCACACCTAGCAACTATAATCCAAAATTCTTCACCAACTTGCCCAGCCTGTCAAGAGCATGATGAAACCATAGAGCACTATTTGCTACAATGTATTAAACACAGTAAATAACGAAGACGATTGGCAGAATGCCTGCAAATCTACAAATGTGAACTTGACCTTCAGACTATCCTTAACCCCAAACCACACCTGAGAGCACAAATATTCTCCTTACTAAAAGAATACATCAAATCGACGGGTTACGAAAGTCGAATCTGATAAAACACAATTGACCAACAACGGCGATACCTTGATTCTGAGGGCCGTTTCTGCTCTAGTCAACAATACGTCACCTTCTCTGATTAAAAACGGTGCACTCTCCGTAATTACCAAACACATATACTAACAACGGCGATACCTTGATTTTGAGGGCCGTTTATTCCACAGATACATAATTCCTCCCTACAACTTTATCCCCAACTATATCGGCGATACCTTGATCTTGAGGGCCGATAAAACGTCCATGAAACCAATCTGCAAAAACATAGCACACGAAAACAATGTAACCACAAAAGTTGATAACTGTAGTAATTAATAATATTTCTCCATTAACTAATCTGCCCTCTTATTTGTTGTTATTTATCTATTCTTATTAGTTGATATTTATTTTCTATTTATTTACAAATGTGTATATATCATACGAGGGCAGACCCTCTATCAATTTCTGATTGGTAGGTATACCACCAATTTGCTCCTAAATATCTGTTTTATCAAATATCTTCTTGCTTAAGATATACATTATCTCATAAACAAAACCCCTTCGCAAATCAAAAATACAACTATCTTGTATATTTGTTTTCTCTATTTGTTTTCACAGGGACAAAAAAAAAAAAAAAAAAAAAAAAGGATGAAAATCTTTATTATCGGCAGCAGTTACGTTCATAGACTGGAGAATAGTATCCTTCGAAATTCGATCCCAAACTCTAGAATCGACTTTGGAACAGGCCAGGACATTCGGTTTTTTGGCATTGGGGGAGCTAGAGTTGGGACACTTAGATGCTCTGGAAGATTGGAAAGTCTCCTTCAGGAGACAAAACCTGACCTAGTTATCCTTCACATTGGGGGAAACGATGCGGACTCTCACAAATCAGCAGCAGCAATTTGCGCTGATATTTTAGACTATGTTGGTGCACTTAAAACGAAATTCCAAATTCCAAGGATCTACATCAGCCAGCTTCTTTACCGTCAGGTAACTCGGCGAATTTCGGTCCACATTTATAATACAAAAATCCATGAAATTAACAAGAAGCTGACAAACAACCAATTGGCCACCTTCTGGAGACACCGGGGACTGATCCGACCACAAAAACAAATTCTAACCAACGACGGAGTGCACCTAAACACTCTAGGCCAGGAACTGTTCTACCGGTCTATGAAACGTGCTGTCTGTGCCGCCATGGGAGGCCAAAATAAAAATTGGAAATAGAGAAGGAAATCAATTAAAGAAGAAGACAGGGAAAACAATAAGAAGACCCATGGGACCAAAGAAACTTAACCAGGAAACGAAGACCAGAAACATGAAAGACATCATGACAATAGGACTATCTCTTGCTTCAACTAAGTGGATGAGGCCTGACATCCTTGCTCCTCATTTATACTTGTCGCACCTGTTACAGGCACAGGTTTCCAGTACGCTGGTTTTTCCTGGACGGCGTCCGGTATAAGTGGCGGGAGCTCCTTAACTCCACGCCACAGAGGAGGAAGCAAGAGAACAAAACTGTTAACCAATAAATAAAGGCACTACTGTTGTTTTCTCTCTGTGTAAATTTCTGTATAGGCAACTCATTGTAATTTTTTAATGCAGATCTATGTATTTCTAATGTAAAGATAACGTTAATCCCTGTAAATAGCTTACTATTTATCCCCTTTCTGTTAAATGACCATGGCAGCATTTGAACCTATAGAATAAGCTGTAATATGCTACCACAAAGAGGTTAATCCCACTAATTGACTCATGTACATATGTAAATAGTATACCAACGCACTGCTGTTATGTAACCAAAATATTCATGTGTTAAAAAAAAAAATAAATAAAACACTGATTTGATGGGCCACGATATCCGCCAGGAAAGTGGCCCTAAAACCAGTAAATAAACAAAAAAAAAACCAGCCGCCAAAAGGCCTTCGGGTACAGTTCTGTGTAGGCGTCAAAAGTTTTCTCTGGGTCTTCAGCATTTATGGGTAGCATACCCCCGGCTGTGTGGAGAATAGCGTATAAGCAGCCACCGAAGTCCTCGTCGACGACCTTGAAAGTCTCCTCCACCGTTCTCTTTTCGGACACATCGCCTGAAAAGCAAAAATGTCTGCTTCAAATGTGTATATGCAAATTTACAACTGAACAGTTTTGCATTTAGATGCATCAATAGTCTTAGACTGTGTCTTGGATTTGAATTGGTTTGGTTGGTGAACGCCGTGCTTAGGAATATTTCACTTGCTAGGCTAGTGGTAGCACTAATTTGAGTGCAAAAGGCACGAGTTGCAATGAGAATCGAGATGCAACATATGGTAATCCCGAAGAAGGATATTTCTTCAAGGCTGCCAGTTATAGTTGTACATTCCTTCCGAGCTCACTCGGACAAGCTCGCATTTTGGCGTTCCCTAGCTTTTCTTCCAATGGCAGGAGATCGCAGAACTGTTGTTTAGAGTAGCGGGGTATCTTGCCTTCCATGCGTATTATAGTGCAGCTGTGGAGAGGCAGGGTATTAAAAATTTAGGCGTCGAAAATTTTTTTTCCGATGGAGGATCAGTTCTTTGATTTATGTAAATCACAACTGATGGCCAGTACAGATCAGGCAACAATACGAGATTGTCGGTTATTTCTTGGCGGTGATAACTCGAATACAAAGGCCAGTGTAAATAGATAAGTCTAACACGCGAGACTGTCGGTGGGATGTTCTTCACTGTAATTACTCGAATACAAAATGCAATTATTATTGACACTTGTGGACAAAGCCGTTGCACGCACTGCATTGTGGTTTCGCATTTGGATTTTGGCAAAATGGCGGGGAGATTCCCAAATGGGGAAAACTTCTAGTATAGCTGGCATGTAACTGTTGAGCTTACGATATTCACTGGCACAGCGAACTCAGTGTTTGTGTCACATTGGTAGGTTTAATGTGAGCTTTACCCCACCATATTAGTGAATCATAAGTGTTTTCCAGCCAACATGCAATAAAATTTCACCTAAAATTTTCTTCCATATCTCCTTTGATCACACGTGCGCACTTGGGAGTAAAATTTGCCCCCGAATAGAGGAGTGGAAATGAGACGGTTGGGTGGCTCTCAGGCGAGAACTGAACAGGTCGGCGGACGTACATGTGGAGCTGAGAAGAAAACTCTGGGATAGCATCGGCCTACACCCTCTGTGTTGTTTGGTAGCTATACCCACTTGTTTTACTCTGCCACTGAGATTGCTTCATATATAAGTGTATATAATATACTGTTTGTGTATACCTCTATGACTGTAATATATATTTGTACATTTGCGCACGCCCAAATTTTTTTTATTTATTTATTTTGTATATACTTGCCATGTATGGACACTGTTGGTGACTAAGTTGTAAATATAGTGTAGTGTGGAGAATATTCCGCCGTTGTAAATTTTGCTGTGATTTAAATAGTGGTAGATATTGCTTAGTGTAGGGTTATAGTTCCTATACCTTTGGTATAGGGGTAGGATTGTATGCAGTACAAATCCTGTACGTGCACTGTCTACTCTGCATTACTAACCCGAGCGCCTTTTGCCTTGTCCCGGCCCGGAGCGGCTCGCAGGCAACACCCACTGGTGCTTTAACAGTCTTGCGTAATAACACACCTGTCCTATACACCTTAGATATTATATTTAGAATAACTGACCATGGACGCCACCAAAGGGGGTGAGGATTCCATGGAATTCTCAGAGGTCCGTTCCAGTAATAAACGCGTGCGCGATTTATCCTTGGATCGGGCGTCCTCTGAGGGGAAGAAACCTAGACAAGTAAACACCAGGTCAAATTCAGGCAATCACAGTGTGGTTATATGCTCTATGGGTGGCCTGCCCATTACAGCGTGGAACAACATAAAATTTGGACAAGCTATACAGCAAGCTATGGGTAACATCAAACAGGTGAAAAGGCAGGGTTCTAAAGAGCTATTAATTATATGTACGGAACCAGCCCAAGTTAAAAAGGCTTTGGCATTAACCTCTATTATGGGACGTGATGTGCAATGTAGACAACAGTTATATGCTAACCAAGCACGGGGTGTTATTTATGGGGTAGGAGATGAGCTTAAAGAAGAAGATGTATTGGCTGCTTTGAAGAAAAACAAATGTTATAAAGTGGAAAGGCTATATAAGGGGAGGGAGAAAATGAAAACAAAATGCATGCTGTTGCATTTCGATCTCGAGGACATTCCTATTGAAATTTGTTTAGGTTATGAAATGTTTGAAGTCAAACCGTACGTTCCTCCGGTATTACGCTGCTACAAGTGCCAGGGCTACGGCCATATATCATCTTCATGCAGGGGAAAGCAGCGTTGTCCTCGTTGTGCAGGAGAACATGAGTTTGAGCAGTGTAGAAATCTGGATAGACCTAAGTGCATTAACTGCGGCTCCGTCGGCTGTCCATATCGCAAGCAGGTTAGTAAAGCCCAGTATATTAAGGTAACGCAGAAAGTTTCGTTCGCCGAAGCTCTTAAGAATGTTCGTGAAGAGAACAGTCGACCTTATCTTGAAAGTCCTGCAGAGAGGGCTTTACGTGAAGGCTCTGAATATTCACCATCTATGTGTAATTGTACACCACCTAAGGATAACAGTACACAACCTACGTATAACAGTACACAACCTCGACCAGACGTTCATCCTGTGAAACCCACCTCACAATTTAAGCGAGTTAAGCCCGTAATGAAATCTGCATGTACCCAAACCATGTCGGATTCATGTAATCAAACCGAAGATTTGTCTTTGTCTACGGCAACTAAAATCATAGCCGTGTTCACTGAAGTAATGCTCAAAGCTTTTTAGCTTAGAGAGGCTGATCAGTTTATAGCTGAAGTCTTCCATATCGCCCAGTCACGGCTCGGGCCTGAACATGTCAACTTTACCCGTCTCAAGTCCGTACTCTCTAGTCTGGTTTCTGCTGAGGTTTCGTAATGTTTATGTATTCTAATCTTTATTGCTTCACTGCTTCGCTTTTTTCGGCAATAATGGCGTTTAATTTGCTTCATCAGAATATTCGGGGTAACGGTACCCACGGCCAGGAGTTTAAGTTCTACATGTATCTCTCTAATGTAAATCCTGAACCGCATGTTGTCTGCTTACAAGAAACCTTTTCAAAGCAGCATCTTGATTATACATATCCTGGATATTTTATTAACAGATTAGATAGGGAAACGAGAGGTGGCGGCGGCTTGGCTATGTTCTTAAAGCATGGACTTTCCTTTTCCGAGGTTAGATTGCCTCGTTTACCAGCATAGAAGCCCAGTGTTTCAATATAGCTAGAACTCACGGTCCATCCGTTAGTGTTGTAAACGTTTACAACCCGTCGAACCGTCTGGATCGTTCCGACTTTAACTCCCTTATGTCATCTCTGAATAACTCCTACATTTTATGCGGGGATTTTAATGCGTACAGTCCGTTGTGGGGTAATGCAACTGTTAATCAAAATGGGCGGGTACTTGAAGAATTTATTGATCAATATGGTGTATGTATTCTTTATGACGGTTCAGGCACCCGAGGTGATCCCCACTCCGGTAATTTCTCGCATCTTGATCTTACTCTGTGTTCCCCTGACCTAAGCCTGTCTTTTGATTGGTCCGTGGATAATATCTCACCGTGTGGGAGTGATCACCTACCCGTCCATGTATCCTGGGATTTCAATCCTTATGTAAACTCAGTGGGTCACCCTCCCAGATGGAGCATTAAAAGAGCAAACTTCGGACTTTACCAAAAGGAATGTAGGAAATCCTTTAATTGTGAATTTTTCGATGAGAATGTGGATGTATTTTCTGACAACATTGTGGACGCCATTAACGCTGCCGCCACCAATACGATACCTAAATCTTCTGGTGATATGAAATATAAAATGCCAGTTCCGTGGTGGAATACCGAATGCTCCGCTGCCATTAGGGAACGTAAACGTCTCAAGAATCGAGCACGTCGTACACCACATTAGGATGATATTATATTGTACAAGAGGGCGAAAGCTGTAGCTCAACGAACAATCAAACGAGCTCAGAAAGATCACTGGCGGCAATTTTGTAGTAATTTATCCGAGAATACACCAATCAAAAACGTTTGGACTCAGATTAAGTCCATTAATGGCAAGGGGAAATCTAAAGCTATTCCCACCATTGTTCATAACGATTCTGAATATGTCACCAATTCAGACAAATGTAACATTTTAGCTGACACCTTTTCCTATGTCTCCAGCTGGAGGAATTATTGCCCTGAATTTATCTCTTATAAAGAAGAAATGGAGAAATCTCATTCTTTTGAAAATATTGCATTTGATGAAATGCCCATCAATGATGATTTTTCCTTAAAAGAGTTAAAAGAAAGCTCTTTCAGTATCCACTGACTCGTCACCTGGAGAGGATTTGGTAACTTACTTTATGTTGTGTAACTTGCCTGAACAGGGCCTTACGGTGTTATTAATGTTATACAATACGGTATGGACCCAAATGAAACTCCCCTTTAAGTGGAAAAGTGCTATCGTCATACCGGTGCCTAAACCCGGCAAGGACCTAACTGCCCCTTCATCGTACAGGCCCATCGCGCTTACTGCCACTTTGTGTAAAGTCATGGAAAGGATGATTAATGCTCGTTTGGTGTGGTTTTTAAACAAACACAATATTTTCAGTCCAGTTCAAAGCGGTTTTAGAAACAAAACGCTCTACAAACGCCCTGTGTAATAAGTGTGGCAAACTGGTGTCCTTATGAAAATGAGAAGCATGGGAATTAGCGGAAAAATGCTGGGGTGGGTGAAAAACTTCCTTTCGGGCCGTTTTATTAAAGTAAGAGTCGGTCGAGACTACTCTCGACCAGTACGTGTCGAGAATGGGGTGCCCCGGGGTAGTGTTTTATCTCCTACTCTTTTTAATATTGCAATAAATGACCTACCGGACGCATTGTCACCAAAACTGACATGCACATTACTTGCGAACGACAAAGCTGTATGGTATGGTTCCAGGAGTCTTAAACTCTGCACCAAGTACATTCAACAGGGCTTGGATGACATCATGAAATGGAGCTTAACATGGGGCTTTAAGTTTTCATCAGTTAAAACCGAGGCTGTCATCTTTACACGAAAAGCTATCAAGCAGGCATCTGTTTCTCTTAATAATTCTCCCGTGAGAATATCCTCGTCTTTCCCGTATCTTGGCGTGATATTTGATAGGCGCCAAATCACATAGATAGATGTAGTAGATGCAAGAAAGTTCTTAACCTGATGAGATGTGTTTCCGGGCGAACCTGGGGAGCCGACAGGCAATGCCGTTTGCTACTCTACCGGTCCTTAATTAGGTCTAGGCTTGACTACGGCTGCGAAGCCTATGATTCAACGTGTGCCAGCCTCAAAGCTAAACTTGACTCTATCCAGTGGGCCGCACTACGTATTTGTACTGAAGGCTTACGCTCCACTCCTCTCAGCGTATTGCAAGTCTTCTGTAATGAGTGGCAGTTACACTTACCTCGTCGGTTGCGTGTCCTAAAGTTTACTTTCAGGCTAAAGTCTGCCATTAATAACTCGGCAACGTCTGTACTTAATCCCTCATATTAAGACAGTAAGAAAGCCTTGCCATTTAATTTACGGTCGAACGAAATTTCTGACTTCTTTCAAGCCAGGGATATATCTATTCAGCCTGGTTGTGTTCCTCACTTCCCTCCCTGGAAGATATCGAACCCATTTGTCTCTGTGGAACTACATTCTAAAGTCAAAAAGACGGATAACATTAATGTATCGTTGTTATGTGTCAAGGACCATATTAAATCAAACTGGAACGAGTACTTACAAGTATTTACCGACGCTTCCAAATGCCCCGACACTAACAAAGTGGGCGCATCAGTGTGTATTCCAGAAATGAGGTAGGAAAAATCTTTCCGCTTGTCAGGTTATGTTTCCGTGTTCACGGCAGAGCTTACCGCAATCTTGAGTGCTCTTAACTATCTACTCCAGTTAAGACCGATTAGGGCTGTTATTTTCACAGACTCCTTGAGTTCTTTACAGGCACTTGGCAACTTTATTTGGAATAAGTCGGCAGCGCTTGTGTATGAAATATTGTATATCTGTACTATATTGGGCTATCAAGGTGTATCTGTGGCGTTTGAATGGGTGCTGGCCCACATTGGTGTTGACGGAAATGAGTTGGCCGACAAACTGGCCAAAAAGGCCCTTGATCTACCCAACATATCGCACACCATCCCGTTGTCTGTACAAGAGGCTATTAGTTATGGCAAACCGAAATTTATACCAGTATGGCAAAATGAATGGGATAACTCTGTTACAGGAAGATTCTTTTACTCTCACAACCCTTAAATCTCTGTGAGCTACAATCTCTCTCTCAACTGTCGCTGTGACGAAATACTCGTATTTAGACTCTTGTCTGGTCACATTAAAACAAACAGCTATTTGCATAAAATCAATCTGCATGACACGGGTCATAGTGAGGAATGTTTTGTAGAAGATACTGTTGCGCATGTTCTTTTTCGTTGTAGACGTCATATTGACTCCCGGCGCGTATTTTACGCAGAATTAACTCGTGTGGGTGTTAGGAACCCGACAGAATACAAGGTTTTAAAACCGGTGAGAAATCACAAGAAAGTTTTTCAGGCTGTTGCCAATTTTCTCACTCGCTGCTACAGATTCTAACACTTAAAATGTGTACTTAACGGTGTACCCAAGCATGTCTTGAAATGTTATCTATCGTTGTTTGAGTATGCGTAATTTGTCTGGGGTCAAAGCCTAGCATTTTCTGTGGACTCAATGTGTTAACATTCCCCTTCTTTACTGTCCACGCGTGTATCCTTATACCATCGGTGTTCTTTACGACAGCTGTGTAAAGGCTTAGTTCTCGTGGAAAAATAATTTATTCAGCGTTCCGTTATTGGCGTGCATCATTCAACTTGGATGGGAAAACGCCATTACAAATTAATCTCAATCCCCAACCCCCCCCCCCCCGAGGGGTGGAGATAATTCTGCCACATTGACTTTATAGGTTGTTGATACATTTATATTTTTGCATGGCTATTTTGCACCTCGTTAAAAATATCAGAATTTTATTGGATAGAAATGGAAACTTCTGGCCCAGTCTTGTCACTGACCTTCCTGGAGGTTAGGAACTACCATGGTGATAAAATGTCATGGAAACACATCCAGCAACATTAGCTAAAAAAGGTGGTCATGCTCGGTTGAATTTTTTGATATGTTCAAGAGAAAGGTGGAAGCTGCATGGGGCGGTATGGCATGGTAAAATGCAAAAGTTAGGGTATATATATTTCTGACGTTAAAGTTTGCTTGATAAATAGTAAGGAAAATCGATGCGCCCATGTAACCTTAATGGAGTCCTTTTCACAATGTTTTCTGACTAGGAAGAGTACATGTAGATCACTCCACTCTCAGTATTGTTGTGGCTTGGTGACACTGCGTGGTCGACGACGCATGCGTGGTCGTATGTCTAACAGAGTCTAACATTCGTTAAAGACGACTTAACTTGAACAAAGGCCAATGAGCCGATTCGGCTCTTTAGCGAGTCCACGCAGGTTGAGACAAGACAATTGGGGGTTCTCGCGTTCTGCTTGATTCCACGCCAGCTGCTAACGGCACCGTTGGGCCGACAGACCCGGCTGTCCGAGATGGCCAGTATGTACCGAAAAATCTTGCATTTCAGCTGCGTTAGTTTGTGAGCCCCCATCCTGTCTCGTCCTTGACTCCTTGCATGCCGAATCATCTATAGGCCTAAGTCATATGCGGGAAAGTTTGTAAGTAACTTGTTAAAGGTCTGTGTTTTATGCACTCCGGTATCCTCTACCCAGAAAAACTAACAAAAAAAAAAAACAACAAAAAACAACAAAACAAAAACAAAACAACAAAACAAATAAAAAACAACAAAAAAAAAAAACAACAACACGTATATGTGAAAATTTAGTTTATCGGATAATACGTTCTTAAAATAAGAATAGTTAAATTACTTCAATTGTTTCCTGTATCAGTTTCTCAAGCGTGACATTTAATTATTTTGCTAATTGTTATATACTAGTATATGTGGACGGTAGGCGCCTCCTTTCGACACCATATATATTTCCGTTTATTGCCGTCGAGATCTGTTTACGAGTAACATCCCCCGTACCAATCCAATACAGATATGTCTATATACAGCATTAAAACTATAAACTTCACTGTGTTATAAAACCTTTTCTACAGGTGACCTCTCCAAGTTCTAATTAAAGTAGAAACAAGATAATATTGGTAAAGTAGGAAACTGAACTACTAGCAACTGTTAATGACACACCCTGTAGATGAGAAGTGAGGTTGGTGGGACAGTCATATATAGTCCGACACAAATTACTCACTTCGACCAGTTCCAGAAAATTGATTTAAACTACTGGGCCCAGTTGTTCAAAAGTGTATTAGAATTTAAACCGGGTATTAAATTTGGTTCATATTAAAATGGCGTTTACTTTATATTAGGTCTAGCGCTTACTAATTACCCCTCCTGCATGAGAAAATGTGGTTTTACCTCTCGTGTATGACTTTTTAAATTTATTTTGATTGGTATTTTACGCCGTACTCAAGACTATTTAATTTATATGACGGTGCCCAGTTCGGAGGAAACCCACGACCATCCGCAGATGACTTCCCACGTATGGTCGGAGAGGATGGTCAATTACTCCTCCAGTATGAGGAAATGCTGGTAATCATACAATTGCCGTAGACAATGTGTGGTTGATTTACTTATCCTGCAGGAAGATGTGTGGTTAATTACCATTCCTGTAAGAGAATGTATGGCAATTACCCCTTGTCATGTATGGAAAAGTGTGGTTGATGGGACGGCCAGTTCAAAGATTGTTCACTTTTATAAGTGTCTAGCGCTTAATAATTACCCTTCCTAGAGGAGAAAATGTGGTTAGTTATCTCTCATGTATGATTTTATAAAATTTATATTGGTTGGTGTTTCTACGCCGTTCTTAAGAATATTTTTTATTGATACGATGGTGGTCAGCCCGTCGGAAACCCACGACCATCCGCAGATTACTTCCCACGTATGGTCGGAGAGGAAGCCAGCATGAGCTGGACTTGAGCTCATATCGACCGCATTAGTGAGACGCTCTTGGGTTATTTCGCCGCGCTGGCAAGCTAATCATATATGTGCGGTTACTGACGTACCTCTCGTGTATGAGAAAGTGTGGTGAATTACACCTTCTGTATGAGAAAGTGTGGTGAATTACACCGTACTTCTCTTATCCGTGTCTATAGTGCTTGTTAATTACCTCTCCCGAATGAGATTTGATTTGATTTGATTTGATGTGATTGGTGTTTTACGCCATACTCAAAAATATTTCGCTTATACGACGGCCGACACCATTATGGTGGGAGGAAACCGGGCAGAGCCGGCTCCCGAATGAGAAAATGTGGTCGCCATGATAGGGCAGCCAGTGCAACTTCACACTAAGTAGTCCAGTTACCGTGTCTTCAAGTCTTACTCCCTCTGTACAAGAGAGGATGGCCGAATTAAACAGCCACAAGTAGGCCTATCATAAGGATCGAAAATTTGACCAGGCCGACATCTACATACAGATAGCGAATAGCCGTATATGCTCACTCACCTTTGACCAGAACCACCTTAACCCCTTTGTTCTGTTCCAGGCTACTTTTGGCCACATTGGCGTGTTCGTCATGTGTAGCATACCCTAAGATGAACTTGCGAAAACCGAGTAGCACGAGCTCCTGGGCTGTGCCCAGCCCGATTCCAGTGGTGCCGCCGGTAAGGAGAATCGCTCCGTGGTCAGTCAACCCGTTGGTGGGGGAATCTGATGGCTCATGTTGACCATCCATTCTCACTGAACGACGTTATACTGATGTCCGCACTTGGTGACAGCAAAGGCTTTGTCTGTGCCTCTTCAGACGCGTAAGAACGAGTTAAATCTGTGTTGCGATACGACTGAGAGACACATCCACCTGGATGTGACAAGGAGGTTTATGCAGTGGGCGGACGAATAGGTTAAGATCGTTTGACTTGGTGAGCTGATGTGGTTCAGCTGTACTGTAGAGCGAGACCCTTGTGTCGTGTCAGCGTCACCTCGTGATGTGGCCTGCGCGCGCACCTGTTGCATTAATACATACATACCACAATTTGCTATCAATATCTGTAGTTGTGACAAGTAATTAAGCAGCTCTATATATTAAGTCGCTCTGTTTGTCTAATCTCTTGGCTGGTCGATCGTCAGGATGATTTGGAAATGACTATATAATAATCTAAATGATAATGGTCTGCTGGCTAAAGATAGGAAACTGGTTTTAGGTTATTTAGAAACTAAATTATTTGACAAAATTTTTGTGCTGAAAGGACCTGATATGGTAAGGCGGGCAATCGGCCCCTTCTCTTGATACTATGCACCTTAAGAATCGAAACTGACTATAACTGTGAGTGACAGATGCCGACACACTGGTAGGAAAAGAAGTACGCGTTTTTTAAAGCTCCAAACATGCACCGAAGCAATATATAAGTCATCAAATCAAAAACAGGGGGAAAAAATCACCGCCTGAAAAATTCTTGAGCACTCAGTTATGCACCAGTGAGTTGAAATACACGCAGATATAACAAATGTAACTTTCGGCCTAATAATTTCACTATACTCATACCGTGGATGACAGTGTCAATGATGGCCGACCACGTGCTCTCCTAAGGAAGATTCATATGGATTTGCTCTGGTTACCACATGCTGCTTATGCATTTTAATTCATAAGATTTATTTAATGGAAGGTGGCCTATATCTTTACTCAGGCAAAAGTATATTTCCAAAGACAAAAAAAAAAAAAAAGAAAAAGAAGAAAAAAAAAAGAACATTCGAACTCTTTGTGGTGGTACTACCTGCTTTCTATGTTCACTTCGTTAATTCACTGTACTACGGAGGATGCCTCTTGGACCATGGCAAAAGTACGCATTTTAAGTTTGTCAAAATATGCCAAAACTGATCACATTATAACGTTTATGATTTACTTTTGAAAATAAACGTTAACGAAAATGAAACTCTGTCAGCATCTGGAAATATATACATGAAAGTTTCTTTAGAAATATTTTTTTGGTTTACGACGATCTTCATACTGTAAATTAAAATCTCACTGCCTCGTCTGAAGGAAAAATTGCCATTTTTGATTTCGATTTTTGGTTTGTTATTACTAAGCATCGATCTCGGAGAAGAAAATATAAAGTTGATGCCAAAACCAGATGAAAACAGGGCGAGATTTTTTGGCTTTTATTATTTTATTTTTTTTTAGGTGTTTTTTTTAGGTTTTTTGTTTAAGGAGAAAAGGACATTTAAAAATATTTGGTATGGTGGGTATTTCGGACCACAATTTGGTGTATAGTCTTTTTGGATTTTTTTTTTTTGATTGGTGTTTTACGCCGTACTCAAGAATATTTCACTTTTACGACGGCGGCCAGCATTATGGTGGGTGGAAACCGGGCACAGCCCGGGGGAAACCCACGACCATCCGCAGGTTGCTGTCAGACCTTCCCACTTACGGCCGGAGAGGAAGCCAGCATGAGCTGGACTTGAACTCACAGCGACCGCATTGGTGAGAGGCTCCTGGGTCATTACGCTGCGCTATCGCGCTAACCGACTGAGTCACGGAGGCCCGTATATTCTTTTTGGATGACACTGGTCTAATTAAGGATGTGATGCATGTCCAATAAATTTGAATGTAAATTTGTTGTCTATGAATATTATCAAAATCCAGGTTAAACACATTCCTTAGGTGAAAAGACCAAATTCTAGTGCAAATATATTCATTAAGCAGTAAAAATCGCCCCCCTGCCCCCCCCAAAAAAGTTGACCACATTTACCACTAATTTTTCGACTCTTTCATCTGAACTTTTTGTTTTCTCCACCTTTAACATTGCGCAGATATTTTGGTCTCTCGACCTGTTCCCTGGGAATTATACTGGCCGTGTCTTTTATTCAAGCGTAACCAAGGTAGTTGCGGAGTGGGTTAGCTCTTATTGAGCATCGTTGTTGTCAGAGTTATGGAGCCAAACAGCCACAAATGCATGTGGGGTTGATAGCAAGGAACGTTTACCGCTGTTCACACGCACATTAAATCTTCCCTAGCAGAACTAAGATTTAATGTGTCAAATATGTACAAGTTCCAAAAGATGTCTTCAGTTGGGAGAGTTACGGAGAGAAACTGTCCCAGATGTATCGGATTGATGGCAAGGAACATTTACCGCTGCTTACACGCACATTAAATCTTCCGTGGCAGAGCTGAGATTTAACCCTGTCAAATATGTACAAGTTCCACAAAATAACTTCAGTTGATATCGAACGCTGTTGGGAGAGTTACGGAGAGAAACAGTCCCGAATGTGTCGGATTGAATGCGGAGAACATTTACCGTTGTTCACACGCACATTAAGCCTTCCCTAGCATCGACCAACCTCAATCGTGTGGTCCCTGTGTTACTAACCTGTTAGGGTCATGGCATTTAGGTACGTCTGCTAGTGAAAACGAATCTCATTTCCCGAGCCTATATCATAACAGTGAGTTATCGAGATGATGGCCGCAGTACTGTAGACCCTCAAAAATGGTTCTGTCAGTTTGTATCATTGGCAGACTATTTTTGGTGAGGCCAACCTAAGAACAGGTTAGTTAATTTGTAGGAACATGCGGATGACATCAATTTATTTTACCGGGAAGATTCAGTGTGACTGTGAACGCCCGTTTGGGGAGGCGGTAGATCCAGGGTCAATTCTGAGTCGATTCACACCTATTTATTTATTTGATTGATATTTTACACCGTAGTCTAGAATATTTCACTTATACGACGGCGGCCAGCATTATGGTGGGAGAAAATCGGGCCGAGCCCTGGGGGAACCCACGGCCATCCGCAGGTTGCTGGAGAGACGAGTCACACCTAGGACCTTAAAAGAGGAAGTTGTAACTTCTTCGCTTGGCAGTTCAGTATGAAGGGGATAGTGCAACGACTGGTTGACCCGTATCAGTATAATAGCTCGGGCGGGGCTGCTTACTTGCCTTCGGTAAAGCGTCTCAGTGAAACAGCACTAGATAAAAGAGCGATGGAAATCGATTTAATTACATGCACTCTAAGGATTCCTTCGTTGGACTCAAAAATTGTTTAGCACGAGATTAAACCCCAAGCACTCACTATTCACCGTCAATACGACACACTTTGGGACTGTTTCTCTCCGTAACTCTCGGAACCGCGTAGCTCGATAAGAGGTACCCCACTCAGCAACTCGTAACCAATGCTGCAAGAATCAACCCACGAAACCCTATCTCAACTGTCACCCAATAAGCGTCGATTCGTATCCCTGTAAGCATTATATACCTGAGTAAAAATATCGGAGTTTCTATCACCGAACTGACAAATAGCTAACACAAATAAACCTTAACTGATTGGTTTGATACTTCTGCTGTCAGGAAATTCCCCAAAATATGGGATTTTTGCCCGAGAGGGGTATAACAATATGTTCTTAATCTGGGTGTTTAACTAATTTACTTATTGATTTGATTGGTGTATTATTTGATGCATATGCTGCCCTGACATCCGCCGGACATCCTCCATCATGGGACACCGCCTTTAAGCCAGTCCGTAGAGGCTTTTCTCCCCCACAAATGTCGCATAGGCATCGCCTTCACACCGAGTCACACAAACATAAGTCCCCCATCCACTGGTAGAAACGCACCGGTGATAAAACGCGCTTTTGGGGAGACGAGAAATGCCAGTGCTGCTCCGACATCCTCCGGTTGGATGACTTCCTTCATGAGACACCGTCTTTCGGCAAGTTCCGTTGGGTCTATTTCCTTCCACGCCTTAGTCTTTGTAATACCCGGGATCACCACATTGCACGTGATACGTTTGGGGGCCAATACGAGTGCATAGTGCCGGGTCAAGTACTCAAGCGCCGCCTTTCCGCAACCAGCCATTAGGTAGAAGGGTCTAGGTGAGGACATTAGGTTGACTCCAGGGCTGGAAAGTACTACGATCCGACCCCCGTGTGGTGACTTCTCCATGTAAGGCACTCCTCGCCCCACCAGCCGCCAAAAGGCCTTCTGGTACAGTTTTGTGAAGGCCTCAAACGTTTTCTCTGGGTCTTCATCATTTATGGGTGGCATAACGCCAGCTGTGTGGAGAATAGCGTACAAGGAGCCACCGAAGTCCTCGTCGACGACCTTGAAAATCTCCTCCACCGTTCTCTTTTCGGACACATCGCCTGAAAAAAGCAAAAATATCTGCTAATTTTCAAGTGAACTGTTTCGCATTAAGATGTATCAGTAGTGTTAGACCTTGTCTTGGATTTGATTTGGCTTGGTTGTGGAACGCCGTACTTCGGACTTGCTAGACTAGTGGTAACATTAATTCGAGTGCAAAAGGCACGAGTTGCAGCGAGAAACGAGATGCAACATGTCGTAATCCCGAAAAAGGATATTTCTTCAAGGCTGTCACTGATAGTTGTACACTCTTTGTGAGCTCAAGCGGACATACTCGCATTTTGGCGTTTCCTAGCTTTTCTTCCAATGGCAGGAGATCGCAGAACTGTTATTTAGAGTAGCGGGGTATCTTGCCTTCCATGCGTATTATGGTGTAGCGGTGGAGAGATAGGATATTTATTTATTTATTTGATTGGTGTTTAACGCCGTACTTAAGAATATTTCACTTATACGACAGCGGCCAGCATTATGGTGGGAGGAAACCGGGCGCAGCCCGGGGGAAACCCACGACCATCCGCAGGCTGCTGTCAGACCTTCCCACTTATGGCCGGAGAGAAAGCCAGCATGAGCTGGACTTGAACTCACAGCGACCGCATTGGTGAGCGGCTTCTGGGTCATTACGCTGCGCTAGCGCGCTAACCGACTGAGGCGCCTCCTTTCGACACCATATATATTTCCGTGTATTGCCGTAGATAGCTGTTTACGAGTAACATCCCCCGTACCAATCCAATACAGATATGTCTACATACAGTATTAAAACTATAAATTTCACTGTGTTATAAAACCTTTTCTACAGGTGACCTCTCCAAGTTCTAATTAAAGTAGAAACAAGATAATATTGGTAAGGTAGGAAACTGAACTACTAGCAACTGTTAATGACACACCCTGTAGATGAGAAGTGAGGTTGGTGGGACAGTCATATACTCACGTCGACCAGTTCAAGAAAATTGATTTAAATTCCTGGGCCCAGTTGTTCAAAAGTGTATTAGAATTTAAACCGGGTTTTAAATTTGGTTCAGACTAAAATGGCGTTTACTTTATATTGGGTCTAGCGATTACTAATTACCCCTCCTGCATGAGAAACTGTGGTTTTACCTCTCGAGTATGACTTTTTAAATTTATTTTGATTGGTGTTTTACACGGTACTGAAGAATATTTAATTTATACGACGGTGCCCAGTTTGGAGGAAACCCACGACCATTCACAGATGACTTCCCACGTATGTTCGGAGAGGATGGTCAATTACTCCTCCGGTATGAGGAAATGCTGGTAATCATACAACTGCCGTAGACAATGTGTGGTTGATTTTCTTATCCTGCAGAAAGATGTGTGGTTAATTACTATTCCTGTAAGAGAATGTATGGCAATTACCCGGCCCTTGTCATGTGTGGAAAAGTGTGGTTGATGGGACGGCCAGTTCAAAGATTGTTCATTTTTATCAGTGTCTAGCGCTTAATAATTACCCTTCCTAGAGAAGAAAATGTGGTTAGTTATCTCTGATGTATGATTTTTTAAAATTTATATTGGTTGGTGTTTCTACGCCGTTCTTAAGAATATTTTATTGATGCGATGGTGCTCAGCCCGTCGGAAACCCACGACCATCCGCAGATTACTTCCCACTTATGGCCGGAGAGAAAGCCAGCATGAGCTGGACTTGAACTCAAAGCGACCGCATTGGTGAGCGGCTTCTGGGTCATTACGCTGCGCTAGAGCGCTAACCGACTGAGGCGCCTCCTTTCGACACCATATATATTTCCGTGTATTGCCGTAGATAGCTGTTTACGAGTAACATCCCCCGTACCAATCCAATACAGATATGTCTACATACAGTATTAAAACTATAAATTTCACTGTGTTATAAAACCTTTTCTACAGGTGACCTCTCCAAGTTCTAATTAAAGTAGAAACAAGATAATATTGGTAAGGTAGGAAACTGAACTACTAGCAACTGTTAATGACACACCCTGTAGATGAGAAGTGAGGTTGGTGGGACAGTCATATACTCACGTCGACCAGTTCAAGAAAATTGATTTAAACTCCTGGGCCCAGTTGTTCAAAAGTGTATTAGAATTTAAACCGGGTTTTAAATTTGGTTCAGACTAAAATGGCGTTTACTTTATATTGGGTCTAGCGATTACTAATTACCCCTCCTGCATGAGAAACTGTGGTTTTACCTCTCGAGTATGACTTTTTAAATTTATTTTGATTGGTGTTTTACACGGTACTGAAGAATATTTAATTTATACGACGGTGCCCAGTTTGGAGGAAACCCACGACCATTCACAGATGACTTCCCACGTATGTTCGGAGAGGATGGTCAATTACTCCTCCGGTATGAGGAAATGCTGGTAATCATACAACTGCCGTAGACAATGTGTGGTTGATTTTCTTATCCTGCAGAAAGATGTGTGGTTAATTACTATTCCTGTAAGAGAATGTATGGCAATTACCCGGCCCTTGTCATGTGTGGAAAAGTGTGGTTGATGGGACGGCCAGTTCAAAGATTGTTCATTTTTATCAGTGTCTAGCGCTTAATAATTACCCTTCCTAGAGAAGAAAATGTGGTTAGTTATCTCTGATGTATGATTTTTTAAAATTTATATTGGTTGGTGTTTCTACGCCGTTCTTAAGAATATTTTATTGATGCGATGGTGCTCAGCCCGTCGGAAACCCACGACCATCCGCAGATTACTTCCCACGTATGGCCGGAGAGAAAGCCAGCATGAGCTGGACTTGAACTTACAGCGACCGCATTAGTGAGACGCTCTTGGGTCATTTCGCCGCGCTGGCAAGCTAATCATATAAGTGCGGTTACTGACGTACCTCTTGTGTATGAGTAAGTGTGGTGAATTACACCTTCTGTATGAGAAAGTGTGGTAAATTACACCGTACTTCTCTTATCCGTGTCTATAGTGCTTGTTAATTACCTTTCCCAAATGAGATTTGATTTGATTTGATTTGATTGGTGTTTTACGCCATACTCAAAAATATTTCACTTGTACGGCGGCCGACACCATTATGGTGGGAGGAAACCGAGCAGAGCCGGCTCCCGAATGAGCAAATGTGGTCGCCATGATAGGGCAGCCAATGCAGCCTTGTACTAAGTAGTCCAGTTACCGTGTCTTCAAGTCTTACTCCCTCTGTACGAGAGAGGATGGCCGAATTAAACAGCCACCTTAGGCCTATCATAAGGATCGAAAATTTGACCAGGCCTACATCTACATACAGATAGCGAATAGCCGTATATGCTCACTAACCTTTGACCAGAACCACCTTAACCCCTTTGTTCTGTTCCAGGTTACTTTTGGCCACATTGGCGTGTTCGTCATGTGTAGCATATCCTAAGATGAACTTGCGAAAACCGAGTAGCACGAGCTCCTGGGCTGTGCCCAGCCCGATTCCAGTGGTGCCGCCGGTAAGGAGAATTGCTCCGTGGTCAGTCAGCCCGGGAGAGGGGGATCTGATGGCTCATGTTGACCATCCATTCTCACTGAACGACGTTATAATGATGTACGCACTTGGTGACAGCAAAGGCCTTGTCTGTGCCTCTTCAGACGCTTAAGAACGCGTTAAATCTGTGTTGTGATACGATTGAGAGACACACCCAACCTGGATGTGACAAGGAGGTTTATGCAGTGGACGGACGAATAGGTTAAGATCGTTTGACTTGGTCAGCTGATGTGGGTCAGCTGTACTGCAGAGCGTGACCCCTGTGTCGTGTCAGCGTCACCTCGTGATGTGGCCTGCGCGCGCACCTTTTGCAATAATACATACATACATACCACAATTTGCTATCTATATCTGTAGTTGTGACAAGTAATTAAGCAGCTCTATATATTAAGTCGCTCTGTCTGTCTATCTCTTGGCTGGTCGATCGTCAGGATGATTTGGAAATGGCTATATAATAATCTAAATGATAATGGTTTGCTGGCTAAAGATAGAAAACTGGTTTTAGGTTATTTAGAAACTAAATTATTTGACAAAATTTTGGTGCTGAAAGGACCTGATATGGTAAGGCGGGCAATCGGCCCCTTCTCATGATACTATGCACCTTAAGAATCGAAACTGACTATAACTGTGAGTGACAGCTGCTGACACACTGGTAGGAAAAGAAGTACGCTTTTTTTAAAGCTCCAAACATGCACTGAAGCAATATATCGGTCATCAAATCAAAAACAGGAGAAAAAATCACCGCCTGAAAAATTCTTGAGCACTCAGTTATGCACCAGTGAGTTGAAATACACGCAGATATAACAAATGTAACTTTCGGCCTAATAATTCCACTATACGCATAACGTGGATGACAGTGTCAATGATGGCCGACCACGTGCTCTCCTAAGGAAGATTCATATGGATTCGCTATAGTTGCCACATGCTACTTATGCATTCTAATTCATAAGATTTATTTAATGGACGGTGGCCTATATCTTTACTCAAGCAAAAGTATATTTCCAAAGACAAAAAAAAAAAAAAAAGAAAAAAAAAAAGATCATTTGAACTCTTCGTGCTGGTACTACCTGCTTTCTATGTTCACTTCGTTAGTTCACTGTAATACGGAGGATGTCTCTTGGACCATGGCAAAAATACGCATTTTAAGTTTGTCAAAATATGCCAAAACTGATCACATTATAACGTTTATGTTTTACTTTTGAAAATAAACGTTAACTAAAATGAAACTCTGTCAGCATCTGGAAATATATACATGAAAGTTTGTTTAGAAATATTTTTTTGGTTTACGTCGATCTTCATACTGTAAATTAAAAACTCACTGCCTCGTAAGAAGGAAAAAATGCCATCTTTGATTTCGATTTTTGGTTTGTTATTACTAAGCAACCATCTCCTTAAAGGCCATATAACTTTTATCGGTGCTTCCACCAATTTTATACTTCTGATTTGGAAATTTACGGAATTGTGCTGGCATTTTGAAATTTGCACTGTCTCATCATACGTCTCTCAGTTCGATTCTCTGCCTTATATACCGTACCAGGTCCTTTGAATGAGGCAGTTATATGGACATATACGCATACAAAGCAAATGTCTTTTAACATATTTCATTATACCGGTACTTCAAAATGGGGATCTGAAAGAGGAAGTTGTAACTTCCTGGCTTAGCGTTCAGCATGAAGGGCATGGTGCAACGAGTGGTTGACACGTATCAGTATAATGGTTCGGGTGGGGCTGCTTACTTGCCTTCGGTAAGGCGTCTCATTGAGCAACACTACATAAAAGAGCGATGGAAATGGATTTAATGTGCGTAATGTGCGAAGGCACATTAGATGCAATTTAAGGATTTCTTCGTTTGACTGAAAAATTGTTAAGTCCGACCTTAAACCCCACTGACTCTCCACCGTCATTACGACACACTTGGGGCTGTTTCTCTCCGTAACTCTCGCCACTGCGTTGCTTGATAATAGTTACCCCACTCCGCCACTAGTGACCAAGGCCGCAAGAATTAACCCACGAAACCCTATCTCAACTGTCAGCCAGTAAGCGTCCATTGTGTATCCCTGTAAGCATTATATACCTGTGTGAAAATATCGAAGTTTATATTAGTGAACTGACAAGTAGTTGGCACCAAAAATAAACCATATCTGATTGGTCTCACATTTCTGCTGTCAGGAAATTCCACACAGGAATGTTGCCCGAGAGGGATATAACAATATGTTCTTAGTCTGGGGGGTTAATTAATTTATTTGATTGGTGTATTATTTGATGCATTGATTGACGGGTTTGACATTTCTGCTGTCAGGAATTTCCCACAATGTGGGAATGTTGCCCGAGAGGGGTATAACAGTATGTTCTTAGTCTGGGTGTTTAGCTAATTTATTTATTGATTTGATTGGTGTATTATTTGATGCATTGATTGACGGGATTGACAATTCTGCTGTCAGAAATTTCCCACAATTTGGGAATGTTGCCCGAGAGGGGTATAACAGTATGTTCTTAGTCTGGGTGTTTAACTAATTTATTTATTGATTTGATTGGTGTATCATTTGATGCATATGTTGCCCTGACTGCCGCCGGTTGGATGACCTCCATCATGGGACACCGCCATTCGGTCAGTTCCGTAGAGGCTTTTTCGTCCCCACAAATGTCGCATATGCATATTCTTCACACTGAGTCACACAAGCATAAGTCCCCCATCCACTGGTAGAAACGCACCGGTGATAAAACGCACCTTTGGGGAGACTAGAAATGCCAGTGCTGCTCCGACATCCTCCGGTTGGATGACTTCCTTCATGGGACACCGTCTTTCGGCAAGTTCCGTGGGGTCTATTTCCTTCCACTCCTTAGTCTTTGTAATACCCGGGATAACCACATTGCACGTGATACGTTTGGGGGCCAATACGAGTGCGTAGTGCCAAATCACGTACTCAAGAGCCGCCTTTCCGCAGCCAGGCATTAGGTAGAAGGGTCTAGGTGAGGACATTAGGTTAACCCCAGGGTTGGAAAATACTACGATCCGACCCCCGTGTGGTGACTACTCCATATAAGGCACTCCTCGCTCCACCAGCCGCCAAAAGGCCTTCGGGTACAGTTCTGTGAAGGCGTCAAACGTTTTCTCTGGTTCTTCATCATTTATGGGTAGCATACCCCCGGCTGTGTGGAGAATAGCATATAAGGAGCCACCGAAGTCCTCGTCGACGACCTTGAAAATCTCCTCCACCGTTCTCTTTTCGGACACATCGCCTGAAAAGCAAAATGTCTGCTTCAAATGTGTATATGCAAATTTTCAATTGCACAGTTTTGCATTTAGATGCATCAATATTCTTAGACTGTTTCTTGGATTTGAATTGATTTGGTTGGTGAACGCCGTGCTTAGGAATATTTCACTTGCTAGGCTAGTGGTAGCAGTAATTTGAGTGCAAAAGGCACGAGTTGCAATGAGAATCGAGATGCAACATATGGTAATCCCGAAGAAGGATATTTCTTCAAGGCTGTCAGTTATAGTTGTACATTCCTTCCGAGCTCACTCGGACAAGCTCGCATTTTGGCGTTTCCTAGCTTTTCTTCCAATGGCAGGAGATCGCAGAACTGTTGTTTAGAGTAGCGGGGTATCTTGCCTTCCATGCGTATTATTGTGCAGCTGTGGAGAGGCAGGGTATTAAAAATTTAGGCGTCGAAAATTTTTTTTCCGATGGAGGATCAGTTGTTTGATTTATGTAAATCACTACTGATGGCCAGTACAGATCAGGCAACAATACGAGATTGTCGGTTATTGCTTGGCGGTGATAACTCGAATACAAAGGCCAGTGTAAATAGATAAGTCTAACACGCGAGACTGTCGGTGGGATGTTCTTCACTGTAATTACTCGAATACAAAATGCAATTATTATTGACACTTGTGGACAAAGCCGTTGCACGCACTGCATTGTGGTTTCGTATTTGGATTTTGGCAAAATGGCGGGGAGATTCCCAAATGGGGAAAACTTCTAGTATAGCTGGCATGTAACTGTTGAGCTTACGATATTCACTGGCACAGCGAACTCAGTGTTTGTGTCACATTGGTAGGTTTAATGTGAGCTTTACCCCACCATATTAGTGAATCATAAGTGTTTTCCAGCCAACATGCAATAAAATTTCACCTAAAATTTTCTTCGATATCTCCTTTGATCACACGTGCGTACTTGGGTGTAAAATTTACCCCCGAATAAAGGAGTGGAAATGAGACGGTTAGGTGGCTCTCAGGCGAGAACTGAACAGGTCGGCGGACGTACATGTGGAGCTGAGAAGAAAACTCTGGGATGGCATCGGCCTACACCCACTGTGTTGTTTGGTAGCTATACCCACTTGTTTTACTCTGCCACTGAGATTGCTTGATATATAAGTGTATATAATATACTGTTTGTGTATACCTCTATGACTGTAATATATATTTGTACATTTGCGCACGCCCAAATTTTTTTAAAAATTTATTTTGTATATACTTGCCATGTGTGGACACTGTTGGTGACTACGTTGTAAATATAGTGTAGTGTGGAGAATATTCCGCAGTTGTAAATTTTGCTGTGATTTAAATAGTGGTAGATATTGCTTAGTGTAGGGTTATAGTTCCTATACCTTTGGTATAGGGGTAGGATCGTATGCAGTACAAATCCTGTACGTGCACTGTCTACTCTGCATTACTAACCCGAGCGCCTTTTGTCTTGTCCCGGCCCGGAGCGGCTCCCGGGCAACACCCACTTGTGCTTTAATAGTCTTGCGTAATAACACACCTGTCCTATACACCTTAGATATTATATTTAGAATAACTGACCATGGACGCCACCAAAGGGGGTGAGGATTCCATGGAATTCTCGGAGGTCCGTTCCAGTAATGAACGCGTGCGCGATTTATCCTTGGATCGGGCTTCCTCTGAGGGGAAGAAACCTAGACAAGTAAACACCAGGTCAAATTCAGGCAATCACAGTGTGGTTATATGCTCTATGGGTGGCCTGCCCATTACAGCGTGGAACAACATAAAATTTGGACAAGCTAGACAGCAAGCTATGGGTAACATCAAACAGGTGAAAAGGCAGGGTTCTAAAGAGCTATTAATTATATGTACGGAACCAGCCCAAGTTAAAAAGGCTTTGGCATTAACCTCTATTATGGGACGTGATGTGCAATGTAGACAACAGTTATATGCTAACCAAGCACGGGGTGTTATTTATGGGGTAGGAGATGAGCTTAAAGAAGAAGATGTATTGGCTGCTTTGAAGAAAAACAAATGTTATAAAGTGGAAAGGCTATATAAGGGGAGAGAGAAAATGAAAACAAAATGCATGCTGTTGCATTTCGATCTCGAGGACATTCCTACTGAAATTTGTTTAGGTTATGAAATGTTTGAAGTCAAACCGTACGTTTCTCCGGTATTACGCTGCTACAAGTGCCAGGGCTACGGTTATATATCGTCTTCATGCAGGGGAAAGCAGCGTTGTCCTCGTTGTGCAGGAGAACATGAGTTTGAGCAGTGTAGAAATGTGGATAGACCTAAGTGCATTAACTGCGGCTCCGTCGGCCATTCATCTACCTACCTGGGCTGTCCATATCGCAAGCAGGTTAGTAAGTCCCATTATATTAAGGTAACGCAGAAAGTTTCGTTCGCCGAAGCTCTTAAGAATGTTCGTGAAGAGAACAGTCGACCTTATACTGAAAATCCTGCAGAGAGGGCTTTACGTGAAGGCTCTGAATATTCACCATCTATGTGTAATTGTACACCACCTAAGGATAACAGTACACAACCTACGTATAACAGTACACAACCTCGACCAGACGTTCATTCTGTGAAACCCACGTCACAATTTAAGCGAGTTAAGCCCGTAATGAAATCTGCATGTACCCAAACCATGTCGGATTCATCTAATCAAACCGAAGATTTGTCTTTGTCTACGGCAACTAAAATCATAGCCGTGTTCACTGAAGTAATGCTCAAAGCTTTTGAGCTTAGAGAGGCTGATCAGTTTATAGCTGAAGTCTTCCATATTGCTCAGTCACGGCTCGGGCCTGAACATGTCAACTTTACCTGTCTCAAGTCCGTACTCTCTAGTCTGGTTTCTGCTGAGGTTTCGTAATGTTTATGTATTCTAACCTTTATTGCTTCACTGCTTCGCTTTTTTCGGCAATAATGGCGTTTAATTTGCTTCATCAGAATATTCGGGGTAACGGTACCCACGGCCAGGAGTTTAAGTTCTATCTCTCTAATGTAAATCCTGAACCGCATGTTTGTCTGCTTACAATAAAACCTTTTTAAAGCAGCATCTTGATTATACATATCCTGGATATTTTATTAACAGATTAGATAGGGAAACTAGAGGTGGCGGCGGCTTGGCTATGTTCTTAAAACATGGACTTTGCTTTTCCGAGGTTAGATTGCCTTCGTTTACCAGCATAGAAACCCAGTGTTTCAATATAGCTAGAACTAACGGTCCATCCGTTAGTGTTGTAAACGTTTACAACCCGTCGAACCGTCTGGATCGTTCCGACTTTAACTCCCTTATGTCATCTCTGAATAACTCCTACATTTTATGCGGGGATTTTAATGCGTACAGTCCGTTGTGGGGCAGTGCAACTGTTAAGCAAAATGGGCGGGTGCTTGAAGAATTTATTGATCAATATGGTGTATGTATTCTCAATGATGGTTCAGGCCCCCGAGTTGATCCCCACTCCGGTAATTTCTCGCATCTTGATTTTACTCTGTGTTCCCCTGACCTAAGCCTGTCTTTTGATTGGCCCGTGGATAATGTCTCACCGTGTGGGAGTGATCACCTATCCGTCCATGTATCCTGGGATTTCAATCCTTAAGTAAACTCAGTGGGTCACTCTCAAAGATGGAGCATTAAAAGAGCAAACTTGGGGCTTTACCAAAAGGAATGTAGGAAATCCTTTAATTGTGAGATTTTCGATGACAATGTGGATGTATTTTCTGACAACATTGTGGACGCCATTAACGCTGCCGCCACCAAGACGATACCTAAATCTTCTGGTGATATGAAATATAAAATGCCAGTTTCGTGGTGGAATACCGAATGCTCCGCTGCCATTAGGGAAGGTAAACGTCTCAAGAATCGAGCACGTCGTACACGACATTACGATGATATTATATTGTACAAGAGGGCGAAGGCTGTAGCTCAACGAACAATCAAACGAGCTCAGAAAGATCACTGGCGGCAATTTTGTAGTAATTTATCCGCGAATACACCAATCAAAAACGTTTGGGGTTAGATTAAGTCCATTAATGGCAAGGGGAAATCTAAAGCTATTCCCACCATTGTTCATAACGATTCTGAATATGTCACCAATTCAGATAAATGTAACATTTTAGCTGACAGCTTTTCCTATGTCTCCAGCTCCAGGAATTATTGCCCTGAATTTATCTCTCATAAGGAAGAAATCGAGAAAGCCCATTCTTTTGAAAATATTGCATTTGATGAAATGCCCATCAATGATGATTTTTCTTTAACAGAGTTAAAGCAAGTTCTTTCAGTGTCCACTGACTCGTCACCTGGAGAGGATTTGGTAACTTACTTTATGTTGTGTAACTTGCCTGAACAGGGCCTTACGGTGTTATTAATGTTATACAATACGGTATGGACCCAAATGAAACTCCCCTTTAAGTGGAAAAGTGCTATCGTCATACCGGTGCCTAAACCCGGCAAGGACCTAACTGCCCCTTCATCGTACAGGCCCATCGCGCTTACTGCCACTTTGTGTGAAGTCATGGAAAGGATGATTAATGCTCGTTTGGTGTGGTTTTTAAACAAACACAATATTTTCAGTCCAGTTCAAAGCGGTTTTAGAAACAAATGCTCTACAACCGACCATATCATCACTTTAGAATCTTCTATTAGAAACGCCCTGTGTAATAAGTGTGGCAAACTGGTGTCCTTATGAAAATGAGAAGCATGGGAACTAGTGGATGAAAAACTTCCTTTCGGGCCGTTTTATTAAAGTAAGAATCGGTCGAGATTACTCTTCGACCAGTACGTGTCGAGAATGGGGTGCCCCAGGGTAGTGTTTTATCTAATACTCTTTTTAATATTGCAATAAATGACCTTCCGGACGCACTGTCACCAAACCTGACATGCACATTATTTGCGGACGACAAAGCTGTATGGTATGGTTCCAGGAGTCTTAAACTCTGCACCAAGTACATTCAACAGGGCTTGGATGACATCATGAAATGGAGCTTAACATGGGGCTTTAAGTTTTCATCAGTTAAAACCGAGGCTGTCATCTTTACACGAAAAGCTATCAAGCAGGCATCTGTTTCTCTTAATAATTCTCCCGTGAGAATATCCTCGTCTTTCCCGTATCTTGGCGTGATATTTGATAGGCGCCAAATCACATAGATAGATGTAGTAGATGCAAGAAAGTTCTTAACCTGATGAGATGTGTTTCCGGGCGAACCTGGGGAGCCGACAGGCAATGCCTTTTGCTACTCTACCGGTCCTCAATTAGGTCTAGGCTTGACTACGGCTGCGAAGCCTATGATTCAACGTGTGCCAGCCTCAAAGCTAAACTTGACTCTATCCAGTGGGTCGCACTACGTATTTGTACCGAAGGCTTACGCTCCACTCCTCTCAGCGTATTGCAAGTCTTCTGTAATGAGTGGCCGTTACACTTACCTCGTCGGTTGCGTGTCCTAAAGTTTACTTTCAGGCTAAAGTCTGCCATTAATAATTCGGCAACGTCTGTACTTAAACCCTCATATTAAGACAGTAAGAAAGCCTTGCCATTTAATTTACGGTCGAACGAAATTTCTGACTTCTTTCAGGCCAGGGATATATCTATTCAGCCTGGTTGTGTTCCTCATTTCCCTCCCTGGAAAATATCGAACCCATTTGTCTCTGTGGAACTACATTCTAAAGTCAAAAAGACGGATAACATTAATGTATCGTTGTTATGTGTCAAGGACCATATTAAATCAAACTGGAACGAGTACTTACAAGCATTTACCGACGCTTCCAAATGCCCCGACACTAACAAAGTGGGCGCATCAGTGTGTATTCCAGAAATGAGGTAGGAAAAATCTTTCCGCTTGTCAGGTTATGTTTCCGTGTTCACGGCAGAGCTTACCGCAATCTTGAGTGCTCTTAACTATCTACTCGAGTTAAGACCGATTAGGGCTGTTATTTTCACAGACTCCTTGAGTTCTTTACAGGCACTTGGCAACTTTATTTGGAATAAGTCGGCAGCGCTTGTGTATGAAATATTGTATATCTGTACTATATTGGGCTATCAAGGTGTATCTGTGGCGTTTGAATGGGTGCTGGCCCACACTGGTGTTGACGGAAATGAGTTGGCCGACAAACTGGCCAAAAGGCCCTTGATCTACCCATTATATCCCACACCATCCCGTTGTCTGTACAAGAGGCTATTAGTTATGGCAAACCGAAATTTATACCAGTATGGCAAAATGAATGGGATAACTCTGTTACAGGAAGATTCTTTTACTCTCACAACCCTTAAATCTCTGTAAGCTACAATCTCTCTCTCAACTGTCGCTGTGACGAAATACTCGTATTTAGACTCTTGTCTGGTCACATTAAAACAAACAGCTATTTGCATAAAATCAATCTGCATGACACGGGTCATTATGAGGAATGTTTTGTAGAAGATACTGTTGCACATGTTCTTTTTGGTTGTAGACGTCATATTGACTCCAGGCGCGTATTTTACGCAGAATTAACTCGTGTGGGTGTTAGGAACCCGACAGAATACAAGGTTTTAAAACCGGTGAGAAATCACAACAAAGTTTTTCAGACTGTTGCCAATTTTCTCACTCGCTGCTACACATTCTAACACCTAAAATGTGTACTTAACGGTGTACCCAAGCATGTCTTGAAATGTTATCTATCGTTGTTTGAGTATGCGTAATTTGTCTGGGGTCAAAGCCTAGCATTTTCTGTGGACTCAATGTGTTAACATTCCCCTTCTTTACTGTCCACGCGTGTATCCTTATACCATCGGTGTTCTTTACGACAGCTGTGTAAAGGCTTAGTTCTCGTGGGAAAATAATTTATTCAGCGTTCCGTTATTGGCGTGCATCATTCAACTTGGATGGGAAAACGCCATTACAAATTAATCTCAATCCCCCCCCCCCCCCCGAGGGGTGGAGATAATTCTGCCACATTGACTTTATAGGTTGTTGATACATTTATATTTTTGCATGGCTATTTTGCACCTCGTTAAAAATATCAGAATTTTATTGGATAGAAATGGAAACTTCTGGCCCAGTCTTGTCACTGACCTTCCTGGAGGTTAGGAACTACCATGGTGATAAAATGTCATGGAAACACATCCAGCAACATTAGCTAAAAAAGGTGGTCATGCTCGGTTGACTTTTTGATATGTTGAAGAGAAAGGTGGAAGCTGCATGGGGCGGTATGGCATGGTAAAATGCAAAAGTTAGGGTATATATATTTCTGACGTTAAAGTTTGCTTGATAAATAGTAAGGAAAATCGATGCGCCCATGTAACCTTAATGGAGTCCTTTTCACAGTGTTTTCTGACTAGGAAGAGTACATGTAGATCACTCCACTCTCAGTATTGTTGTGGCTTGGTGACACTGCGTGGTCGACGACGCATGCGTGGTCGTATGTCTAACAGAGTCTAACATTCGTTAAAGACCACTTAACTTGAACAAAGGCCAATGAGCCGATTCAGCTCTTTAGCGAGTCCACGCTGGTTGAGACAAGACAATTGGGCGTTCTCGCGTTCTGCTTGATTCCACGCCAGCTGCTGACGGCGCCGTTGGGTCGACAGACCCGGCTGTCCGAGATGGCCAGTGTGTACCGAAAAATCTCGCATTTCAGCTGCGTTAGTTTGTGAGCCCCCATCCTGTCTCGTCCTTGACTCCTGGCATGCCGAATCATCTATAGGCCTAAGTCATATGCGGGAAAGTTTGTAAGTAACTTGTTAAAGGTCTGTGTTTTATGCACTCCGGTATCCTCTACCCAGAAAAACTAACAAAAAAAAAAACAACAAAAAACAACAAAACAAAAACAAAACAACAAAACAAATAAAAAACAACAACAAAAAAAAAAACAACAACACGTATATGTGAAAATTTAGTTTATCGGATAATACGTTCTTAAAATAAGAATAGTTAAATCACTTCAATCGTTTCCTGTATCAGTTTCTCAAGCGTGACATTTAATATTATATACTAGTAAATGTGGACGGTAGGCGCCTCCTTTCGACACCATATATATTTCCGTGTATTGCCGTCGAGAGTTGTTTACGAGTAACATCCCCCGTACCAATCCAATACAGATATGTCTATATACAGTATTAAAACTATAAACTTCACTGTGTTATAAAACCTTTTCTACAGGTGACCTCTCCAAGTTCTAATTAAAGTAGAAACAAGATAATATTGGTAAGGTAGGAAACTGAACTACTAGCAACTGTTAATGACACACCCTATAGATGAGAAGTGAGGTTGGTGGGACAGACATATATAGTCCGACACAAATTACTCACTTCGACCAGTTCCAGAAAATTGATTTGAACTACTGGGCTCAGTTGTTCAAAAGTATATTAGAATTTAAACCGGGTATTAAATTTGGTTCATACTAAAATGGCGTTTACTTTATATTAGGTCTAGCGCTTAGTAATTACCCCTCCTGCATGAGAAACTGTGGTTTTACCTCTCGTGTATGACTTTTTAAATTTATTTTGATTGGTATTTTACGCCGTACTCAAGACTATTTAATTTATATGACGGTGCCCAGTTCGGAGGAAACCCACGACCATCCGCAGATGACTTCCCACGTATGGTCGGAGAGGATGGTCAATTACTCCTCCGGTATGAGGAAATGCTGGTAATCATACAATTGCCGTAGACAATGTGTGGTTGATTTACTTATCCTGCACCAAGATGTGTGGTTAATTACCATTCCTGTAAGAGAATGTATGGCAATTACCCCTTGTCATGTATGGAAAAGTGTGGTTGATGGGATGGCCAGTTCAAAGATTGTTCATTTTTATAAGTGTCTAGCGCTTAATAATTACCCTTCCTAGAGGAGAAAATGTGGTTAGTTATCTCTCATGTATGATTTTATAAAATTTATATTGGTTGGTGTTTCTACGCCGTTCTTAAGAATATTTTTTATTGATACGATGGTGCTCAGCCCGTCGGAAACCCACGACCATCCGCAGATTACTTCCCACGTATGGTCGGAGAGGAAGCCAGCATGAGCTGGACTTGAGCTCATATCGACCGCATTAGTGAGACGCTCTTGGGTCATTTCGCCGCGCTGGCAAGCTAATCATATATGTGCGGTTACTGACGTACCTCTCGTGTATGAGAAAGTGTGGTGAATTACTCCTTCTGTATGAGAAAGTGTGGTGAATTACACCGTACTTCTCTTATCCGTGTCTATAGTGCTTGTTAATTACCTCTCCCGAATGAGATTTGATTTGATTTGATGTGATTGGTGTTTTACGCCATACTCAAAAATATTTCACTTATACGACGGCCGACACCATTATGGTGGGAGGAAACCGGGCAGAGCCGGCTCCCGAATGAGAAAATGTGGTCGCCATGATAGGGCAGCCAGTGCAACTTCACACTAAGTAGTCCAGTTACCGTGTCTTCAAGTCTTACTCCCTCTGTACAAGAGAGGATGGCCGAATTAAACAGCCACCATAGGCCTATCATTAGGATCGAAAATTTGACCAGGCCTACATCTACATACAGACAGCGAATAGCCGTATATGCTCACTCACCTTTGACCAGAACCACCTTAACCCCTTTGTTCTGTTCCAGGTTACTTTTGGCCACATTGGCGTGTTCGTCATGTGTAGCATACCCTAAGATGAACTTGCGAAAACCGAGTAGCACGAGCTCCTGGGCTGTGCCCAGCCCGATTCCAGTGGTGCCGCCGGTAAGGAGAATCGCTCCGTGGTCAGTCAACCCGTTGGTGGGGGAATCTGATGGCTCATGTTGACCATCCATTCTCACTGAACGACGTTATACTGATGTCAGTACTTGGTGACAGCAAAGGCCTTGTTTGTGCCTCTTCAGACGCGTAAGAACGAGTTAAATCTGTGTTGTGATAGAATTGAGAGACACATCCACCTGGATGTGACAAGGAGGTTTATGCAGTGGGCGGACGAATAGGTTAAGATCGTTTGACTTGGTGAGCTGATATGGTTCAGCTGTACTGTAGAGCGAGACCCTTGTGTCGTGTCAGCGTCACCTCGTGATGTGGCCTGCGCGCGCACCTGTTGCATTAATACATACATACCACAATTTGCTATCAATATCTGTAGTTGTGACAAGTAATTAAGCAGCTCTATATATTAAGTCGCTCTGTCTGTCTATCTCTTGGCTGGTCGATCGTCAGGATGATTTGGAAATGGCTATATAGTAATCTAAATGATAATGGTCTGCTGGCTGATAGGAAGTAGTTTTAGGTTATTTAGAAACTAAATTATTTGACAAAATTTTGGTGCTGAAAGGACCTGATATGGTAAGGCGGGCAATCGGCCCCTTCTCATGATACTATACACCTTAAGAAGCGAAACTGACTATAACTGTAAGTGACTGCTGCTGACACACTGGTAGGAAAAGAAGTACACGATTTTTAAAGCTCCAAACATGCACTGAAGCAATGTATAGGTCATCAAATCAAAAACAGGGTGGAAAAATCACCGCCTGAAAAATTCTTGAGCACGTAGTCATGCACCAGTGAGTTGAAATACACGCAGATATAACAAATGTAACTTTCGGCCTAATAATTCCACTATACGCATAACGTGGATGACAGTGTCAATGATGGGCGACCACGTGCTCTCCTAAGGAAGATTCATATGGATTCGCCATAGTTGCCACATGCTACTTATGCCATACCTTAACAATTTCTATTCTAATTCATAAGATTTATTTAATGGAAGGTGGCCTATATCTTTACTCAAGCAAAAGTATATTTCCAAAGACAAAAAAAAAAAGAAAAAAAAAAAGGAACATTCGAACTCTTCGTGGGGGTACTACCTGCTTTCTACGTTCACTTCGTTAGTTCACTGTACTACATGCCTCTTGGACCATGGCAAAAGTACGCATTTTAAGTTTGTCAAAATATGCCAAAACTGATCACATTATAACGTTTATGTTTTACTTTTGAAAATAAACATTAACCAAAATGAAACTTTGTCAGCATCTGGAAATATATACATGACAGTTTCTTTAGAAATATTTTTTTGGTTTACGTCGATCTTCATACTGTAAATTAAAAACTCACTGCCTCGTCTGAAGGAAAAATTGCCATTTTTGATTTCGATTTTTGGTTTGTTATTACTAAGCATCAATCTCGGAGAAGAAAACATAAAACTGATGCCAAAACCAGATGAAAACAGGGCGAAATCTTTTGGCGTTTAATATTTTATTTTTTTTTTTAGATTTTTTGTTTTAGGAGAATAGGACATTTAAAAATATTTGGTATGGTGGGTATTTAGGACCACAATTTGGTGTATATTCTTTTTGGATGACAGTGGTCTAAATAAGGATGTGATGCATGTCTAATAAATTTGAATGTAAATTTGTCGTCTATGAATATTATCAAAATCCAGGTTGAACACATTCCTTAGCTGAAAAGACCAAGTTCTAGTGCAAATATATTCATTAAGCAGTAAAAATCCCCCCCCCCCGAAAAAAAAATCACATTTACCACTAATTTTTCGACTCTTTCATCTGAACTTTTTGTTTTCTCCACCTTTAACATTGCGCAGATATTTTGGTCTCTCGACCTGTTTCCTGGGAATTATACTGGCCGTGTCTTTTATTCAAGCGTAACCAAGGTAGTTGCGGAGTGGGTTAGCTCTTATCGAGCATCGCTGTTGTGAGAGTTATGGAGCCAAACAGCCACAAATACATGTGGGGTTGATAGCAAGGAACATTTACCGCTGTTCACACGCACATTAAATCTTCCCTAGCAGAGCTAAGATTTGTGTCAAACATGTACAAGTTCCAAAAGATGTCTTCAGTTGGGAGAGTTACGGAGAGAAACTGTCCCAGATGTATCGGATTGATGGCAAGGAACATTTACCGCTGCTTACACGCACATTAAATCATCCGTAGCAGAGCTGAGATTTAACCTGTCAAATATGTACAAGTTCCACAAAATAACTTCAGTTGATATCGAACGCTGTTGGGAGAGTTACGGAGAGAAACAGTCCCGAATGTGTCGGATTGATGGCGAGGAACATTTACCGCTGTTCACACGCACATTAAGCCTTCCCTAGTATCGACCAACCTCAACCGTGTGGTCCCTGTGTTACTAACCTGTTAGGGTGCATGGCATTCAGGCACGTCTGCTAGTGAAAACGAATCGCATTTCCCGAGCCTATGTCATAACAGTGAGTTATTTAGATGATGGCCGCAGTATTGTAGACCCTCAAAAATGGTTCTGTCAGTTTGTCATTGGCAGACTATTTTTGATGAGGCCAACAGTTTAGTTAATTTGTAGGAACATGCGGATGACATCAATTTATTTTATAGGGAAGATTCAGTGTGACTGTGAACGCCCGTTTCGGTAGATCCAGGGTCAATTCTGAGTCGATTCACACCTATTTATTTATTTGATTGGTATTTTACACCGTAGTCTAGAATATTTCACTTATACGACGGCGGCCAGCATTATGGTGGGAGGAAACCGGGCCGAGCCCAGGGGGAACCCACGGCCATCCGCAGATTGCTGGAGAGACGAGTCACACCTAAGACCTTAAAAGAGGAAATTGTAACTTCTTCGCTTGGCAGTTCAGCATGAAGGGGATAGTGCAACCACTGGTTTACCAGTATCAGTATAAAAGCTCGGGCGGGGCTGCTCACCTGCTTTCGGTAAAGCGTCTCAGTGAAACAGCACTAGATAAAAGAGCGGTGGAAATCGATTTAATTACATTCACTCTAAGGATTCCTTCGTTGGACTGAAAAATTGTTGAGTATGAGGTTAAACCCCAAGCACTCACCCACTCACTCACTATTCACCGTCAATTCGACACACTTTGGGACTGTTTTTCTCCGTAACTCTCGGAACCGCGTAGCTCGATAAGAGGTACCCCACTCCGCAACTCGTAACCAATGCTGCAAAAATCAACCCATGAAACCCTATCTCAACTGTCACCCAATAAGCGTCGATTCGTATCCCTGTAAGCATTATATACCTGAGTGAAAATATCGGAGTTTTTATCACCGAACTGACAAAGAGCTAACACAAATAAACCTTAACTGATTGGTTTGATACTTCTGCTGTCAGGAAATTCTCCAAAATATGGGATTGTTGCCCGAGAGGGGTATAACAATATGTTCTTAATCTGGGTGTTTAACTAATTTATTTATTGATTTGATTGGTGTATTATTTGATGCATATGCTGCCCTGACATCCGCCGGACATCCTCCATCATGGGACACCGCCTTTAAGCCAGTCCGTAGAGGCTTTTCTCCCCCACAAATGTCGCATAGGCATCGCCTTCACACCGAATCACACAAACATAAGTCCCCCATCCACTGGTAGAAACGCACCGGTGATAAAACGCGCTTTTGGGGAGACGAGAAATGCCAGTGCTGCTCCGACATCCTCCGGTTGGATGACTTCCTTCATGGGACACCGTCTTTCGGCAAGTTCCGTGGGGTCTATCTCCTTCCACCCCTTAGTCTTTGTAATACCCGGGATCACCACATTGCACGTGATACGTTTGGGGGCCAATACGAGTGCGTAGTGCCGGGTCACGTACTCAAGCGCCGCCTTTCCGCAACCAGCCATTAGGTATCCGGGTCTAGGTGAGGACATTAGGTTGACCCCAGGGTTGGAAAGTACTACGATCCGACCCCCGTGTGGTGACTTCTCCATATAAGGCACTCCTCGCTCCACCAGCCGCCAAAAGGCCTTCGGGTACAGTTCTGTGAAGGCGTCAAACGTTTTCTCTGGTTCTTCATCATTTATGGGTGGCATAACGCCAGCTGTGTGGAGAATAGCGTACAAGGAGCCACCGAAGTCCTCGTGGACGACCTTGAAAATCTCCTCCACCGTTCTCTTTTCGGAAACATCGCCGGAGAAAAGCAAAAAATATCTGCTAATTTTCAAGTGAACTGTTTCACATTAAGATGTATCAGTAGTGTTAGACCGTGTCTTGGATTTGATTTGGCTTGGTTGTGCAACGCCGTACTTCGGACTTGCTAGACTAGTGGTAACATTAATTCGAGTGCAAAAGGCACGAGTTGCAGCGAGAAACGAGATGCAACATGTCATAATCCCGAAAAAGGATATTTCTTCAAGGCTGTCACTGATAGTTGTACACTCTTTGTGAGCTCAAGCGGACAAGCTCGCATTTTGGCGTTTCCTAGCTTTTCTTCCAATGGCAGGAGATCGCAGAACTGTTATTTAGAGTAGCGGGGCATCTTGCCTTCCATGCGTATTATAGTGCAGCCGTGGAGAGACAGGGTATTTATTTATTTATTTGATTGGTGTTTTACGCCGTACTCAAGAATATTTCACTTATACGACAGCGGCCAGCATTATGGTGGGAGGAAACCGGGCACAGCCCGGGGGAAACCCACGACCATCCGCAGGTTGCTGTAAGACCTTCCCACGTACGGCCGGAGAGAAAGCCAGCGTGAGCTGGACTTGAACTCACAGCGACCGCATTGGTGAGAGGCTTCTGGGTCATTACGCTGCGCTAGCGCGCTAAGCGACTGAGCCACGGAGGCCCCAGACAGGGTATTAAAAGTTTAGGTGTCGAATTTTTTTTCCCATGGAGGTTAAGATCAGTTCTTTGAAGCATGTAAATCAGTATTGATGGCCAGTACAGATCAGGCAACAATACGAGATTGTCAGTGTAATCTTTCTTAGCGGTAGTAACTCGAATACAAAACCAGTGAAAATAGATAAGTCTAACATTCGAGACTGTCGGTGGGATTGTTCTTGGGTATAATTACTCGAATACAAAATGCAATTATTATTGACAGCTGTGGACATAGCCGTCGGACGCACTGCATTGTGGTTTCGCATTTGGATTTGGGGAAAATGGCGGGGAGATTCCCAAATGGGGAAAACTTCTGGTATATCTGGCATGTAACTGTTGAGCTTACCTATGCGATATTCACTGGCACAGCGAACTCAGTGTTCAACGTGAGCTTTACCCTACCATATTAGTGAATCTTAAGTGTTTTCCAGCGAATATGCAATAGAAGTTCACCTGAAATTTTCTTTGACATCTCCTTTGATCACACGTGCGCACTTGGGTGCAAAATTTGCCCCGAATTGAGGAGTTGACATTGACTTTATAGGTTGTTGATACATTGTTATGTATGACTATTTAATGCTTTCATGTACTGTTAGTCTGCGGACCTTTGTGTTATATGTTATAAGCATAACAGGCCCTGTTATATATGTACAGCGCGAACCTGGCCGAAAGCACCTTGTTCAGTGCTCTGTTTATTTAACTGGATGTTCATTGGCTGTTAATTCTGTGTCTAAGAATAGTTGAATCCACCTGGACCGTATATAAGCCGTGTTTTCTGTGCAGAGTGGAGGTATTTTTGCCGCATCCACTGGGAGCCAGGAGAGCGTCCGACGCTCTCGTATCGAGTCCATTATATTTATATGAGCTGGTGATGCCAGTTTCGTTTGGGAGGACAGTTTTTTTATGCCGGCACCGTTTTGTGTACCACAGTAGTACTGATGTCTGGTTTATGTGAATTTCTGCTGAAGTCACGTTTATTGGTGTTCGGATCTTTATTATGATTATACAGTGTGGACTGTGTAATTTGTTTAACACGCTGACCTCACCTGACCGACAAGGTCGTCAAGGACTCTAAACTGAAGTTTTCAGTTTTGCAAAGGACGTTCGTTCTGCCACAAGGTGACATTACTCTACGTCTCTGAACGGCTCGTTTGTGAGCTTCTGCGGGAGCTGTGACTGATCTGAAGTGGATTATACCTCCATGCCTGTATTTACCCCGTGTTGTGCTCTGCGGGTGTGACGTCATTCAAAGGCTTGACTGTTCCAGTTCTGTGTAACCTGTGTACTGTGTTCGTGTTCGCTAACCTGGCGAAGTACCTGTCTAGGACAATTTGTGACTTGTGTGAATTGTGTGTTTATCCCATGGTCTTTACGTTGGATTTCCTGGAATACATTCCTTGGGATGCAAAGGTGAACTGGAAACTTGTAAAGACCGGTAATACTGATGTGTATGTTGTTGTTGTTGTTGTTGAACTGTCTGTAAAACTGTACGTCTCATTTTATATATAAAGCATTGTTTACATTGTAATATTGAGTCACTGAGTCTGTTTTCTGTTGCCGTTTTCAATACCGTAACAACATTTATAGTTTTGCATGGCTATTTTGCACCTCGTTAAAAATATCAGAATTTTATTGGATAGAAATGGAAACTTCTGGCCCAGTCTTGTCATTCACCTTCCTGGAGGTTAGGAACTACCATGGTGATAAAATGTCATGGAAACACATCCAGCAACATTAGCTAAAAAGGTGGTCATGCTCGGTTGACTTTTTGATATGTTCAAGAGAAAGTGCATGATTTCACGCCAGCTGCTGACGGCGCCGTTGGGCCGACAGACCTGGCTGTCCGAGATGGCCGGTATGTACCGAAAAATCTCGCATTTCAGCTGCGTTAGTTTGTGTGAGCCCCCATCCTGTCTCGTCCCTGACTCCTGACATGCCGACTCATCTATAGGTTTAAGTCATATGCGGGAAAGTTTGTAAGTAACTTGTTAAAGGTCTGTGTTTTATGCACTCCGGTTTCCTCTACCCAGAAAAACTGACAAAACAAAAAACAAACAACAAAAAAAAAAAACACAAAAAACACGTATATGTGAAAATTTAGTTTATCGGATAATACGTTCTTAAAATAAGAATAGTTAAAACACTTCAATTGTTTCCTGTATCAGTTTCTCAAGCGTGACATTTAATTATTATGTTAATTGTTATATACTAGTATATGTGGATGGTAGGCGCCTCCTTTCGACCCCATATATATTTCCGTGTATTGCCGTAGATAGCTCGTTAAGAGTAACATCCCCTTTACCAATCCAGTACACATATATCTATATACAGTATTAAAACTATAAACTTCACTGTGTTATAAAACCTTTTCTACAGGTGACCTCTCCAAGTTCTAATTAAAGTAGAAACAAGATAATATTGGTAGGGTAGGAAACTGAACTACTAGCAACAGTTAATGACACACCCTGTAGATGAGAAGTGAGGTCGGTGGGACAGTCATATATAGTCCGATACAAATTACTCACTTCGACCCGTTCCAGAAAATTGATTTAAACTTATGGACCCAGTTGTTCAAAAGTGTATTAGAATTTAAACCGGGTATTAAATTTGGTTCAGACTAAAATGGCGTTTACTTTATATTAGGTCTAGCGCGTACTAATTATCCCTCCTGCATGAGAAAATGTGGTTTTACCTCTCGCGTATGACTTTTTAAATTTATTTTGATTGGTGTTTTACGCCGTACTCAAGAATATTTAATTTATACGACGGTGCCCAGTTCGGAGGAAACCCACGACCATCCGCGGATGACTTCCCACGTATGTTCGGAGGGGATGGTCAATTACTCCTCCGGTATGAGGAAATGCTGGTAATCATACAATTGTCGTAGACAATGTGTGGTTGATTTACTTATCCTGCAGGAAGATGTGTGGTTAATTACCATTCCTGTAAGAGAATGTATGGCAATTACCCCTTGTCATGTATGGAAAAGTGTGGTTGATGGGACGGCCAGTTCAAAGATTGTTCATTTTTATCAGTGTCTAGCGCTTAATAATTACCCTTCCTAGAGGAGAAAATGTGGTTAGTTATCTCTCATGTATGATTTTTTAAAATTTATATTGGTTGGTGTTTCTACGCCGTTCTTAAGAATATTTTATTGATACGATGGTGCTCAGCCCGTCGGAAACCCACGACCATCCGCAGATTACTTCCCACGTATGGCCGGAGAGGAAGCCAGCATGTGCTGGACTTGAGCTCATATCGACCGCATTAGTGAGACACTCTTGGGTCATTTCGCCGTGCTGGCAAGCTAGTCATATATGTGCGGTTACTGACGTACCTCTTGTGTATGAGAAAGTGTGGTGAATTACACCTTCTGTATGAGAAAGTGTGGTGAATTATACCTTACTTATTTTATCCGTGTCTATAGTGCTTGTTAATTACCTCTCCCGAATGAGATTTGATTTGATTTGATTTGATGTGATTGGTGTTTTACGCCATACTCAAAAATATTTCATTTATACGGCGGCCGACACCATTATGGTGGGAGGAAACCGGGCAGAGCCGGCTCCCGAATGAGAAAATGTGGTCGCCATGATAGGGCAGCCAATGCAGCCTTGTACTAAGTAGTCCAGTTACCGTGTCTTCAAGTCTTACTCCCTCTGTACGAGAGAGAACAGACGAATTAAACAGCCACAAGTAGGCCTATCATAAGGATCGAAATTTGACCAGGCCTACATCTACATACAGATAGCGAATAGCCGTATATGCTCACTCACCTTTGACCAGAACCACCTTAACCCCTTTGTTCTGTTCCAGGTTACTTTTGGCCACATTGGCGTGTTCGTCATGTGTAGCATACCCTAAGATGAACTTGCGAAAACCGAGTAGCACGAGCTCCTGGGCTGTGCCCAGCCCGATTCCAGTGGTGCCGCCGGTAAGGAGAATCGCTCCGTGGTCAGTCAGCCCGTTGGTGGGGGGATCTGATGGCTCATGTTGACCATCCATTCTTACTGAACGACGTTATACTGATGTCCGCACTTGGTGACAGCAAAGGCCTTGTCTGTGCCTCTATAGACGCGTAAGAACGAGTTAAATCTGTGTTGTGATACGATTGAGAGACACACCCGCCTGGATGTGACAAGGAGGTTTATGCAGTGGGCGGACGAATAGGTTAAGATCGTTTGACTTGGTCAGTTGATGTGGGTCAGCCTTATTGTGGAAGGTGACTCCCATGTCGTGCGAGCGTGACCTCATTATGTGGCCTGCGCGCGCACCTGTTTTATTAATACATTTATACCACAGTTTGCTATCTATATCTGTAGCTGAGACAAGTATTTAAGCAGCTGTGTATAATAAGTTGCAGTGCCTGTCTATCTCTTGGTTGGTCGATCCTCAGGATGCCTTGGAAATGGGTATATAATAATCTAAATGATAATGACCCGCTGGCTGAAGAAAAATTCTTGATTATGCAGTTACGCACCATTTAGTTAAAATACACGCAGATATAACAAATGTAACTTTCGGCCTTATAATTCCACTATACGCATAACATGGCTATCAATGTCAGTCAAGACGACCACGTGCTCTCCTAGGCAAGATTCATATGGTTTGGCTATAGTTGCCACATGCTACCTATGCCATACCTTAACAATTTTCCATTTTAAGTGATAAAAAGACAAAAAAAAAAAACAAAAAAAACAAACAAAAAAAAAAAAAACATTCGAACTCTTCGTAGGGGTACAACCTGCTTTCTACGTTCACTTCGTTAGTTCACTATACTACGAAGATGCCTCTTGGACCATGGCAAAAAAACGTATTTTAAGTTTGTCAAAATATGACAAAACTGATTATAAAGTTTATGTTTTCCTTTTGAAAATAAACGTCAACCAAAACGAAACTCTGTCAACACCTGGAAATATATACACGAAATTTTCAGTACAAATATTTTTCTGGTTAACGTCGATCTTCGTAGTGTAAATTAAAACACACACTGCCTCGTGTAAAAGAAAAATTGCCATTTTTGATTTTTGGTTTGTTATCACCAAGCAACCATCTCCTTTATGGCCATGTAACTTTTTGTCGATGGTTCCACGATGTTTTACACTTCTGATTTGGAAATTTACAAAATTGTGCTGGCATTTTGAAATTTGCACTTTCTTATCGTACCTCTCTCGGGCCGAATCTCTGTCTTATATACCGTGCCAGGTTCTTTGAGATGAAGCAGTTATATGGACATATACGCATACAAAGCAAATTAACATATTTCATCATACCTCAAAATCGGAATCTTAAAAGAGGAAGTTGTGACTTCCTCGCCTGACGTTCAGCATGGAGGGATAGTGCAACGACTGGTTGATCCGTATCGGTATAATGATTCGGGCGGGGCACCTTACTTGCCTTCGGTTAGGCGTCTCAGTGAAGCAGCACTAGATAAAAGGGAGTTGGAAATCCGTCCTGCGACAAGGAGGCACATTACATGCACTCTAAGGATTTCTTTGTCGTCAAAGAATCTAAAAATGTGCGGTATAGGCACAGCCATTCTCACAACATTTCTTTCTTCAAAATGGTAATTTATTGTGGTACAGTATTTGGCGTCAAAATCAAATTCAATGCCTTCTGAATACGGTGTAAAAACCAATCAAATAAGTAAATAAAGTGTACTTGTTTTATTTAAGTAAATAATAGATAAATTATATAAATCGGCCTCTGATGTCAGTTTTCATGAAGCCTACTTAGTGTTAAGTAGCTCGTAGCTAAGTGCACTTCATATCTCTACAACATACATCGCCATGGTAGTTAAGGCCTTACTTAGTTAAGAGCTTCATGTAATCGGGGCCAGGGCTAAATATGTGACGCATGTATCATGAAAATCGTTGAACTGCGTGTGTTAAAAATCACAGAACTTGCAAACCTTCTTACAAACATATAATGCACTGTGAATGTTCTCTCTCTAATGAAATGTTGTGAGCTCCCACCTCCTCTCCAAGCTTTTCTGCTTGCCGGGCAAGACAGATTTGTGCATGTGTTTCGAACTTTTAGCTTTGTTTTTGCACAATCCTCTTATGCTGTATTATACAGCTCTTAATATTTGCCGGACATGGACGGTAAGAAATTAATGGGACGTGTTTTAGGGTAGGACTGCGCCTCGTAATTTTTGTGCGAATTCGGTCGCGTGACATGATGGCCATATTAGATTTTAATGAACAGCTTTTAAAATGATACTTCTTCTAAACTGATGAATCTACTGACTTCAAAACAGTGCAGACTTTTTCGGTATGGCCTTTTCCAAAATTTGCAGTTTTTCGATTTTTGATTTTTATGCAAATTAGTCTTCGGTTGACATATAAAAATATTTGAACGGCTATTAAACTGATCTACTTTTCCGCTAACCACACTAAACGTGGTCAAGTTCACTCTGACAACGCGATTACGAATCCGCTGTGACGCGTAGATTTCATACAACTGGTAACAAAGGAATTCAAAACTGTTTGAAAGTGTCTCATCCCCTTAACAAGGGGGCATCGTGTAAGACGACATGAAATAATTCTCTGCGGTTTACCCTGGGAACAATCAACCTTGCAACAACGTACTCTTTCTGCCTTTTTGTTTTGTGCTATGAGCAGAAAATCAGTGCCGCTTTATCTCTATGCTAGCCTTAAATACTACGCTAATTGTGTCGAGAACGGGTACAAGGAGTCAGCGTCGATCTACTGCAGAGAGTCATGGCAGAACGAGTAATCAGGTACGTGTACTGGCGGTTTGGATTGTACCTTTGCAACAATATATCCTTTGTCATTCCCACTGAGGCCCACACAAAATACTCTGCGTATGAAAGTTTAAAAATTTAGCCACCCGCAATTTTCTTTGACTTGCATCTGTCAAATTGGGATGTAAAATTGGTCAAGAAAAATTCGAACCCCACTGATGCGTTGACATCGGTAACCTTTTTAATAGGTTTTTAAATTGTTCTATCAAAATTGGAAAATTTTTATCTCTTGTAGTATTGCAAATAATTCCACAAGCATTGGGGTAACACCATTCGATATTCCCAACTCATGCCGGCTGCCTCTCCGGCCGTGTGTGAAGATTTGCCAACAACCTACGCATGGTTGTGGGTTTCTCCCGGTCTCTACCCGGTTTCCTGCCGCCATAATGCTGTTTTCCTAATCAGAATATTGTTTTTAACTGTTTTTACAATCAGTGTATCGATTTGTTTCTATTTTAAATCAACATAAGGGCTTAATTACCAATATTTTTAATCAGCATTTAGGAATTACAGTAGAATATTTTACTATACCAAATAATATCGCTCCTGCTAACGCTAAACCGACGAAATATTAAATGCTGTTTACAAAAGCCAAGCAAAATAAATACTCAATTTTTAAAATATAACACTACGTGTATTCATATTTTAAGTTCTCTGCTCCGCTTAAAAACAGGTTAAATTATGTTTACCGGCGAAATCCTACTTATGGTTTCTTAGTAGTTTCTCAGTTACGCTTGATGCCTGTAATGTAATAAACCTCATTCTGAGGAACCCCACGAATCAGGATTCACCCGGTTCCCATGAACAGGTATACCAGGAAGTGTATCCGAGTTGAAGGGAAATTAATCCAGAAGAAACCCTAGTCTACGAAGTTGATACGTTTCCTGTGCGACGTGCGGAAGCTAAACAGACAAATCCGACAATCCAACTTAGCAATTTAGCCCCATATGGTGTGAACGAAAATCTTAGACTTAGAGAGCAATGCCTGTTGAAAACAATCCAAATTAAATTTTCGACTGTTACAGCGTGTAAATTGCATACCGGTCGCTATATTCTTCGTGTGGTATTTATTCGACAACCAAGGAAAGCTCATAACAAATACATGGGTCTGAACTTATACAGTCCTGGAAAAAAGTTTGGAATATTGTTTTCACTCATGATAGCATTTACCAGAAACATACTTTTGTGCGCCTTACATTGAATGCACACATTCTTGTTTGGGTGGAAAATGTAGTGGATTATGTCCCCTTTCAGCTCATACAAACCATTATTGCTTGTGTCACCTGAGCAAAATTACAGTTGGGACAAAGCATGACCATCCATTTCTCAGTGAAAAAGTCATGTACGCAGACATGATTATAATTTAACCTTGTAACTCTTATAAAAGCTCGGTTAAGGCATGCCAGTGCTCCAGAGTGTTTCCAACAATACTGCTGTGATCATGAGACGTCAACTGAGTGCTGCAGTCTGCAACCGTATCGTTGGTATGAGCCTGGCTGGAGCAAAACAGAAGGACATTGCAGCAGCTCTTGGTGTCACTCAGGGAGCCGTCTCCAAAATCTTTAAGCGACACCGACAGACGGGTGTGCCGACGCCTAGACCGAGGTCTGGTCGGCCACGAAAGACCACCGAGAGAGAGGACCGGTATCTGGTGAGACTTTGCCGCAATGGCCGTACGAAGAGTTCCAACCAGACACGCGCTGACTGGATGAGATTTACCAATACTCCTGTGTCAAGCCGCTTAGTGCGATCCAGACTGTTGACTGCTGGGTATTTGGTAAGGAGGCCTAAGAGGACAGCGTCGACACCGCCAGGCACGCTTATCCTGGGCGCGGGAACACCTGAACTGGCAGGTGGGACACTGGCGACACGTGATATTCAGTGATGAGTCTCGTTTTGTCGTCTACCGGGAAGATGGCCGTGTGATGGTGCGTCGTCAGGCTCACGAGGCTCTGAACGAAGATTGCATCATGCCCAGAGTCCAAGGCGGGGGCGGTGGGGTCACCGTCTGGGGTGCTTTTCATAGCACTGGTAAATGCGACCTGCACGTCTTGGATGGACACATGAACTAGCACCAATATCAACGGATTCTGGAAACGATAATGCTCCCATTTGCTCGGCAACAATTCAGGGCAAACTTTGTGTATCAGGACGACAACGCCACGCCGCACCGGACCGAACTGATACGGAATTTTCTGGAACAGGAGGGTGTTGAGCACATGCAGGGGCCAGCCATTTCACCGGATATGAACCCAATTGAGAACTTGTGGGCGGAAGTTTCCCGTGGGTTGAATAACCTGGATGAAGCGCCAACGAACGTGGCTGAACTAACTCGTGCTGTGCTCACTTGCTGGAGAGATATACCGGAAGAAACTTTGACTTCCTTAGTTGCCAGTATGCCAAGACGTGTGCGCGCATTGTACAATGCGAGGGGTGGGCACACCAAGTACTAAATTAATTTTCTGTATTGTTAGTGTTTTGCATATTTAACTTACCAAGTATTGTAGACATATTTCCAATCGAATAAAAGTTACAGCTCGTAATAAAATACATGGGTTTCACTGAATTTCTGCACTTGTTTGGGGCGCTTTCAGAATATCGTGAAAAACTCGTCTCCTATAACATTTAGAAATGTTTTGGTTTGAGGAAACTATTGATAATGCATCATAGAGACTAGTCCAAGTGAAACCAATCGACAGATTATTGACCTGAACGCAACGAACCACACTCTTCGTGGAGATGGTGTGAAATTCACCAATATTCCAAACTTTTTTCCAGGACTGTATTTGTTCAGTGATCGATGTTTGGATATAGGTACTAATGCCGTTATCAAGTATATTGATTTATGCAGAAATGCTTGATAACGGTAGGGGCCTCCGTGGCTCGGTTGGTTAGCGCGCTAGCGCAGCGTAATGACCCAGGAGTCTCTTCCCAATGCGGTCGCTGTAAGTTCAAGTCCAGCTCTTGCTGGCTTCCTCTCCGGCCGTACGTGGGGAGGTTTGCCAGCAACCTGCGGATGGTCGTGGGTTTCCCCCGGGCTGTGCCCGGTTTCCTCCCACCATAATGCTGGCCGCCGTCGTATAAGTGAAATATTCTTGAGTACGGCGTAAAACACCAATCAAATAAATAAATAAATAAATAAATAAATTGATAACGGTATTTAGCACCTATGCATTGCTCACTGAATAAAACAGAAGTTGTGATCTTGCATTTGTTATGTTATCCAACTCATCTTCTAAATGTCACTGAAAGAATTTGAGAAAAGTATCAACGTAAAATCACCATTGACTGATTAACTGATTAAAAGATCGGGACGTAGTCTATAGCATTGAACATGAGTGACCTTGACCTCTGCCGCTCCTCAAGGTGGTTCGAAGTGTGAAAGAGAAAAATGATGGACGGCCGCTTAGCTTGCTGGAAATGGTTGACGTCGTCTGAGTAAAGTTTGGTCTGTCTATTTTACGACTTGGAGGGCCGGCAATGAACCTTGGCGACTTCTTAAATGGAACCTGACTAACAATCTTTCACACCATTCATTCTCGATGGTTTGCTTTTTGTGCTCCTTAAGTTCTATTGGAGCGCTGCTTCATAACTGGGTCATATTAGTTGTACCTTCATAAAATGCAGTGGCGTTTAGGTCCCCTATTTCTGGTAGACATACGGGTGTACTATAACAGCCTAAGTTTAAATTAATTATGCTCTAAACAGCGGTGACCTCAGTGTCACCAGACACCATGTTTTAACAAAAATAACACGTGTTAGTAACATGGTAGCCGATGACAAGTATCATCTCCACATATATACACGGTCAAAAATCGTTACTGTGCATTAAAGTTTGCAAAAATTGAATGTACTTTAAATTTACACGTACATCCTATATTAATATTCGCTATAGACGACCTCGGAATATTCATTTATGGAATAAATTACGTGTATTTGAAGCACTCCCACTACGGACAATTTTGCCACGTGGTGAGTATTTCAGTATGCTCTGATTTTGTGTGTCAGTTTATCACAGGGCCTTAGTTCCAAATGATCGGCTAAAGATCACTGATTGCGGTTAAGTCAAAACAAGCCTGCGTGAGTCAAGCTTGTCTAGTGCTACACTCAAAAAATTAATCTGTTAATTTTAGCAGAAAGTCTGTTGTCTGAGTGATGCTAGCAAATATTCTGTTGCTATAACACAATATTCTGTCATCTTCAACATAATATAACGTTAGTTTATTAGAATCTCTGTGTTGAATTAATAGAATATGTATGTTATATTTAACAGAACAATCTGCTGCAACAACAGAATAGGCCTACATTCTGGCCGCACTCAGACAACAGATTAACAATGCTTTTCCTTAAAGTGCAACACTTGTTGTAATTAGGAACTGAATCTGAAAACATACTGTCTTCAGCAATAACGAAAAAATGTGTCAAATTTCATCAAACATAAGCAGTTTAATTTTCAAACCTGTCTTAATGTGTGTTAAATGAGTTTTCTATCAGCATATTTAATGCTGTTTTGTCCCTGTTTACCAGTAGCAAAATAGTAATACATAATTGTGTATTGCAAAAGTAAGTTTCTTATGTATAAAGCCGTTTCAGAATGATGTGATAAAAATAAGACTACAGCTAAGACACTTGTCCTGATCACAAGAAACATGATCTGACAAAATCGGGCCTCTCTTGTACGTTATATTAGCGGATTGATTATCAGTAACAAATTGACTAGATAAATAGTAAACTTTACCCCTCCCCCCAAAGTATATATACCTAACTAATACATACCGTATAACATGCAACTTTCAGTGTTCAACCAAGGAGAACCACCATTTTTGAGCTGTTATTTCTGGTGACCCCAGTTGTTGAGCTGTTATTTTCTACCCTGACCCCACCCACTGGATGTTCATTTCACTGGGAAAAGTTTTAAGCTCTATTCCCCCGCCCCCCTACCCCCCTACCCCCAAAGGACTAAATTCAGATATATTTTAACTTGATGCAAAATAACACTACAGAAATATATAGTGTAGCAACAACCTATAATGTCTCTGTTGCAGTATTATCCAATCAGTGCTCCTTCACTCTTCAGTTCGGGAGGCCCATTAGGAGACAGTTGCCTGGATTGCGTATGTGTGGCAGTATAACGCATTCATATTCCCAGAATTCATTAGTCACGGGGTAAATTTTGGACTCAGTTGCGCGAATTACGCATGTGTAACCTATACAGGGTTCACGTGACTTTAAAGGAGAAGAAAACTTTTTTTACTATCTGGTAGTACCTGTTGCGATTTTTCCTCGCCATACACGTGAAGCCTGAAAACGGCAAAGCTGGCATAAATCACTGAGTTCAACGCGTCCTCTATCTTTAACACCCTGTAATTTATGCTGGGGGTGTGTTCCCTTTCAGCCAATGAGAGTTGTTAAAATTGCCGGCTTGTTCGTGTAAACTCGGAACCTACGTCCCCCATTTCGGTTTCCCGATCGTCAAGTGGAGAACGATCTGTACTGTTTGCTACCTTCTGGGAAGAAGAGTTCTACGGACTGCACTTCGGTTTCCGACTGCAATTCTCCTCCTAACACAGAAAACTTCAGGACTAGTTCTTATAATTTATCAGCTTGAGGTACATATTAGAATTTTTTATGGCATGCAACTGCGAGGAAATGCATACTCTTTTCAATGGTATTTGTTTGATATTTAAATTTTCTTCTCCTTTAATGGAAAGATGAAAGTCCGGCCATGTTATCAAGTTATTGTGTAAATTCAATTTTTTTTTGTAAACCTCATTGGGGGCCATTTTGTTTCCTTTGTACTGCTTACATGTTGGTTATCCAAGATAACAGAAATAAGACGGTATGTTTTTTTAGCTCGCCTGTACGAAGTAAGGAGAGGTGTTGTGAAAGGTGGGGGAGGAGGAGCGTCAGTGTCGATGTTGGCCTCTGGTTAAGCTTTTTCAGCCTCTGTATAAAGGGCACTCGTACATGGATTAAATGTTAAGCATTATTTGTTACAACAATAGATATTATTTTTATCTTTTTTAATATTTATACCCTCCTCAACAAAGTCGGTTGGCGGTATACTCTAATCATCCTGTATGTCTCTGTATAGACACGATATTCTCAATGCATCTCCTACCAAACTGCTGCGCCGATTTTGATGAAACTTACCATACATCTTGCCTATCATCTAAAAATGTGCATGCTGAAGTTTAATGACAGGTAGGACTTGCGTAATGGTGCTTTTCCAAGTATTCAGATTTTGTCCATGCGACTCTTCCTAAATTACTGAACCTATTTCCATGAAACGTAACACACATCTTCCCTACCACCTGAAGGTGTGCATGCTTATGTGTAGGTTTAATTACAATCAACTTAATTAGAAACATCTACAAGCTTAATAATAAAGACAGTCCGTTTACTATTTTTATTTTCAAAGTTACCCTAATTCGGGTATATAGCATTATAATGCTTTTCATATATACAGCTAAATGGGGTAATAATACGGATATTATCTGTGAATATCTTGTGAATCTGTGAATATCTGAGGATACTATCTGACATGTGTATGAGGATGTCATTCTACTTTATTTTGGTATAGACGTCAGTATTTGAACGTATCACCCGACTTGAATATTAATCAGTTTTACGAACTGCTCAATCCGATGTTCTCCGAATGTCTTGTTAAACTTTACGTGGTATACTTTATTGTTACATATATACATCTGGTCTAGTGTTGTCCTTCCTTTTTAAGACTAATGTAAATTTAAGCCGAAAGGTATTTTCCTGTGAATAACGAATGGCTAAACTTTTAATGTCACGCGAAAATAAAAAAGCTGCAACAACCCATTAACTGTCTGCCGAAGGCGTTGTTTCTTCTTGTCTTTTGTCTAGATTACTGTCTGTCCGCAAAGCGATTGTCTAGTTCTCGGAATCAACGTCCGTATCACCCTTACTGCTTACTTTCAAACTGACATAAAAAGACAAAAATAATACGTAATTCCAGCAAGTTAGGAAACCACTTTGCTTAGGCCGCCGTCATTAATCGGACTATATTGGAGATTGAGTGCCGAATATGGAATTAAAGAAAAATCCAATTTTCTGTAATACTCTGAGATTATTGCCTTTCAGTAAATAAACAGACTCGTATATGTATTATTTATTGTGTTTAGATCATTGTAAAGCTGCAGAAAGTTATAATGTGACCTGCGTTATAAATTTTAAGAACTTTGTGCACATATTACATTTAAATTTCAACCATACATACTTACGTGTTACGGCTCAGAAATAATAGACAGGCTAATCATTATCATTATTTGGGATACTCTAAAATAGGAATAAATACTTTTTTGCGCTGATCGTATTTTTGCCAAAAAATCTCCAGTACTGACAACTTTGTTTTTTGTTTGCATTGTGCGGGATATGGATACTGTTTTATTACCACTTTTGGAGATAACGAGAGTGGGTGAGTGAGGGCTTGGGGTTTAATGTCGTACTTAACAATTTTTCAGTCATATGACGACGAAAGGATCCTTAGAGTGCATGTAATGTCCCGCCTTGTTGCTGGACGGATTTCCACCGCACTTTTATCTAATGCTGCCTCACTGAGACGTCTTACCGAAGGCAAGTAAGCCGCCCGCCCGAGCCATTATACTGATACGGGTCACTCAGTCGTTGCCCTTTTCCTTTCATTCTGAACGCCAAGCGAAGAAGTTACAACTTCCTCTCTTTAAGGATCATGAGAGATAAAGCTCCCTGTGTGTCAATATACATGTGAGGACAATTTTGGTGACATATTATTTACTTCATTGTGAGGTTTCATTAATCAAAGGAAAATATGGAAGTTATCGGCCATGAGGTTCTCCAAGGACATGTTAGCTACATATAGAATATAGTTAGTGCTACATTCGTTTTTCGAATAATATAAATCGTTTCATTATCAAATCACATTTGAATGTTCTGTTCCGCGTTATAAGGTGCTGGACACAAAGAAGTTCGAGCCGGGTTCGTTTTTTTTTTTCTCATTTTCTTTTTGTTATATGAATTCAGATTTCCTGTAACGTGGATACCTTATAATATGGTGATAGGATATTTTACTTGACCATAAATGCCTGCTCGAATATTTTACGATAGCATGTTACCAGTTATTGGTTTTTCCACTGAGATCATTACCTAAAAACCGAATATTAAAAATTGTGCTGAAATCCTATTTGTGTGAAGAACTTTGTCGAACGTGGTGCCAGCACATTTTCGCTATTTAGCTCTTCCAGGACGTTGTGGGCTGAGTGCTGATCAAGTATGATAGCCGTAGTTGTGGGCTGAGTGTTGATCAAGTATGATAGCCGTAGTTGTGGGCTGAGTGTTGATCAAGTATGATAGCCGTAGTTGTGGGCTGAGTGTTGATCAAGTATGATAGCCGTAGTTGTGGGCTGAGTGTTGATCAAGTATGATAGCCGTAGTTGTGGGCTGAGTGTTGATCAAGTATGATAGCCGTAGTTGTGCTCTCCAGTTTAGTTTTCATATCATAGAACATATCATGTTCTATGTTCAGATGACCTTTTATATATTTATTTGAGTGGGGTTTTACGCTGTACTCAAGAATATTTCACTTATGTGACGGCGTTCAGCATTATGGTGGGAGGAAACCGGGCGGAGCCCAGGGAAAACTCACGACCATCCGTAGGTTGCTGTCAAAACTTCCCACATGCCACAGGAGAGGAAGCCATAGGAGAGGAAGCCACAGGAGAGGAAGCCACAGGAGAGGAAGCCACAGTGAGTTTGACTTGAACTCACAGCGACCGCATTGGTGAGAGGCTCCTAGATCTTTGCGTTGCGTTGGCATGCTAACACCCCGGCCACAGAGGCCCCGTTCTGTATGATAAGATTCGTGTGGGAAGAGGTGATTTGGACGTTACATGGTTGGCTTTTTTTTTTACAGCATGTAAGTGTTTAATATCAGTGAATGAGAAGGGTCTTACTTACATTTATAATATTGCAAGTCGTAGTGCTAAGGAGCCAATAAAATACGGCAGGCTTACTTCATAATTTGTTATACTGATGTCTATTTACCGCACTATCAACATCGATATATAACCGGCCAAATTTGGCATTACATTTACATTCTGTGTTTAAATTTGCATTCTGTCGTGAGTCTTTATCAAACTCACGAGACTCCTCAGTGAACATGTATGGAGTTCACTGGTGTTGTGGATGATAAATAGAGATTATCATATATCTATGGCTGATACCCAACTGACACCGAGGCATCCTATATTTTTCCGTATAAGATGGTTCGTATCTGCATCCTCTGAAAACAGGGGCTACTTTCAGTGTTTACATTCACAGCGCCCTCTACCTGGGAA